>NC_034607.1:14935196-14939113 GCF_900095145.1 Mus pahari | reverse complement strand
CTTGTTACAGATGGTTGTGAGCCACCATGTGGTTGCTGGGATTTGAACTCCGGACCTTTGGAAGAGCAGTCGGGTGCTCTTACCCACTGAGCCATCTCTCCAGCCCCTCCCTCTATAGCTTTTTTGTTGTTGTTGTTAAGAGTTTTTAATTTTATTTCCCCCAAATCTTCTTTTACAGTTCTTTTATGTAGAGGTATTTGTGATTCACAGATCCCTTTTGCCTCTCTTAGAGATGTATTGTTCAGTTTCTTAAAACGCCTTCCGAATTATGTTTTGATTAAAAAAAAACCCATCCAGTTTCCCAGAACGTGCCTCTCAGGTGACTGGCTGTACCTGGGGCACAGACCTGCAGAATTTAGGATTTGATTTTCATTCTCAAAAGAATGCGTGCTTCCTTCCACAGTGGACCTGGGAGAAGAGAGGCCTTAACTGATGACCGCAGAGTCTGGCTGTGCATTAAATATTACCCCAAGAGTTGTATGTGGAGATGTTCTTGGTATCAATAAAGTCTAAATTTTGCTCTTTAGATGGCAAAGTAGGCCAGGCGCTGATCTACTCTTGTTCAGTATCCAGTTCTTCAGTGAAACATTCGGCATAGCAGTCACTGAACATGTGCATTACAGTATTGACAGTGTAGGGTGACTCATGAGGACTGAATGAATGAAGGACTGACTGAATGGGTGCAGGGGCCTGGAATTGTGGCCCCTAAAAGCTGACTCAGTTTACAACCCTGGCTGTATGTGCACCGCATCTTGGGTCGCTATTTTGATAGAAGATGACTTGAAGGAACGATTAAAATTAAAGTTCCCGAAAGGGGCTCAGATGATCAAGGTGCGGAAGGAGACAGCCTCACTTAGGGCAGACCACGTATAAAACGTAAAATTCCAAACTTCTCCCCAAATTTATTTGTGACTACTAAAAAGTAAATGCAAATAAATTTTAGAAATTCGTATTAAAATGTAAATAAGTCAGGGTCAACAGAGCTGTGGGGGAGGAATTACAGTGAGATCTCCTTTGCTGGGGGAGGGAGCGGTGAAGGGTTCCACCGTGTAGCCCCGGCTGACCTCCAGTTTGCTTTGTAGACCAGCGGGCCTTAAGGTCTAAGAGCTCTGCCTGCCTCTGCTTCCCAAGGGCTGGGATCAGAGACTTCTGGGCGGCACAGTCTGGGGAATGCCATGTCTATCACTCGAGGAGCCAAGATGGAAGTCCTGGTCCTGGTTTCTCCAGGCAGGAGGGACACTTTAACGGGAATAGGATCTGACCGGCAGGTCTAAACCCACTGTCCACAGAGCAGGTGAGATAGCGGAGTTAGCATTGACCATGCCAACCAGGAATCATCCATGGTTGAAAGAAGGACCAAGAGAGAACCATAAAGGTGATGGTTTCTTTCAGGACAGCTAATGAAACACCGAGTCGACTGTGTATTGGATTATTACACTTCTAGTGGAGGACTGGCCACCTGCGGGAATCGGAAGTTTCTCAGAAGGCTGATTGGCTGGACTGTCCTTAATATTCTCCCATTCTCATCTGCAAAAGTCTTGTGATCATTCAAACAACAACAACAACAACAACAACAACAACAAACCAAATCCAAAACAGCATGACACAGAACATTTTGGGATGGGAGACAGCCTAGGATGCCCCAGATCATCATCATCATCATCATCATCATCATCATCATCATCATCATCATCACCACCACCACCATCCTCCTCCACCTCCTCTTAATTTAAGGAATGCAACTCTAAAGGACAGGTCTACAAAACATCTTTATTCATTTGTTACATGTGCTGTTTAAATAGAACGTTGCTTTCCAGCTTCAAACTTATTTTTTTTAAACCCCTGTAAAATAAGACGTCTGATTCACCTTAACAAAAGAACTGACCGAGGAAGAAACATATTTTAGCAAAATGTTATTATAAAATTCATTAGAAAATACTGTCCTCTTCATTTTTCTCTTCTTTTCTTTTTTCTTTTCTTTTCTTTTCTTTTTTTTTTTGTTGCCAAAATGTTACATAAAACCCTTATTAAAAATACACGCATTAAAAATACATGAGTAGACTCCACGCAGCACTTGCCGGTGCAGAGGGAGCCGCATTCTGGAAACGTACAGTTAAGCACATTAGAAATGACGATGCTAACTTGGAATAGTGCAAATCCGAGTCACACCCTGATCTGAAGGCATGCAGTCACTGGCCGAGAACATGGCAGAACTAAAAGCACAGCAGGAAGCAGGCACAGCCACTAGGTAAAAAGTTGTCCTTTTTATTACATTAATTTTTTTTTCAAAAATACTTTTCTTTACAATAGAACTCCTAGAAAATATTTACAACCTTCCTCTAATAAAATATAACAGCAGTTAAATATATTTGAAAATAAGATGGGTTTTTCCATAAAATATATCTGTTAACTTTTTATATACAGGCTTTCTCAAAGGAAATCTAAATCCATTACTGAAAAACCATCGCGTCAGTGGGAGCGGTGTGAAGACATTAACCATTAGGAAGAAAAGTTCTTTGGGGCCTGGGGGGCAGGGAGGGGCAGCTGAAACACAACACGTACATGCAGGTAAAATCATTTCAGGAAAAAAAAGTGCAATATTTTAATCGGAAGTCAATTAAACTTTAAGCTGATAATCAGGAAATACAAACACAGGTATCTGAACTGTCTCATTAAGGAGGAGTTCTTTGGTTATTTCAAGTCAAAAATATTCCTTATGCTATTCTGCATGACAAATCAAAATAAACTGTGCATTGGATACCAGTGGTGGCAGGTCAGCTCGTTTCTAAGGTTTCAAACTGGGCAAATCCCCAAGCGGGCGGAGGATACCAGCTTCCTCAAGTTCTCTGGGCATTCGCTCTTTTCTGTAGCTAAGCAGACGCCACGACAGACAGGACCTTGGGGGCTGCTGAGGAGCGGCCGCTGGAATGGTTTTAAAGGGAGCTCATGCAGGATTGCCCAGGGAGTTCTTAAAGCAACACTGCTGAGATCACACACAGGCTACTACGACAACCCTCTGAAACAACAGCAAGGGAAATATACCCCCCACCCCCACCCCCAGGAAGGACCTCAAGAGAGTTCTAAAAACAGCGATGGACAGGAAAAGTGTCTTTGTAAAGAGTCTTCTGTTTGTGGCTTTCCTGAGACTCAGAAGCCACTGCCTGAGTGGGGGCTGAGGTGGGCCACCGTGCCCTGGCCCCGAGTATGTGCCAAATGGTTTTGTAGAATCCAATGTGAAGGGTGTGCAACCCTACTCCTCCACTAGGATGCTCGCTAATGCCACGCTGATCACGGGCCAGCACAGAGCCCAGCATGACAGCTACGCTTACACAGAGCTGGGGAGCTATAGTCTACTCGAGGAGGGTTAAGACCTGAAGACACCTGGAGGCCACAGGCCATGATCACAGAAGGGAGGCTGACAGGCGCCCCACTGTGCCAGGGGCAGTGGTCCAGTCTGACTGTGCACTAGCAGTGGGAGGGGTCAGTCCAACGGACAGGGAAAGCCTAGGCCATGGCAGCTTTGTGGGATTGCAGGTTTATTGCCTTCAAGTACAAATGGCGCCCCCTGCTGTCGGGGACAGAGCAAAGCCATGTAGCTTAGAGAAGTCTGGAATCGCTTTGGTCAGTGACTTGGAGCAAATACATTCATTGTTTGAATGCGAGCATTGTAGCAAACTTGAGTCTGGACACATTTGTGTTGGCTTTCAAAGCACTTTCCATCTGTATGTGTTAAGAAAAACCCTATCTCACTGTAGCTAACATCTAGGCAAAGCTCAGACCGGCACACACGTTAGAGCAAGTCAGAGTGAAAGAGGTTTCACAGTACGTTCGAGTGGTGCAAAATAAGTTCAGAACTCCACTGGCCACAGACCATGTTCAAAACAGAGAGAGAGAGAGAGGGAGAGAGAGAGAGAGAG
>NC_034607.1:14920821-14935178 GCF_900095145.1 Mus pahari | reverse complement strand
AGAGAGAGAGAGAGAGAGGTTAATTCTTCTGATTTGAGAGAGAGAACTCTTTCTGGCAGGTCAGAACAGAATAAAATAATTCTTCATGGGAAAACATGGCCTAAAGTCCCAGAATGAATGGGATAACCTGCTACCTACCTACCTACCTACCTACCTACCTACCTACTACCTACTACCTACCTACCTACCTACACACACACACACACACACACACACACACACACACACACACACACAAAGCAAGAAGTTAGGAGATAAAAGGCAACCAGGGTGGCTGATCTGAAAGCAACACGGAGAGGCTCACCCCAAGGGAAGCAGCCTCGTGAGAACATAGCCCAGATGAGACACCTCTTAAAGATAGTTGTGCCAATTTTTTTTTTATTCCCCCCAACCCCCAACAAAAACAATGTAAAAGAAGGTAAAAGAGAAAGAACTGGATTTTTTTTTCCCCTCCCTTAACCTGAAGAAGAGGACCACTTTTTAAACAGGTAGTTTAAAAGGGTTTTCAAAGGAGCAGGAATTCCAGGTTCTCCGGGCGACAGAGGTGGAGGCCGTGGCTTCTGTGTCTCTAGGTGATGAACGGGAGGGTTTAGAGTTCTGTATCACCCTGAAGCAAAACCGAATCTTGGTCGTCCAAGAGAAGATCCGTGCCTACCACCTCGGCCTCGTCCATGGCGCCTAACTGCTGGACCACATCATCATCCAGGATGTCCACGTCTTTGACGGGCTTCATCAGACTCAGTTGGTCCAGGGGCAGCAGCTCGGGCGCCCCCACCGGCCCCGTAGTCCTCTCGATGGTGGCTGCCATTTCTGCTGCAAAGGCTGCTTTCTGAGCCTTCTGCCTCTGCTGCTCCTCTTGTTGCCGATGGGTTTTCATGTGTGCATTCCGGCTTTTGATCTTGAAGAAGACCCTGAAAAGGAGGGAGAGAGCAGCCTGTAAAACCTCTGGGCCGACCTTGGTTCCTAGAGATATACATGCCCCTTTCCCTCACGTTCCTGCATGCACTTCGAGACTGCGGCATGCAGGTCTGGTCTGGGGTGGCTTCATCCTGCTGTGACCAGTCGTCTCTCTAAGCATTATGAGGAAGAGGAACGGGGACAGGAAATCTCGGATGGTGTGACCTGTTTCCTTCCTGTGCTAATGGAGACCGCCAAGTGTGTCCAGTCTGTCCACTGTCCAGCGGGTGCTCCTGCTTCTCCTATGGCCTCTTTCCATCCCCACCCCTAACCACACCCTCTGGACTGAAAACGTTCAAACTCTGCTGATGGCAGTCTCACCATAAAAACAGCCCACCTCTGTCCCTGGCTTCAAGCCTTCTTCCCGTCAGAGGGCTGGAAGGTTCTTCCTGCACACACATGGTGCCTGCCCTCTTTCCCCCACTCCACTTTTCCCCTTCTTTTTGCTGCAGATGCCCCCAGGCCACCATAATTATCATTTCATACTGTTTTCTTTAAAATGAAAGTGAGTCTTGGCTAGGAGAGGCCGCGCCCTCTCAGGAAGCATCCAGCAATGTCGGGAGACATATTTGTTGTAACCAAGTCAGGGGATGTCTGCCTAGTACAAGCAGAGGCCAAGGATGCTGCTAAATGTCTTACTTCAAAGGCCAGTCATCTCTCCCACCCCCAGGCAAGACACCATGTGATCCTAAATGTCAACGGTACCAGCGACCCTGGGATAAAAGGATGCCAGAGTCTCTAGATCAAGGGTCCAGCCTGTTTATTACTCTAGGCACCGGCACACAACTGTGTCTGTTTGGGATATGATGGGAGAGCGAGGCGGTGAGGCAGACAGCGTGGCCTGCACACACTACACGCCTGCTACCTAGGCCATTTTCAGGAAAGTCAACCCAGATAGAAGCCTGCGTTTATGGAGAAAGAAAAGCATAGATACAATTTAGTCACTCTCCCAAGCTAACCGACCAATCAGACCACTCTCCCAAGCCAACCCACCCACCCAGCCTGAGTTCTCCGGGTTGACAGGGCTTCTATCTGGACATGGGAAGGAGAGCAGGATCTGAACAGATGAAAGAGGCAATCTGTGAACTCGTTCAATGTTGTTCCTATCTGGAAAACCTCGGGAAACGCTTCTAGTTTTCATAAAGTCTTACTTGGACTTCGATAGGGAATGATCTGGAGAGGGGCAGGCGAGGGCTGGGAAAGTATCTGAGAGAAAGTCTGACCTTCTTCAGTGCTCCTCCCCACCCCCCCTTCTCCCCAGACCCACATAAAGATGGAGGGAGAGAACTGACTCTACAGAGCTGTCCCCTGGCCTCCCATGTGTGTCCTGGCATGTGCATGGGCACACGTGCACAGTAAGGACAAATAAAGTCAAAAAGAAAGAAAAGATCTCAAGTAACATAAAGACAAGAAAAACGCCCACTGCGTGCTTTTGAAGGACAGTTGGAAACATGAAATATCAGGTAAGCGCCCTCTTGCCCACACTGATCACATTCTACGCCTCTCTACACACAGTGAGACTTCCTGCAGACGGGACCCAAGTCTGAGCATGCGGCTCAGTGCTTTACACCCACTTTTAACACATGGCTGAACATAAAAGACAGGCTCTCTTGTAGTTCAGGTTAGCTCAACTCCATATAGCCAAGGGAAGACCCTAAACTCTGGGTCCTCGTGCATCTATTCCATCCATCCATCCATCCATCCATCCATCCATCCATCCATCCATCCATCCAACCATCCATCCATCCATCTATCTATTTATTTGTTGGGGGTTGTTCTGGTATTCCATCCATTCCATTCCATCCATCCATCCATCCATCCATCCATCCATCCATCCATCCATCCATCCATCTGTTGGGGGTTGTTCTGGTATTCAAATGCTAAGTACTGCCCCTCAAGATCTGGTTGCAGTCCAGACAGCACATTCTCATGCTGTGTCAACCTTGCTTGCTAATATTTTCTGACTGGCTAAATAAAAGTGGCTGACAGACAATTACTGGCAAGCGGTATAGGATAGATGTATTCAGTTACCAGGCTAGGGGTTGCAGGTAGTGACCACAGGGTAGACAGAGAAGGAGAGAGAGGACGGACGGAGAGAGAAGGAAGGTGGTCGCAGGGGACCAGATGGCTCATGAGCACCTGGCCAGCAGAGCACCCTGAGGACGGGCGGAGGGAGGAGGAGTGGCCTGGATGAGATTCAAACAGGGAGGAACAAGGGGCGTGTGGCTGGGATGGATACTGCCCAGCCTTGGCTTACAGCTTGTGAATAAAACACCAGGCTTTTGTGTCTTTTATATGGACAAGCTAGGATAAATAATTCATTTACATCTCTGTCCACCCACTCATCCATCCATCTATCCATCCATCAATCATCTGAGACAGGCTCTCGAAAGATAGCCCAGGCTGCCTTTGAACTTGTGATCCTTCCCCATCAGCCCCCATGTGCGGGAGACACAGGTGTGCACCCCTGCATCAGCACCGAGTGGTTTTCAGTCATTGTTTTGAATGAAACACAGTTTCACGGTGTAGAACTTTTCATATGCAGTGTCAAGTGCCCGCTCACCAAATTTTGGATTTTAAGATCAGGGATCCTCAGCCTGTGGAGTTTTTGCCTGAGAAGGCCTTTCATGGGTGTGCACACTCCCAAGGCATGAGGTCTGTAGGAAGGTCAGGAGACAACTTTCTGAAGGCAGTTGTCTCCTTCTACAGAGTGGGATCTGGACTTGTCGGCAAGCGGCAGCCAGTGCTCTGTCTGCTGAGCTGCCTCACCATCCTCTCACAGGGCTATTCTAAACAGTAAGTGAATCAAGGGTATGAAACACCATTTAACACGGTCTCAGACAAAACTAGGGAGGACCCACCCACTCATTGCGGAATGCTATGAAGTTGCCTGATTTTTTATTTAAATTATTATTATTATTATTATTATTATTATTATTTAATATAACTACTGTTCTTTTTTATTTGGCTGTTATTTTTTTATGTGAATAGGTGCCAGCCTACATGGAATTCTGTGCAGCGTCTGTGTATTGTAGAAGAGGGTATCAGATCTCCCGGCACTGGAGTTAGAAATGGTTGTTAGTTACCATTTGGGTGCTAGAAGTAAACCCAGGTTCTCTGGAAGAGCAACTGACGTTACTACTGCTAAGCCACCTCTAGTAAGAATTCTAGAATTTTTTTTTTTTTTAAAACACAAAACTATTATAAGAATATGTTTTCATTTTAACCCCATGAGTGGGGCTGCTTCCGACGTCTGCAGCTGCTGACTGTGATCTGTCTCCTGGCTCTAGCAGAGGTGTGGTTTTGCCAGCTGCATAGTTTGTGACATTGTTTCTGAACTTTTCATATGAATGCTAGGGCCCAAGAGGTGGGGGTTGGTGGTTGTTGGTCATTCAGGGGGGTTGGTTGCGGTAAGTTCAAAGTAGAAATTAAAAGAAAGGAATTAGATTCAGGGATCTCTTTTTTTCTTCTCTATCCTTCTTCCTCTCCTATCTAGTGATAGAGGATAAAAGCGGGGGGTCGGGGAGGAGAATAAAGGGTAAGACAAAAAAGAACCCACAAAGTCGAAAAGAACCTCTACACATCTCTGTTGTAGGATATTTGATCACACTGTGAGCCCTGAGAGTGTTACTTACTGAACAACACTTCTTTCTAGTTGTGGTGTGGCTCAGCCCTTAGCACACACCTTTAATCCCTCTGGCTGGAATACACTCATGCCCTTGGCACACATCATTAATCCCAAACAATGAAGGTAAAGTTGGTTTGTAGAAGGAAGCGCCCATGTTTGAAAATGATGTCTAACGGAGTGGCAGACAAAGTGACGAATCATAGAAAGACTTGACAGAATAGGATACGCCCAACTCTCATGAGAGAGGGGAAAGGGAAGCTACTTAAGAGCCAAAGAGTGAGGAGTCAGATTAGAATGTATTGCCAGAGATAGCTGGAGGCCGAGCGAAGCAAAAAGCCAGGGGCCGAGAGAGGAGCCAGTGTGATTCAGTCAGCTTGGAGAAGAGTTTGAGCTGAGCTGACCACCCATCTAGAATTTGAAAAAACAAAAAAGGGTGAGCTTACTCAGCAGTTAAGGCTCCGAGGCTGAAAACAGCCTAGGCATAGATAAAATGTACAGGCTAGAAGCTTCCAGAACCAGGCCTGGGTTAGCAGACCGAGGCAGTAAGCCTGGGAGACAATGATATCAGGCAAACACAAGTTACTTTTACACATCCTTCTAGCCCACCTGACATATTCTGTGAGGACGTGCAAACAGAAATCCCACTGGCCTCACGGAACAGAGAGCCACCTGGTGGGTGTCACCCCAGGTACCATTCCTTACATGCTCGAGACACTAGAGACTATCGAGAGGAACTCAACAAGACCCTCCCAGCTATCAGGAGGTGACAATGCTGCAGCCTTGGGGTTAGGCAGACTCACTGAGAAGGAAGCTGTGAAGAAGCCAGGTTATTTTACCACTAGTTAGGCTCTTTGTAATAAAGAACCAAAATGAAGCCAAAAGCCGGAGCACCGTGGAAGCCAGGCACTGACTACATCTGGACATAGCAAGGTTTAAATATCAGCTTTGTTTTCCTGGCAGTGTGACTTGGGAGAAGTCATTTTACCTGACTTTAAAATCTTTACTTGGAGACTACGCATGAAGGCGCCTTGCATTGGATGGAGTTTTCCCTGTGAGGACTGAGTGAATTCACACCCATAAAGTGTGTGGTGGAGAAAAAGCCCTCTGTGCTAGCTATTATCCTTCTCACCTACTGTTGGCTTCCTCCCTTAGGTGCTGTTTTAAGTTATATCTGAAAGGACAGGGACAAAAAACAGGTTTCATCCTATGCCTGGGCTTTAATCAACTGAATGTGCCAGCTTGCATTATGATGATATAAAGGACAGGATACCTCGTTTTCATGTGATGTGATGTTAGAGAGTGTGGTAATTGATTAGTGATGTCTGCTGTGGGCAGAGGCATGAATAGAGGGAGGAAGAAGATCTATCTGCAGATCCCCTGGGTGGTTTCAGGGGGAGTCCTGAGAGTCAGCTGAAGAAACAGCCCCCACAGAACCATCATTCATCTTGACCTCGGGTTTGGTCCCTGGCTCAATGGTACCTACTTGCCACACTCCTTGCAGGGGAAGATGGTGGTGGGGTCTGTCTCTCCACTGGTGGTACTGTGAGATGGTGAACTCTTCACTGAGCAGTACCCACTCTGGGTGCCACCTGGCTTCTGCTTCCCAGAGGGGACAGCACCTCGGGTCTTAGCCACCTGGTTGGTGCCGCCGTGGATGCGGGCGTGACCGTTCAGTGCCTGTCGGGAGCTGAACACCTGAGGAAGAAAGGGAGCGACATGACATCTACAGTCCTGAAAAGGAAATTAGGGTTGTTAGTTACTTGGTGGCAAAACATAGGATACACGAAACAGCACAGGGCTCACACAAGCAAGCACTGGGCGTGTGCCACAGAAAGCAAAGCTCAGATACCCCAACCATGAACTTGATGCAGATAAAGCTTCCTCCCCTGGTCTAACTAGAGGGCAAGGCCATGTGGCTTAGTACTAAGAACAAAGCTCTTAACTCAAAGCCAGGAGACTTAGCATCCAGCTCTAACTTGAAAATATCCAGTGCAAATATCAGAGGCCATTAAACCACTCGATTCTCAAATACTTCTTCTTCTTCTTCTATTTTTTTTTTTTTTTTTTCTAAGTGCAAACTGAGAGGAGTTAGAGGGTCCCTCGGTGGCTCATTGCTTTCTGTGATGTTGGGGACAGAGCCTGGGCCTCACGTTTGCTAGATGAATGTTCTTGCTCTGAGCTACACCTGCAACCTAAGTGCACCACAGAAGCCAAAGGGCCAGGCTTTCTTGTAGTTCAAGACATGGTTTCAAACATGAGGCAATCCTCCTGCCTGAGTGCTAGAATTACAAGTCTGTATCACTATGCCTGGCTGGAAATTCGCAGACCAATCACTTCATTGAGTTAGAGTCTAATCTGCAGTCCAGGCTGGCCTTCACGTCACGGTATAGCCAAATTCCTTATCCTCCTGCCTTCCTCCCCCAAGTGCTGGGAGTACAGGTCTGCCACCATGCCTGGCTGGCTTTTCAGAGATTGCCACAGCTGGGCTTCTTGGCTTCAGCCCTGTGGATACATGGGCCTGGACAGGTGGTGACTGTCCTGTGCACAGCAGGTGACTGGAGCCCTCTG
The DNA here is from genome assembly GCF_900095145.1 of Mus pahari. NCBI lineage: Eukaryota > Metazoa > Chordata > Mammalia > Rodentia > Muridae > Mus > Mus pahari. The sequence continues at coordinate 14,928,025 of NC_034607.1, read as the reverse complement.
TGGCCTTGACCCACCAGATGCCGGCCCCACCTTCCCAGTCCTAGCAAAAATGTTCTTGCAGGACCAAATTATCCTCTGTCAGAGCCACTGGAGTACTGGGCTATGGCCCACAGCCTCCAAATCAACAGCTTTGTTCCATTTCAGTGGCTTTAGGTGGCCTCTCTTTGTTCAGCTCATGGGTCCCTTTTATTATATTACAGAAAAAAAAAAAAACTATTTCTGGTTTACTGAACCCAGTCTTCACTGCGAGGCATGGAATAAACCATCAATCACATGTTCTTTGATGAGATTTGTAAAAAGTCATTAAGAATGTCTATCTTGCTGAGCATGTCTGATTGGGCAAAGTAAAGGATGACTCCCGCCCTCAGCAAAAAACGAATCAAATAAAAAATGAACCCCAATCCCCCAAATTAAAAACCAAACATTTATTGTACCCTAAAGAATGAACTGAAAAAGCACCCAGTTTCTGAACAAATTCACCAAGAAACATTGTCATTTAAAGTCACATCTTAGTCTGCAGGAAGCCTTTTGAGCAAAATTCAGTTCTGGGATGCAGAGGCCAGGCTGCCAGAGACCCAGCATGCTGGCCATTCCCATGTTCTTACAGAGGCAATGGAACATGCATGTACTTCTATATAATGTTTGTTTGTTTTTGAGACAGGGTTTCTCTGTGTAGCCCTGGCTGTCCTAGAACTCACTCTGTAGATCAGGCTGGCCTTGTGAACTCAAACCTGCCTTTGCCTCCCAAGTGCTGGGATTAAAGACATGTGTTACCCCCAACTGGCTCACTTCTATTATTTTTAAAGCCTTTTCATTTTCCTTAAAACATTTTATAAAACATTTTACTTTCTTTCTTTTGACACTGGGTATTACTATGTAGTCCTGGCTGGCCTTGAACTAGAGAAGTCTGCTTTTGCCTCCAGAGGGCTGGGACTAAAGGTGTGTGCCACCTGTCCAGCCCAGGATATAAACACTTTACAGCCTTTCTTTAAATGGCAGACTCAAGGGCAGCATCAATATGCTCTGTATCAGACAGGCAAGGATGAGCTGGGGGAGGTGGAACTTCCTGAGAAGGGGATGGCACCTCTAGAACGTGTCTATGCCAGCGTGTCAGGCTTTAGGAAACCCTATGTGGGGAAATTTCAGGAGTGCAGACTAGTGGGGACAGGCAGGACACAAAGAAGCCATGCTACACAGCCTCTAGGGTGTGGAGCCTTAGAGGACACTGGCTGCAAGAGCACTGGTGGCTGCCAGGGTGATTGGTCAGACATGCTGATGCTGGGACAAAGAATGATGCTGACCTGTGAGCTTGCTGAGTGCCCTGACAATGGTGACAGGGAAGCTGTATTGGACATACGATCCTGACACACCTTTGCCTATATGCCAGATTGGACAAGCTGCCTTGCCTCAAGCTTTTAGACCTTGTGGGACAGAGAACATGGAGACTGTGGAAACTGCCTTTGAAAAATTAATCAAATAGAGAAGTTGTTATAGTGACTCTTCTATTTCCTTGAATGTGACCAGTTATTCTGACTCTATCATGGACTGGTCTAGAAATCAATCCAATATTGGAAATAATAGTCTTCATTTAGAAGGCTGGTTCTGGGCATTTTCAGAGACATTTGAAAATTCACAGCTGCCTTGTATGAAGTTATATTTACAGTGGATAAAACTTGAGTAGGATCTGGATTTATAACAAAGACAGGATCTGGATTTTGAACAAGTGTTAGTGCATGTGTTAAAGTTCTTAATCTTTTATAAATAGGCCATGTTAAAACTATTTTTGTCTCTTCTGCAGTATTTAATGTAAGTTATGCCGGGCCTGATGGCGCAGGCCTTTAATCCCAGCACTCGGGAGGCAGAGGCAGGCGGATTTCTGAGTTCGAGGCTAGCCTGGTCTACCAAGTGAGTTCCAGGACAGCCAGAGCTATACAGAGAAACCCTGTCTCGAAAAACCAAAAAAAAAAAAAATAAATAAATGTAAGTTATATTGATTGTACATTTCCTAATTGTGTTAGTGTATTGAAATATGACATTGAAATACGATATGTTGGTCTATCAGCCAGCTTTTGTTTTATCGCCCGTGAGTAGGACAGGACCTTAGTATTCCAAAAAAAGCTTGCAGGTACTGGAATAGTGAATCAGGCTTTAAGCAGAAGCGAGAGTGTAGTGGGCTTGATTGTTGCTGGTATAGCAACGCTGATTACATTTATAGCCAGCACCACTACTTTTGCAACTGCTTTGTCACAAGAAGTTAAAACAGCTACTTTTGTGAATTATTTAGCAAAAAAATGTTACTAATGTTCTGTGTACTCAAGAGGATTTAGACAGGTGTTTGGAACAAAGGATTGATGCTCTTTATGATACTATTCAAACTACTGGAGAGGAGGTTCAGAGTCTAAGAGTAAGGAGCCACGAGTGTCATGCTAAATACCAATGGATTTGTGTTACTTCTAAAATTTATAATGATTGTCACTATAATTGGGAAAAAGTTCAGACACTTGCTGGGTATTTGGCACAGTTCGAGTACCCCTCTGGATGTTTTTTCTTTGCATACTGAGACTATGAATTTAAAGGATGCTGCTCTGCTGAGCTTTGATGTTCCAGATATTGCTGATAAAATTATTTATGGCCTGAGGTCAGTATTTCCATCTTGGCCAAGCTTCAAGAATGGCATATATCGCTTGACCATGCTAGCCCTTCTTGTCCTGGGGATACTTTTGTTCCTGCCCATTGTGATAAAATTTGCCTTTAATAACATCATTATGTTGGTGGCCACACAATACATGGCTTGAAACTAAAAATGGATATCAAGACAGTTATTAATTTAACAGGTTGGCAGCCAATGACAGGTAAGATTCTGCACAGAGCCTTACCAACCTAAGACAGAATAGCATTGCTTTTGATAATGCATATTCCATGAGGAGTAAGGAAGGCATTCTTGAGAGAATGACCTAAGACAGGCATAGTCTTGTTTATGAAATAAAAAAGGGGGAGATGTAGAGCACTTTGGGGGGCCACTTCTTGAAATTTCTTGGCAGGAATTTGACATCCGACCAGGACAAAAGAAATAAGGTCAAGGCGGGAATCTGGAAGTAGGCCCAGATTAAGAACATTTATATTTGAGCTAATGAAAAGCTCAGAGCAGGCTCAGCTGAGGTGCGTGTGGCATTCCTTTTGTCTTGGACATCCTGACTAGCCCCTAGAAAGGTGTTTACAGGATTTTGTTTATTGCATTGCTTGTTCCTTGACCCAGAACTGATTTATTATTTGCATGTACTTAAAGTGGTATAAAAGCAGACTGGGGAAAAAAATAAACCCGCTTCAGCCTCAGAGCTGGCTGGGGTCATGCTACAGTGTTGTCTAATTGTCTTTTTTCTTTTTAATCCTCACTCCTGCCCTGGAGAACCTGTTGATTGACTGAGCTGGCTTGGTCACCACATTGCATTAGGCTCTTCTGGGGTCAAGAAGATGCAGAAGGATCACCTAGACTCTCCCTCATCCCGGTCACATCATAAAGTTGCTTAGTGAAGTTTTGTCCTCTCAGGCTGCAGAGTCAAACTTTAGTTGCTTGGAAACAACTTGCTCAGATGTCACTAATGTGACATTTGAATTAGAAGTAGTAACACTTTCATAGAGTATGAAAAGCTAAACCTTCCAGAGAGATAAAACTGGAGGTGGTGTAGGCAAGTCACTGTGTTATAAAAGGGGAACCCTAGCCAGGCATGGTGGTGCACGCCATTAATCCCAGCACTCAGGAGGCAGAGGCAGGTGGATTTCTGAGTTCGAGGCCAGATGGTCTACAGAGTGAGTTCCAGGACAGCCAGGGCTATACAGAGAAACCCTGTCTTGAAAAACCAATAAACAAACAAACAAACAAACAAACAAACAAAAAGGGGAACCCTGGTGGAATCTTCAAGTGAGTTTAAATGCGTGTGGACAAGGTATAATCTGGCCTTGGGTGCCACACAGTCCGAGGACCTGCAGAGTACCAGGAGACAGTATAGTAGACAGTGTGTGCCTTCTGGAGGCCTGCTCTCATGCAGAGCTGTCAATCACACACTTCCTGGAGGCTCGCCTCAAGGTCTCAATTCTTCTCCCACAGCCCCCAGAGTGCTAGGCACAGGCCTGTCAGGCCACACTTGGCTTGGCTTTAGGGCCCTCCTAAATTCACCAGCATGCAGTATCACACTTGGCAGAGGACATACAGCCACTCTCCCTTGGCCAAGCGAGTAAGAAAGTGGTAACTACATGGCAGGTGTCTGCCGGAAGTCCACTGCTCTTAGAACTAGGCACAGCTGCATGACCCTCATGTCTCCCAGAGCCGGGGACAACACAGATACTTACAGCCCCACAGTTGGGCATTTCACAAATGAAGCTGCCTGATGGTTGTTGGCCAGCAGCCTGCATGGGTGGCCCCTCAGTGGGAGCCAGGGCAGGGGCGGGCGGTGGCTCTGGCGACTTGGGCACTTCACTCTCCTCTTCTTTTATGGATTTCCTATCTTCTTCTGGGTCCTCTTCTTCCTCCTCAGCCTCTTCTTCCTCTTCGCTGGTCTGTTGTTAATAAAAGCAAGAGGGTGATATTCCCAAAAGGCAACTTCGTGGTGGACAGAAATTACAAGCCAGGAGGTCATGGGACACTGGGGCCCTGTTACTCTTCCTATGATGGGTGACGGAGTCTACGGGGGAGTCTCTGGACACTTTGGGATTTTGAGGTCAAGAAATCTTCCTATTGCTCTTGGGTCCCCCCCATGATCCCTTCTAAAAAAAAAACAAAAACAAAAAAAACTTGCTAAGGCAGAGGGGAAAGGCGTAGAGATCCTCTGCCTGGGGATGGGGGAGGGGAGAATAACAGTGGGCAAAGTGCTTGCTGGACAAGCACGAGGACCTGAAGTCCCAGTCCCTCATCCTCAGATGAAAGCCAGGTGTGTGTGGGTGCCTCCTGTGTTGGGAGGTTGTGGGCCAACCAGCCGAGTCTAGAAGTTAAGCTCCAGTCTCACTGAAGAGACCCTGCCTCAAGAAATAAGGTAGAGGGACTAGAGTGGTGCATCATCGATTAGGAACCCTGGTTGCTCTTTCTTTTCTTTTCTTTCTTTCTTTCTTTCTTTCTTTCTTTCTTTCTTTCTTTCTTTCTTTCTTTCTTTCTTTTTTTTTTTTATTTATTTATTATATGTAAGTACCCTGTAGCTGTCTTCAGACACTCCAGAAGAGGGAGTCATATCTCATTAAGGATGGTTTGAGCCACCATGTGGTTGCTGGGATTTGAACTCTGCACCTTTGGAAGAGCAGTCGGGTGCTCTTACCTGCTGAGCCATCTCACCAGCCCCTGGTTGCTCTTTCAGAGGGCCTAAATTACATTCCTAGCACCCCTGTCTAGGAGCTCACAATCACCAGTAACTCCAGCTCCAGGGGATCTGATGCCCTCTTCTGGTTTCCTCGGGTACTGCACACACATGACACATATGCACATAAAAAAATAAAGGCTGGAGAGATGGCTCAGCAGTTGAGAGTCAATACTGTTCTTCAGATGACCAGTGCTCACTTCTCAGCACACGTATTGGGCAGCTCTCAACCAATAGCAATCTAGTTTGAGAGGATATGGTGTCCTCATGCGGTCTCCATAGGAACCTGCATAAACGTGGTGCATATGTACAATAAACATTCAGACCCACAGCACATATTTACAAAATAATAAGTTTTTTTTTTTTTAAAACTCTTTAGGTGGAGGTGGTGTATAAAGAGATGGCTCAGCAGTTACAAGTGTTTGCTGTCCTTGCTGAAGCCCCAGGATCAGTGCTCGGCGCCCACACGGTGGCTCACAACCACTCCAGTTCCAAGACATCTGAACTCTATGGGCATGGGGCACGAATATGATTCGTATACAAAGATGCAGGCAAAACACTCATATGCCTAGAATAAGACTTCCAACAGCAAGTTATTTGAGCAGGGTGGTATGGGTTGGCTGGGAAAGAATTCAGGGATTAAACTGACTTTAAAACTAATCTATTTTTATTTATTTGTATGGTTTTGAGTCTGCATGAGTTTATGTGCACCATGTGCAATCCAGTGCCCAAGGAGGGCAGAGGGCATCGGATTCCCTGGCGCTGGAGTTACAGAGAGTTATAAGCTGCTTAACGTGGGCACTTAGTCTTCAGCAAGAGCAATAAGTGCTCTTAACTGGTGAGCCATCTCTCTATCATTTTTTTTTTTTTTTGTTCTGTGTAGCTCAGCCTGGCTTTGAACTTGCTTTGTAGCCAAGGCTGCCCTTGACTCCTGAGCGTCCACTCTCATCCCTCCAGTGCTGGACTTAGAAGCGTAGCCTCACCACACCCAGCTTGCTTTCCTGCTATCTCTTTTTGCTTCTCAGACAAGATCTCACGATGTAGCCCAGAGTGGCTTTGAAGTCACAATCTTCCTGCCTCAGCTTCTCTTTTTTAAAGATCTATATCTATCTATCTATCTATCTATCTATCTATCTATCTATCTATCTATCATATATAAGTACTCTGTCTTCATGCATACTAGAAAAAGGAGGCATTGGATCCTTTTACACATGGTTGTGAGCTACCATGTGGTTGTTGGGAGTTGAACTCAGGCCCTCTGGAAGAGCAGCCAGTGCGCTTAACCGCTGAGCCATCACTCCAGCCCCCTGCCACAGCTTAAGTGATGGATTATAGACATGCATCACTAGGCTTGGGTAAACATGGGAGTTTAAGAAACTCTCCTCTCTTTCCTGCTCAAGCAACTACTTGACTCTGCTCTGTGTTTTCAGGGTAGAGTGAGGGTGTCTGGGTCCTGTGTGCCCAGAAGTAGCTGAGGACAGACTCAGGAATCCTGACACAGTTCTTTCATTTTAGCTAGATTTTTTTTTTTTTTAACCCTTCACAAGAGGAGTGCAGACTTATGCCACCAAACACCCTGTAAACAATCATCCCATTTACAAATGAGGAAACAGAAGTATGTCCAGCTGTCTTTCCCCAACAGGCCGGTTGCCTGTGCCAGGCCCTTCCTGTACATGCACTGCTTATAGCAGCCATGCTCCCACTGGCTTTGCTGTGCAGCTCCAGGTGAGCCCTTGATTCTTAGAATCCAGACGTAGACATTTCCAAGAAGAATCAAGATTTCTGACAAGAGCGATACCCTGAATACATGGGCTGAGCATTCCTCTTTCCCATGGTATTTTAGTTTTTTTTTTTTTTTTTTT
>NC_034607.1:14916068-14920706 GCF_900095145.1 Mus pahari | reverse complement strand
GCAGTCAGTGCTCTTAACCACTGAGCCATCTCACCAGCCCCCGGTATTTTAGTTTTACTTTTTAAGACAAAGTCTCATCACTACATAACCCAGGCTGGCCTAGAACTATCTGTAGACTAGGCTGGCCTTAAAATCACAGAGATCCAACTGTCTCTCCCTCCCAAGTGATGAAATTAAAGTAATGTGATAACACACCTGGCTTTTCTCCCCTTTTTAATATTTATTTACTTATTTATTTTTATGTATATGAGTACATTGTAGCTGTCTTCAGACACACCAGAAGAGGGCACTGGATTCCACTATAGTTGGTTGTGAGCTATCATGTGGTTGATTGGAATTGAGCTTGAGACCTCTGGAAGAGGAGTCAGTGCTCTTAACCACTGAGTCATCTCTCCAGCCCTACTCCTGGCTCTTTTATTTTCATTTTTAGATCATGTGGATGTCTTTGTATATGGGTATGGGCAAGTAAGTACCCTCAGAAGCCAGCGCCATCACATCCCCTGTGAGCCACCCAATATAGGTTCTGGGAATCAAACCCAGTTCTCTCTGGAAGAGCAACAAGTATTCTTAACTTCTGAGCCAATGTCTACAGCCTCTCCTGCCCCTATCCCTTAAGACAAAGTTTCACACCAGATTGACCTAAAACTCACTATGTATTCCAAGCTGGACTGTAACTCATGGCAATCCCATTTCTCCACCTCTTGAAAGCTGGGATTACAGCCATACCATAGTTGCCACTTTCCAGTTTTGACTTAGGGGTGAGTTGTGGGAGAACTAGAGACAATGCCAGGTAACACAAGGAAGTTAACACTTTCCTTAAAAAGGCCCCTTGTTAGTATGGAACACACGGGTTGGTTTTACATGGGTGGCCTTCCTCCTGTTACCCATCCCCTTTCAAATCCAGAGTCTCAGGAGAAACAGGGCACACCCTCTTTAAAAGAACTGGGACTCTGCAGTCTCAACTCTTAAGTGGAGAGGGCCTCCCCTTTGGCATTTACAAGACATGCTACACAATAAAGCTCTATAACAGTGGCACTTGTTCCACGGTACTTATTATAATTACGATTTTCTCACAATGCCATCTCTATTGGCTTAAGAACGCTGAAGACATATTTCATATTCATAGCCACAAAACTGCAGATTGAACTCCTCTGCATGGCGGCTACCCAGATCTCAGGACTTCAGATGGGTTTTATTTCAATTGGCAATCTGTACAAGTTCCCAGCACATTTATCATCAAGGTGAAGTGACTCAGAGATACAAAGATAGGGGGATCAAACCTCAACAGGCAGCGCTCTGTAGCTACACGTTGGCAATTTTATGATGCCCTGCCAAGGGAACCATTTAGAACAACTTCAGATGGGAACTGGGCAGACACAGGGCGGGGAGGAGGAGATACACAAACACAAACACAAACACGTGCACATGCCCACACGCACGCACAATTATATATGATGATTATATCTATATTGTATATAGATATAATTGTGTGTGAGTGTGTGTGAGTGTGTGTGTGTGTGTGTATGCTACCTGCATGCCCTGCCTGCAGAAGCCAGAAGACCCCCTGTAGTTACAGGCAACTGTGAGCAGCCCAGTGTGGGTGCTGGGAACAAAACCCAGTTCCTCTGAAAGAGCACAATTGCTCTCAACCACTGAGCCATCTCCCCAGCCCAAGGAATGAAAGTGAACACAGTGCGGGGACCTCAATTGTCCCCACCATAAGCTCCTTGCAGAAGACAGGCTTTTATACCCACGTTGCCACAAACAGGGAGACTGGAATACAGACATCCAACCCAGGTCTCCAGAGATATACATCCAAGTGTCAGGGCTGCTCTTGATAGCAATGAGGAAAGGTGTTACATATGTGCTATCCACTGGGCACCTCTCCTCCTCAGCCCCCTACAGGACACATCATTCTGTCAGAACTCTGTACAGATGTCTGTTTTAAAGAAACCCTAAAATCAGCCAGATAGGTCATTTTCCTGACCAGGAAATTGAACTGTGGGGGTGGGGAGTTGGCCCCATTGGCAAAGTGCTTGCTCTGCAGAATAAGGATCTGAGTTCAAGTCCCAGAAACCACTCAAAAGGTCAGGCATGGAGGCATACGCCTGTGGAGGCTGCATCCCAGAACCACAGAGGCAGTGATAGGCAGTTCCCTGGGGATCCCTGGACAGCCAAGCTCGCTAATTAGCACTGGATCCAGTGAGAGCGGGTCAGAGGTGGCTCAGGCTGGACCTGACACTATCTTGCTGAGCAAGTGAGCATGCTGTGCTCACTCCTGGCCATCTGTAGGACCTAGGTCTCTGCGGCTGTCCCTCAGTGAGCCCCTTCGTACTTCCTAGGTCCCTGTGGTTGTCCCTCCCCAGTGAGCCCCTTGTACTTCCTCTGGGGAAAATACTCTCTTGTCTTTTTTTAAAATTACATTTACTTGTGTGTGTGTGTGTGTGTATACACACCCACCCCCATACACATGTTAAGGTCAGAGGACAACTTTTAGGAGTGGGTTCTCTCCTTTCATCTTGTGGCCCCAGTGACTGAACTCAGAATGACAGATTTGGCAGCAAGCACCTTTACCTGCTGAGCCATCTTGCTGGCCCCTCACCTGACCCAAGCCTGAGGGTGAGGACCATGCGCTAGGGTTGGGCCTTCCGCACCTTTCCTGTCCTCTCAGGTTTCTGTTTCTCCTTGGCAGTTGGCGCTCGGACTATTGACTGTGCTCAGAGAACCTAAGAGGAACCCAGAGCTAAGGACTCGGGTCTTAAAGACTGTTTTTTAACGGGCCTGAGTCATCTTTGTACCACAAGCCGTACGCTATCCCCTCACATATAAGGGAAAAGGGTGTGGATGTTATGACCCACCCCAGAGCTGGCTCCTTGTCACCGAGCCGGCAGGCGTGGCACCTTCTCTGCTTTTCTTCCTACTCCCAGGCAGCACTCTGGCGCGGCCTTTCCTCTATCGACCTACAGTGGCCAAGAGGGTGCTTCTAGCTTGAATGGCAATGGCTCCCTAACGACATTGTTCTGACCAGCATCTCTGTGTTCCAGCCACCTCCTTCCGGAATTCACCCAGGGCTGCTACTATGAACCAGTGACCCCTAACTCAGAAAAATGCTCGTTCATTCGAGAAATATTTCCTGAGTGTCATCTACCACGTGTGCCCAGTCCCCTGAGCACTGTCCCCAGGTCCTTGTTACACCAGAACCCGAGAAATGTCTCTCTCTTAGCCGACCATATCATCTGACTTTCCCTTCATGTGCATGTGTGTGCATGTGTGTGCACGTGTGGAGGCCTGAGGTTGCCGTGTGGAGTCTTCTTCTAGCACACCCCACCATAGTCATTGAGGCAGGGTCTCTCAAATGCTCCCAGAGCTCAAAGACATGGCTAGTTTGGTGTCAGCTTGCTCCAGGATCCCTTATCTCTGAGCCTGACAAACACTAAAATTATGGCTACATAGCTATGTTCACATGATACAAACCCTGGTCTCCTGCTCTCAAAGCAAGCACTCGAACCGCTGAGCGACCTCCCTAATCCCTGAGATCTCATTTTTGTCTTTTCCTGAAACACAGCACTGACATGGACCAGAACATTCCAGAAACAAAAGGGACTCTTCCAATCACTGACACCATCCGTCCCACTTTATGGGTCAGCAGGGAGCGAGGTCCAGGCCTCAGGGCAGCGTTTCCTGTGATTCCTCAATTACTGTCTATTCTATTCATGCAGACAGCATGGCAAGAGGATCCCAGACAAGCCTCCTGCCTGGGCCACAGCCCATGAACCTGGGTACGCTCTGACTCTTAAGACTTTCTGGTTCTCATTCATACTGTTTCCAAACACTCTTGGAATTCACAGGCAAGTTTCCATTGTATGTGGAATTCCACACACATCCAAATTAGAATATATCCTGTGAGTGGTAAGGTCAGAGAAGACAGACAGCATTTAGCACCTTGACTGTTGATATTCATATATACTGCTGTTTAAACATTAAGAAAAGAAAATTGTTTTTTTTTTTTTTTTTTTTGGCTTCCCTAGTTCCTCCTCTTCCTTGCAAGGGGTCTTTCTGTGTTTGCTGCATGTGTGTGTTTCCTTATCCCCAATAAATGCATCCTCCACTCCCCCCCCCCAAAAAAAAAAACTGCTAAAAAATTCTGTTGTGGGCATGGATGTTTTGCATGTATGTATGTATGTATGTATGTATGTATGTATGTATGTATGTATTTATGTATGTATGTGCACCATAGTTAGTGCCTGATGCTTGAGGCAGCCAGAAGAAGGTGCTGGATCAATTTGGACTGGAGATACAGACACCTGTGAGCCATCATGGTGCTGTGGGAACCAAACCCAGATCTTCTACAAGAGCAGACAGTGCTCTTAGCCACTAAATAGTCTTTTAGTTCATATATGGATGTACATATTGTGGGGGATTAAATACTTTCAGTTGACAGAACCACAGTAGGTCGGATTGTTCTCTCTGTTCTTCCTTCCTTTCATATTTTACACTTTCAGTTTTTAAAGATTTACATATTTCCTTTTTTTTTTTCCCCCCAAGACAGGGCTTCTCTGTGTAGCCCTGGCTGTCCTGGAACTCACTTTGTAGACCAGGCTGGCCTCAAACTCAGAAATCCACCTGCCTCTGCCTCCC
>NC_034607.1:14912684-14915908 GCF_900095145.1 Mus pahari | reverse complement strand
TCGTTCACATTGGGAAAGCAGGTGTGGTAGGAATGCGGGAGAGGACACTGATTCCCCTGGGGCTGGAGGGATGTTGGAGACTAAACTCCTGTTCTCTGGAGGAGCAGGGTGGTCTCTAAGTACTGAGCCATCTCTGTAGCCCTAGGCCTTTACTATTCAATTTTATTTTTATTTATTTAGGTTTTTTTTTTTTTTTGAGGTAAGTTTTCATGTAGCTCAGGCTAGCCATGAATTATGAAACCAAAAATGACCTAGGCCTTTTGACCTTCCTTGTCACCAGCTTCTGAGAACTGAAATGACCTGAGAGTCATCAGGGTCTCAGGTCTAGAACGTGAAGATGACTCTGGGTTGTCTGATAATCAAGAAGATTCACGCCAGGAGTGGGTGGTGATGTAAGGACGGGAACCATCCACACCCACACAGCAGCTCCTCAATGGTAACACTCCCTACAGGCCACAGTGCCTCTTGGCCACGCTTTAGAGGGAATGCCACACAATCCCAGACCTCCTCCATCTCTCTGACATAGGCTATTGTGGGAGACGTGGAGGCCCTGGTGCTCCCAGATAGGCACCAAGGCAAACAACAGAGGGTTGTCCTTACGAAGGAAGGAATTTATAACCTGTTACCTGCCACGAAGGCTGGGAGCAGATGTGGCTAGTAGCCTGGCGACCTCTGTGCTATCTGGGTGGCAAAGACCACACCAGACCCCACCCCCCATCTTCATCATGAGACTGCCAAGGCACAGAACCCACCTTATGGACGATGTCACATGCACTTTACAAAGGGCTTCTATGCGGTCATGTCTTAAGCTTTATTGTGCTCATGGGACTGAGTTAATTGTCACCAAGAAAATTTTCACCAAATTGTGCTGTGAAAAACTACTTTGGCCAGACTTCTGAAATTTAAACCATCATTATCTACTGAGTTGTGTAGAACTGTGCTATCTTCTCACCTTCTGTGGACTGTTACTCTGTTGGCCATGGTGGTCACAGAGACCCCCTACATATTATGTTCTCAGGCCAATGCTATCCGTGACATGGAAGAGTCAAGAAAGGAAGGTAGAGTGGGTGAGAACACATTTCTATGAGACAGGACTCTAGTCTGTGGGATGGACCACCCTGGTTTCACTCCGGCTCCTGCCTGCCTTACAAACCCAAAGCCATTACAGCTTTTCCTAAAGGAAGGGCTTCAGCCTGAGCCTGGGAATGCCTTCCTTCCGCCAACAGCAGGGAATCAAGTTCTAAGTTCTCTCTCACCTTTCCTAGCAGATACCTGGTAAAGCCAAAACACACTAACTACTTCCTAGTTCCGGAGCAGAGTGCAGGCAGGAAAGGGTCAGAGGGGGTCAGAGGGGGTCAGAGGGGGTCAGAGGGGGTCAGAGGGGGTCAGAGGGGGTCAGAGGGGGTCAGAGGGGGTCAGAGGGGCCGACTGAGTTACACTGCTCACCATGCAGTCGTCGATGATTTCCGCCAGGCGTGTGCGGTGTTTCCGGCCTAGTCGCATTATCTTCTTCCAAGTGTAGTAGTACTCCACACACTGAGCCACTGTCTTGGACTTCACCTGCCAAGAAGGCGCACCCACGATTAGCTCTAGCACCCGATGGCCGGCAGACTTTGGAATCTTTCACCAAGTGGATCTTGGGGATTGAACTCAGATCGCTGGGCTTGGCAGCAAGCTCCTTTACCCACTGAGCCGTCTAACCCCCCCCCCCCCCACTACTCATTTATCTTAAGACTCATTGTAGAAATTCTTTACTCAGGCATCATCAAGCACAGTCTACTCGTTTTTCTGATATTTCTGCTCATGAGAGGCAGCAAGCACACCGTAAACACTGTTTTGTGACATGATAACCTTTACCCAGCTGGGATTTCTGTAGACCATAACAGATGCTCTTCCATTTAAAGTGCTGGAGTGCTCAGCTCTTTGCATTGCTGACTCTCACGACCTACTTAGAATCTAGGTGCGATGCACACCTGTGATCCCAGCCCTTAGGAAGTGTGGGCAAGGGACCAGAAGATGAAGTTCAGACTCAGCTCTATAGCCAGTTCTAGGCAGACTCAGCTCTACAGCCAGTTCTAGGCTAGCCTGGGCCATGTGAGACCCTGTCTCAGAATCAACCTAAGCCAATTTGTGAACAGGACCTCAGCAACAGGTATGAGTGTGTGTGTGTGTGTGTGTGTGTGTGCGCGCGCGCGCGCGCGTGTGTGATGTGTAAGACAGAGGTGTAAGCACTGTAGGTGCAAGAGCGTCCCCAATGTGAGGTACAAGCTCTGCCCTGTGATGCCAAAGGTAACTTTTACCCAAGATGCTTCAGTTCAGGTGTGATGGCAGCACTGTGCCTGTAGGAGAACCGGAAATCATCCTTGGTTACCTACTGAGTAGGGGGCCATCCTGGGATACTTGAGCTGGCTCAGTGGGTAAAGGTGTAGGCTGCCAAGCCTGAGTTTGATCCTTGAGACACTCTTAGAAGTTATCCTCTGATCTCAACTCCTCCATAAACACTGTTGCTAAAACATCACATATGTGTGGGACAAGAAGGGTCAGGATTGGATTTAGAAACTGCACAACCTTTCCTGGCTGCAGTCTCTCACTTGAAACTCTCCATTGTGCTAACCCCTCAGTCTGAACGTGGGTGTTGGAATGAAGCATTGCTTTGTTTAGTTCATGGGCCTCTACGCTCAGGTGGGGGTCAGTCACCCGGAGATGGAGATGACAGGCAGGGTGGGGATGAGAAAAGGAAGAAGCGTCTGCTGTCTTCTTCAACGTCCACCTGCCATTTGGAGTTGCTACACGGGAGTCGTCCCTGGGATGTGAGACCCTGCCCCAGCGCCCTTGGTTAGTAAAATGTATTGGTTGGTAAATGGTGCACCCAACTGGCCATGGGACCCAAGTGCAGGGGCTTTAAGGACTAAGGTGGAGGCAGAGTGCCACAGTTTTAGTGTGGCTTGTTCCCAGAGGGCTCGTGTTTTGGAGGCTTGGTCCCCAAAGTTTGTGAAACCTCTAGTAAGTCAGGCTTGTCAGGGATGATGGCACAGGGTTTGAATACCAGTCCCTGGGGGAAATAGAAGCAGGTAAATCTCTTCGTTCTAGGCCAGCCTGGTCTACACAGGGAGAGGAAGCCAAAGTGGGGGTGGGTAGGTTGGGCTCCGTTAAAGGTCATTAGGTTGTGAGGAAGAGTGTTACCCTGGGAAGTGTTAGGTGTGAGTGTGTGTGAGTGTGTGTGT
>NC_034607.1:14903248-14912672 GCF_900095145.1 Mus pahari | reverse complement strand
TGTGTGTGTGTGTGTGTGTGTGTGTGTGTGTGTGTGTGTGTGTGTGTATGTGTGTGATGTGTAAGACAGAGCTGGGCTGCCCAATTGCTCTGCCTTATTTCTTTAAGATGTGGTGTCGCACTGGCCTGGGAGCTCAAGTTGGCAGTCACCAGGCCTCATGGAGCTCAAAGGTGCAGGCACACGCACAGCCTAGACTGTTAAGGAGCTGAGGATCTGAACTCAAGGCCTCCTACCTGAGCAGCAGGTAGCCATTCCCTCAGAGGCTTCTCCCCAGAGTGAGCTGACCCTTGGTGGCTCTGAGTCCCTGGCTCAGGAAAACATCTCCCTTCCGTTTGTGCCATCTGCCGTTAAGTTCTCGGCAGAGGCCAAGCCAATGGACCTCCCTCCTGACCAGTCAGCAGTCAAAATGGTGAGCTCTTTATACAGCTGTTGGAATCCTTAAAAGACTTGAATTTTATCTCTAAGCTACTATCAGCCAATTAAAGACTATGAAATGTGTTATCTATTAATGTCTGATTTCCTCTATGGGCACCTTATTTCCTTTCTGTTTTTCCCTTTGAATCTAGGGCCTCATGCATGCTAGAAAGGCACTCTGCCACTGAGCTGTATGCTAGTCCTGGAAGGATCTATCTATCTATCTATCTATCTATCTATCTATCTATCTATCTATCTATCTATCTATCTATGTATATACCATCTATCAATCATCTATGTATCTATCATGTTAACTATCTATCCTCTATCAAAAAATCTATCTACCCATTATCTATCTATCTATCTATCTATCTATCTATCTATCTATCTATCTATCTATCTATCTATCATCTATGTATCTATGTATCTACCATCTATCAATCATCTATGTATATATCATCTTAACTATCTATCCATTATCTATCTATCTATCTATCATCTATTTTCTGTAAAATGTTATATAGTTATCATTCCCCCTCGTTTCTGATGGTGGGGGTAAGGGTTTGTTGTTTTTGAGAAAGTTTCTCACTGTATAGTCCAAGCTGGCCTGGAGTTTGCCATGTAGACCACGCTGGCCTTGGATCCAACAGAGATCTACCTATCTCTGCCTCCGGAGTGCTGAGATTAAAGGTGTGCGCCACCATTCCTGGCAGATACTATTTTTTTTTTATCATTGCTGTCATGATGAATGGGTCTGACTCCAGAAATCTTCACACTACGCAAGGGAGGACCACATGCCTCTCTCTCATCTATATGGTCTTGGAAAATGCTGTCAGAAACACCACCACTTGCCTAGACCCAGTCTCAGTTCTAGCTGTTCTGAAAGGATCGTGCGTTTCACACATGTCGATTAAAACAGAAGCCCTGGGGCTGAGGAGGAAGCTCAGCTGGAAAGCAGGAGGATCCAAGTTCTATCCCAAGAGCCCATTTAAGAGAGACAAGCATGGTGGAGCACACTGGGAAGCTTAGCACTAGGGAGTAGGAGATGTGAGATCCCTGGGGCCCATCAGCCAGCCAGCTGGCCTGCTCAGTGAGCTCCGAAGCAATCAAGAGTTCTGTCTCAAGCAAAAGATGGACGGTGGGGATTGGAGACGACTTAGTGTTTAAGAGCCCTGGCTGTTCTTGCAGAGGACCCAGATTCAATGCCCAGCACCCACATGGTGGCTCACAACTATCTGTAACTCTATTCCAGGAGATCGGATACCTTCTTCCTCACTCTTTGGTCATGGGACATACATGTAGTGCCCACACATACATGCAGGCAAACATTCATACACACTAAATAAAAATAAATCACTAAGGAGAGATGAGGGACTCTGTCTGTGGAACTATATCCAAGGTTATCCCCTATCCCCTGACTTACACACATGCACATGTACACACAAACACATGTGTAGACACAGAAACCTCAATACAGCTGAGTCCAAGCAATCTATGTATTCTTTCCCTTGTCATCTCCAGTCTCACCAACACTGGCACCCTGGGATGACCGCCATCATTCCTCACAATGGTGGAAGACAGACCTTTTATGGGGATGTTATAAAAGCAGGAAACAAAAATATCTCACTATCGTGATGTCCAGAATCTCAAAGTTCCTTTCAAATAAGCAGTGGGGAGAGAGGCTTACCATCTTCTGTACAAAAATAAAGTCTTTGCTGTAAGTGGCCAATGCTTTATTAAACAGTTTTCTTTCTAGGGATGTCCACTTGTCAGAACCTGGAACAAAACAGAACTTCTGTTAGGGACAACTCACGCTTTCACGCTCCTCTCCCAATCCCCCCCCCCCAAAAAAAACCAAACTGTGGCACAGAGGTGTTGCGGACCCATTATCTCAGTGCTCAGGAAGCAGAGTTAGGAGATTCGGGAGTTCAACCTCAGCCTGGGCTACATAGTGGATTTAAAATTAACCTGGGCAACATGAAATCCTGTCTCGAAACAAGAACAATGGAAGCCCTTGTTTGAATACAAAGCTAGTCTAGATGGTGCTGTGTGCAGGAGGACCTAGCCCAGTGCCAGCCTGGGTGAAGCCTTGCTTCTGAACCACAGCAGCCGGCAGCCCTGACTCTGGCTGAGAGCTCAGCTCAGCTCTGGCAAGTCACTAAACCCAAGACCTCAGTTCTGCAATCAGTAAATGGCAGTAATTAGAACTGTCCCCACATTAGATTCTTGTGAAGATTAAAAATCCCATACAAAAGCTTGATGGAGGCCCGGCGTGAGTGCTCACTGGTGCGGCCTAGCCATAGCTTTTGCCCAGTTGTTATATCCACGAAGGTAAGCGCTCACGTAGATACAGCTTATCAGGGCATGGCTAGGTTCACAGTCTCCATCACTGCAAAGGCCAAAGGCCATGGTTTTCCCGGTGACAGCTACAACCATGATGGTAAATGAGGATCTCTGCACTCAGCATAGGGTCAGGGCAGCCGGAAAGGTTGTGAAGTAGGAAAAAAATATCACACTGGAGTTTTAAAGGTCACACCATGTTATGTTTCCCTATTATCATCAGTCTGTGAAGGTGGTGGCATCTGCCATGCTGCCACGAACCAAGCTTCAAGTTCATTGAGAGATCCTGTCCCAACCAAATGATAAGGTGGAGAACAACAGAGGAAGAGACCCTGATCTTTCTGATCTCTGCATGTGCACAAAGTGCACACACACATACACACACACACACACACACACACACACACACTCCCCCCATCTAAAGGAAACTGCCATTTAAGAACATTGGCTACATCCCAGATGCTAAGTATTTTACACTTACTAGCCACCAGGCTTTACTAATAACAACTCTGTAAGGCTGGTGTCACTACTGTCCCACTTTACAGATGAGGACGCGGGGGTCTCTAGCATGCTTCAGTTTTAGGCTTCGGGGAAGGGGAAGCACATCGGGCTGAAGAGTAGGGGCAGTTAGCAGATCTGCAGCCTGACGGGACAGAGGCTTGGTGGTCCTGCCATGCTATTTCATCGGATCAAACCTGGTTCATAGCTTTTCCTTACCAGGAGAATAGACTATGCTAAGGAGACTGGATTCGAAATGGACTGGCCTGTGTGGAGCAAGAAACAAAGCCTACGTGGTGGGAGGGAAGGAGGGAGTCTTGCTGTGATTTGGAGAGGTTTAAAGGTGTACTTCTAGCATCAGGTTGTCAGCACAGTCTACGGTGTGTGTTGAGGAGGAGTGGTCCTCTGACAGAGGAGGGCTGGTGGGAAGCCATACCTAGCCCCTGTACCACCTGCTACACTGTCATGATGCCCTCCCCATAGAGTACCTAACCATGGACTTAAAACTGTAGACAAAATACATCTATTTTTCTCTGAAATACCCAACCTCGAACATTTCACTGTAGCAAGAGAATGTATGGCTCCTAGCTCTGGGTTCACTAGGGCAGGTTCAACCACTGCAGTGGGTACATAGATAGTCACAGTGCTCTTCTGTCTTCCAAATTCTCAACATCTCTGATTCCTGGATGGCATGTGGCTGGCCAGTGACAGTCCATCTCCCTTCCCGGATCTCTATAAGCTGTGGCTTTGCTTGGTTTGTCTCACAGTGTAGCCCTGGCTGGCCTCTTACTCACAGACACCTATTTGCTCCTGCCTCCAAGGTCCTGGGTCCGTAGGTGGGCGCCACCATGCCTGACCCCCACAGCATCTTTTAGCTAGGGGCAGGTCCAAGTTTTCCACTGTACTCTGGCCAGCTGACAGGACATAAGCACAGGCAATCTGAACAGCATTTTCTATTCAAGCATATGAAAAATAAAAATCTGTGAATCAAGAGAAGCCTCTCTGGCATCCTGGATTACTGAGGGAATTATGTGTCTCAGTGATGTGAATGCAGGTGTCTCAAATAAACACCCTTTGTGCATAAATCCTTGGTGGGTCTTCCAGCCAAGAGCTCAGGTTCTAGACTCTGGATAGACCATAGTCTGGCTGACTTTTACATCACTTATTTCCACGGCTTTGCAAGGTTATATCCTTACAGTTTTGAAGACAATGTTGCACAGAAGCATCTTCTAATTTATAGGCACAATCTCAGCAGAGGAAGTAGCTTCAGATCTGGAGCCCCTCAATTCATGGTCTGTGCAAACCACAGCAACTGCACATGCACGGAGGGTGGGTACCATCTGTGCCTTCATAGCTGTCCCATAATACTCCTCAGATTATGACCAACATTCTGGGTCTTGGGGGAAGAAGGTTGCCGGCTCCTCTCCGCTGCTGGAGAGGGCTAAAGAGAAAGAAGGCAGAGATCAAGCAGCCAGCAATTTCAGCTGGGTGATTAAAGAACAGTGTCCATCAAAATTGTGACGAGGTAAGAGGGTCAGAAAGCCAGCTTTGGAAGCTTAGTCACAGCAGCTCGTAAGGGAAGAGGGACATGGTGCTGCCCCCCTGCAACTCAAGGATGGGTGGCCCCTGGATATTCCCTCAGATGGAATATCAGGAGATGCCGACAATGCTCATACCCAAGCAGATCAATGAAAGTTCATTTCGTCTTTAGATTGTACATTTCTCAGAGTTACTGCCACTCTGCCTGGAGACGTTGGCAGGGTTACTCGGCCTTCTCAAGCCATCAGCATCTCTATGGAGGCCACACTTAACTTCTCCTCCTCACTGGACTATCAGTGCTGGGGCAAAGAGCTGGGCTAAGCTCCCAGCTCTGCCTACTTTTGAGACATCCACTGCTTTGAGTGCCCACAAGGCTTGCTGGTCCGTCGGCTAGGCAGGAGTCCCCACACTTGAAGGAGGAGGGGAAAAAAAAAAGACCTCTTGGGGGTGTGCTTTGAGGCTGTTGCTCTAAAATGAGGTTTTCTGTCTCAGGTCTTCAGTTGTCCTTTGCTTCTCTGTGTCACTCCTAACCCTGAGGCTAGTGACACAGAGATGGCTCTTGTATAGCCCTAGGAAGCATGAAAAGGACAGTGCTCGTACTCACGTGTGCATGCATCCAACAGGGCATGGCACACAACACATGGCCTCCAAAGACCAGGGACTGCTCACTGGGGTTGAAGCTCCATCCTTAGGCCTTAGACTGAGTTCCTGGTATAGATAAATGACATCTGAGCACTCCCCCCAGACGGCATCACTAGGCTGTGACCAAAGTTGATTTTAGTCAGGAGATCTTCTGCTGTGCATGTACTCCCCCGACAGTTCTTCCTTCCGGGACAGCATGGAGGTCCACTTCCTCACCCTTGGGCACGGGTGGCCAGTTCCCTGTGACCAATGGATGCTCCGTGTCTCTTGAGGCAGATCCTCTATCAGTGTGGGCGATAGGACACACATTGTCCCTCTGATGTGTGGCCTCTTGGCTGCCTGGCCCTGCCGGAACTCCTTGCTTGGTTTCTCCAAGCTCTGCCTCTCTCTGTAAGATCTCCGCCACCCTCCAGGCTGGCAAATGAGGTTAGTGGGCTGACATTCCCCCAGACTTGTTCCACCTGGGGATTCCTGGCTATTGGGCTATTATCAGCAGGGGCCCTACCAAGCCGATTAAGGCTAATGACAAAGAGCCTAATTAACTGGATGAAATGGGCACTAGTGTAGTATCCAGAGGCAAAATGCATGCAGCTTTGGTTGCTGGGAAACAGCCCTCTGGATGGTGGCTAATTTGGGGCCAATCTACAGCAAATCCAGGCAATTAAAAGCAGACATTCCTGGGGCAGAGAAAACTTGGACACAGTATCTTTTTTAGAGGGTCTCTCGGGCTTCCTTTCAGGATTAAAAGAAACCAAACCACCTTTTATTGATGTCATTATTGTGGTTGCCGCAGAAAGACATGCTCACTGTAAGAAAAAAAAACAAAAAACAAAAACGGGAGCCTTTATGGCAGATTTTCAATGTCATACAGAATTATCTATAGCAAGTAAAGGTCAGATTTTTTTTTTTTTTTTTTTTTTTCCTGGAATGCAGGCTGCTACCCAAGTTTCTTCTAGGTGCAGTAAGGAGGGAAGGCTTCGCATATGCTAAGTCAGGCGAGAGAAGATATAAAAATAAAACAAAAATAAAAGCACCCATGGCTGTATTCTTTGCAAAGTAATTCTAGCCAAACACAGAATTCTGTCTCCTTATTTACTTTGGGCAGCTTCCAAGGCAAGAGCCCAGACTCTCCTTATGGAAAGGGTGTCTCTCCCAGGTCTCATTTGTCTTTCAAAAGTCAGGGCAGAGTTTGAAGCCCCAGCAGGAGCTTGTGGTTGTGGTGGCACATGACAGGATTCTTCGATGTACCTCGCGAAGAAGCTAAGTTTACCTCTACCACCCACAATCCCCCGCGCACATCTGCATAAAAGACCGGTTCAGTGGAGAAATCACCGAAGCTCCAGCTGTCTGACCACAAGCTCCACGGCTCCTCCATGTACAGTACACCCCCCCCCACCCCCGTGTGAGTGCTTAAGCGAAACCACTGGAGAGGGACAGTGTGTCCCCGTGTGGATTGAGCACTGCGAGGCACTGCATAGTTTTCTGAGGATGCTGTGCAGGCTCTTGACCTTTGGCAGGCTGCCTTGAGGGCTGGGCCAGATGCCCACCTTGCTCACTGGTCCTTTGCTTCGTGGCATTTCTCTCCTCCTGGTCTTGAGCGAGGGAGTAGAGTGTTTCCCCAGGCTTGTTGTATCTATCTGCCTAGGACCTCTGTCTGGCTGTCTTTCCTCCAGGGCACAGCACAGCCTGATTCTGACTTCCTTCCCTAGGTGTCCCAGTTAGTCTTTGGTCAAATTTGACATACCAGTGAAGAGCGAAGCTCAACTGAGAAACTGGCTCCATCAGATTGGCCTGTGACCACGTCTGTGAGACATTTTCTTAACTGCTAATTGACGGTGGAAGGCCTGGGCATTTGAGGATGGTACCAACCCTGGGCTGGTGAGCCTGGACTGTGTAAGACGGTGGCTGAAGAAGCCAGTAAGCAAGCCAATCATGGGCTGCCTCAGACTCTGCTTCCTGCTTCCTGTCTTGGCTTCCCTCAGTGGTGGACTATAAACTAGAAGTCAAACTCTTTCCTTCCTTTGGTTGGTTTCGGTCTGTGTTTTATCACAGCAATGAAGACCAAATCAGACTAGGAGCCTAAAGGGAAATTCCAGAAGTCAGATGGGTCTAGTTCTCAGGCTGGAAGCCAAAAGAGAACTTGAGGGTGTGTGTTCCAATGAGGGAGAAATTGAGCTGACCGTCCAACTGGGAGTAATAATAAGGCTCTGGGCACAAAGACTGAGGCAGGCCAGGGCTATGATGAGACAGGATTCAGTGACCCCCCAGGAACCAAATACAGGGGGTTTCAGAGTGTGGCATAGTAGCTGGGACATAATATGTAACGAACTCAGTTGTCTCCCATGTCTTGATAGGCAACTGTCAAAGATATGGAATTGTATCTGACTTCAGGGACCAGTGTCTTCTGCTCACAATACTAGAATATTCTTGGAGGCTTGGTTTGTAATCACTTGGAGAAGAAGGCAAGTGACTGGTAACCCCCCACTTCTGGTCTCCAAGGGCTGAAATGACTTCAGAAAGCAAGAGTTTTTCCTAAGGTATTTGAGAGGGAAGGAGTCGGGGGACCGGATTAGCTGGCAATACTCAATCCAAAAGGCTTAATGTGCCTCAGCAGACTTTCAACATTTCTTGGTAACATTTTCATGTTTTGTTTTGCTTGGGGCTGGAGGTGCTCTAGCCCATGGCTTCCTGGTCTTTTGTGTCATGATGCACATGAAAAGGACATAGTTCTTGTTTACCACACTGGAGAGGATCATGTCCTGGATGAAGAGGCTCACTGCTGGCCACGACCAACCCCCGAGGTTCTGTCAAGGCAGCATGACCTGGGGTTAACCACAGCATTGTCTCACAGCCAGTGACTGGAAGCTTCTTTCAGCCCATAGGAAGTGCCATCCGCTATGCAGAGGAGTTTAGGGTCTCTCCTGGATGCAGAGGATCCAGGAAGTTGGGAGGGCCTGCCAGGGTTTAATGGAACAGCATATGATGCTGGGGATTTAGAAGCAATGAAACGGCTTGGACGGCAGGTCGGTGAGCTCCCACATCTTTGGACCCATACAAGCCGGAGATGATGAAGTTGGCTCCTTGGGCCCTGGTTACATGATGTCTGTAACCTCAAGTGTCCATTTCCAGCTTGTCTCTTCCGTGTGACTGCTGTCAGCTGAAACTGACCCCCAGGTAGGATGTTTTTGGGTATTCCTCATACACAACTCTGAGGGCTGTCTACTTGGTGACAACAGGTGGCTCAAGCCAACTCAAAGGTGAAGAACAGGATGGAGGGAGAGACAAATGGAATACCTGTAAAGAAACCTTCACAGTTGGGCTGAGTATGGTTGTCTGGTGAGGGACTGGAAGGAGTGTTAAGGGGTCCCCAAGACCATACATTCAGCATTGACCTAGGGGAGGTCTGCCCAAGGCACCAAAGAAACCCTCAAATGATCCAAATCAAGGGGCAGTGGCTGGAGCGACAGCCCGGTTGTCTACAGTGGATACTGAGCTTGCAAAGGGAAGGAGTTTGGCTTTGAGCACCCCTTCAACTTCAAACTTCTTTCAACCTTCAGCTTTCATGCATCTGGCGCTCTCTTCTGGCTTCTGTGGGCAACGTAACAATGTGCTCTTGAGCACGCACAGGCAGGCAGGCAGGCAGACAGACATAATTAAAAATAAAATCTTAAAAAAAAAAAAAAAAATCAAGGGGCAATGGAAGATCCAGTCATTCTGAAGTAGACAAACAAAGCAGGACTGGGGAGACAGAGGGGATGGTTTTCCAGTTAGTGGAACCTCCATAAATGGCCTCATTTGTTGTCCTCAGGCTCCTCAACCTATTTCCTTCACACTCCATTTAAATCTAAAGCTGTTTTCTACAACAACAACAACAACACACACACACACACACACACACACACACACACACCCTAAACACACATATACATGAAGTCTTTCTCCTGACATTGAAATAGCCTTCCCTTCCCTTCCCTTTCCTTCCCTTCCCTTC
>NC_034607.1:14863140-14903203 GCF_900095145.1 Mus pahari | reverse complement strand
TTCCCTTCCCTTCCCTTCCCTTCCCTTCCCTTCCCTTCCCTCCCCTTCCTTTTCTTCTCTTCTTTCTTTTTCTAATTCAAGCCTACAGAAAGCCTAGGGCCTTGAGGAAGATCTAAGCCCACCTTTACTGCCCCCAAAGCCACGGGCTGCTAATAGTGGCCTGCTCTGTGTTGTAGCCTTGGTGGCTCTTCCCTCTGATGTACAGGTCCCACTGCCAGGTGGGCAGCCACCGTGCGCCATCTCCCAGGTCTTGGGACATTCACAGGGGCAGGTATTTACACTGACATGTGCCTGGCAGTGTCGGGATAATAGACCCAGTATTATCTATTTGTTCAAACAAATGACACAGAGCCAAGCGTGATGTGCCCACTCTTAGGAAGCAACAGGGCCCAGGGATCCTGGCAACCTACCGGCGTAGTGGTAATTTGCTAAAGGATGACATTTTAACCTGACTGGCTTCCGAAGCAGCAGCATTTCCAGGGTAGCCTGCGGGGTCAGAGAGAACAGGCAGAAGTCAGTCTACGTTCGAGTCCCCATGGGAAAGCGGGTCTGACACTGCATCAGAACAGGTAAGAAACCTGGGGACTGACGATGCTAATGGGAATTTCCTTTCAGTTTGGCTCCAACAGGACTCAACATTTTAACTCCCACCTCCTCTGCCAGCCCGGAGCTCATGCCTGAAGCTAGCTGGTCACATCACAGAAAATATAAAGGACAGCTGTGAAGTGAGTACTCCTTTGGAGAGACAGGGTGGGGTCTCTCTGAAGAGAGGTGGATTCTCAGGGGGAGGGTTTGGAGACGAAGGAGCGGGTGGTCAGTGACTGCTTTATAGCCAACCACAGCTCTCTTTATCACTGAATAAAAACAGATGTGTCAAGTAATAAGTGTACCACATGCTGTCCTTCCGGAGTGTCACCCAGTAAACCCTTCAGATCTGCCTCCTGCAGCTGTCTTGCGTACATGTCTGTGTTCATGTGGGTCCATGTATGTGTGTGCATATGCAAGCATATGGGCCTGCGGAGGTCAGATGACAAGCTGTCACCCATTCTTCAGGTGCTGGTCACCTTGTGTTTGGAGAGAGTATCTCTCACTGGCCTAGAGCTCACCAAGCAGCTGAGGCTATCCGACCTATGAAAACCAAGGATTTGCCTGTGTGTCCCTCCCTCCCAGCACTGCAAATACAAGTTCACTGCACAAAATCTATGTCTGTGTGCCTGGCACTCATGGAGCCTAGAAGAAGACATCCGATCTCCTGGAACTGGAGTTACAGTCAGTTTGAAGCGGCCACACAGCTGCTGGGAATCAAACCTGCGTCCTTTGGAAGAAGACCTCCCCCCCACTAGATTTTAAAAGAAAAGACAGCAGGAGAGTGGATGGGTTTGGGTTGAGGGAGGCAGAGAAATCTTAAGTCCATAGGTCAGAAGCCTCAGCAACCTTTAAGGAGCTGCTTAGAAAGCCAGAACCTCTGAGCTGGAGAGATAACTCAGAGGTTAAAGCACTGGCTGCTCTTCCAGAGGACTCAGGTTCAATTCCCAGCCCCATAAGGTGGCTTACAAGCCTGTATCTCCAGTTACAGGGGGGTCTGATGCCCTCTTCTGGCTCCATGGATACTGCACACAATTAACATTTATACACTATACATTTATAAAATAAAAAAAAAAAAGGAAAAAAGGAAAAAAAAGAGAGAGAGAGAGAGAAGAAAATCCAGAATCCCGGGCCCCACCACCATCTGCTGACTCAATGCAAACACCTTAGGAATACTCCCCAGTGATTTATGTATGTTGCTGAAGGTTCCAGAAGGGCACTGGTCTCAAAGGCAAGCATTATATATCACACATAAAGTATTGGCACATTTGTTCTTTTTTTTTTTGCATTTCCGTAAAATCTGAAAGCAGGAACCTGATTCCAGTACTAGAAGAACTATGCCCTTCTATAGAAGGGAAACTGAGGCTGGTGATGTACTTATCTGGACAGAAGTGAAGGCTGCCAAGCCAAATGGTCAGCGCTGACTCTGGGAAGATGGCCTCATGGTTCTAGTTTAGGGACATCTGAGTATCCCTAATGAAGGCCCCCAATGTTCAGAACTATGTTAAAGGTAGGAAAACAGAACTGCTTAATGACAGAGAAAAGAGGTCTGGAGGCATCCAAGTTTGTCTGATTTCCACAGTGGGAAGGACCTGGAGGCCGGTTCTTGTTTAACTCAAGCTTTTCTTCCACCCCCGTCATGGTGCCTGAAGTGAAATTCTCATTTCCTAGAACACACATACCCCTCATTATAATTTAGTTACAGAGATGCTGGTAGGTGTCCAAGTGGGGCTTTCTTTGTTGGAGGTCTTCCTGTCTGGACCTAAGCATTGGGCTCATGCATCCACAAAGCCCCCGTTCCTACCTTTCCTAGCTTCCTTACCATCACGTCACCTTTGGCCTCAAAGAGAGAGTGCAAAGCAAATTCTGAATTGGTTCCTCCGCCTGGCAGCGCACTGGAACAACACAAATTCAGAAGATTCTCCACTGTTGAGAATAAGAAGTCATCGTATCAGAAATGCTCAGTGTCACAAAAGCCCACACCCATTCTGGGGCCAGACGTTCCTGTTAGAGAAGCCAGCCTCACCCCCAGCTCCTCCCTAGCACCAGTACCTTGCTGCTGGAGGGCCTGGTTTTCCAGCTCAGGCCACGGCTTCCAAACCAGTGTGGCCTTGTGTGTGTCCTGAGCCAGGGCCGAGACGTCTTGCAGTTCTGGGATCTCTGCTTGGAATCTTAAGCCAATGTTGATGCGTCTTAAAAGAAAAACGGTATGGTCTTCAATGTGACCGCCTAGACCAGGGGCAACTGTCAGGAGCTGCAAACGTCAGGGAAGCAGTTCCTTCTGCTAGAAGAATGCCAGAGCAGGGCCCTCCAAGTCCAGGCATGGCCCTTTTCACTCACTGGCAAGAACAGCTTTAATGTTGGGTGTTGAGGTACACTGGGTGAAGGTGTGTCTCTGCACATTCAATTGTTAATTTTGTACCAGCAGAGAGCTCGATACTGGCAAGGACTTGGTCTTGTTATTTTTATGTCCTATCACCGGTGTCATATTTTATAAATATTAATTCTTCCTCATTTGCCTCAGACAATCTAGAATTGCATGATTGGCTGTCATAAAGATCTGATGGCCAGTAGCTGGCAGGAACCAGACATGAGAGTTTCATCCAGGAGACACAGAGGTGAATGGTCGGATCAGAGTGGAGCAGAGAGATAGACCTGTCCATGTGGTGGGATGTAGTGTCAGGATTAGTTGGGTTAGAGGAGTCGGGAGAGTACCCAGCAAAAGGCTCAAGCTTTACAATATTAATAAGAATCAGTGTCATTTGTACCCCTGGCGGGTTCAAGTTAGGCCTGTTACAGTTGGGGACCTGGGGAAAAGCAAGAGGGGCAAGCAGTCCGACTTCTCAGCTTTCAGCCTCGCTACAGAAACAGGAATGGAAGGACAGCTAATTCCAAGAGAGGGGTTTCCGAGGGTATGGCTAGAGCAAGCCATAGAATGAAGGGAGGGGGCTAGGTGTGGGCACCAATGTAAAGTATGTATCCCTTCCAGACCACTTATACATGGGTCATGCCATCTACGTCATCTACACTCACAAAGACCTGGGATCCGAACAAGGTTGTAACCAAGATTCCCTTTCAAGGCACCAACAAAGGCCTCAAAAAACTGACTCAGTTAAAAAAAAAAAAAAAATCAAAACTAGAATGTGGCAACTCAAGCTTTTTGATTCTGGATTCTACAAAGCTCCACCCCATGGCCTCTTTTCACTCCCTTCCATAGTAAAGTAGCGTCTCTTTATCTACAGCTTTCTGTGGTCTTCCGTTACTCATGGCTCACTAACATTAGCTGGAATACTTAGACGAAATTAATATGGGAGGAAAATATTAAGCGGGAAGATCCAGAAATAAATAATTCTGTAAGTGCTACTTTCGTTCTATTCTAAGTAATGTGATGAAACAGCAAGCCAAGCCACTCCTGCCTGCCTCAGATGCCTACCCGGTGGTCAGTTGGGATCTATATAGTCTACGGTAGATCACTGGATAGTCTTATCTACTTTGATAGACTTTGTCTCAGTTATCAGACAGATGGTTGCGGCACTGCAGGACTAATGTGCAGGGCATGGTCCTATCAGAGGTTTCTGGTACCCTCTGGTGGTCACACCCCCCATGTGTGTGTGTGGATACTGTACCTCTCACCGATCATGAAATGATTCAAACACTCAACAAGCCCATTTGGAAGACTGGCCAAGAGTCACAGAGGGAACATGGGAAACAGAACATTCAGAAGGGTTCTCTTCTAGTTAAGCTCAGGTCTCTGAAATACTAGCAGCTATAAGCAAATGGTAGGAAGGAAGCCACCATCCTACCTTTCCACAACTCTCCCCTCTCAGTGACCCCTGAATACAGAAATACCGACCACTGACCGCCCTTCTAGAAGCCTCCAGACCTTTCCTTATCTGTAGCTTATGCTCTGAAGAATAATTGGCTATTGCTTACGGTTCAACATCCACCGTCTGCTCTCCAGGTCCTGGGGTGACTGTCACATTGCTGCCATCGATGCTGCCTGAAACACAAACGCTAGAGTTTTACCAGGCAACAAGAAAAAAAACGTCCCAACAAATGAAAACAGATGGAAGCTAGCTGATCAGTGACTAGCCAAGCAGCAAACACAACAAAGCTCGTCTCCTCCCCAACTCATATCAATTTCCAGAAGATGGGATGGATTCACGAGGTTCTTTTTCTTTCTGCTCTCTCTCCCTATCCTTCAGACCCGTGACAGGGTCTTGATGTGTAGCTCAGTCTGGTTTTGAACTTCCTCCAGCTTTAAGCCTCACCCACCCCAGTGCTTGCGATTACAGGCCGAAGGATAGCCATTTCTCACAGTGTGAGTTAAAGCTGGCTGGCTAAGCTACATGGTTTCTAGGCAACCAGAAAGAAACCTAGCTACAAAGATCTCTCATCTCCCTTTGGCCCCCTCAAAATCTACTGAGGAGATGGGGTTTTCCTGGGTTGCTCAGGCTGGTCTTCAACCCTTGCCCCCAATCCCTTTTGCCTCAGCTTCTATAGTAGTTGGGGCTACACTCGCATATGACCTACAGGGCTCATGATGGATTTTTTTTTTTTTTTTTAAAGCACAGTAAATATTAAGATTTATTCTTGCTTATAATAGCCGCCATGTGTATAACAGCTAAATATTTATCTTAAGCATCTTTTTTGACCATCCAAAGCAGTCTTACTGTGTACATTTTCCTTTTTCTTTATCCCCAAACACTCTCTGACTCGCTTCTCTCCTCAGACAGCTTCCCTCGAGTTACTAAATGCGATGCCCATGCGGAGTCTTTTAAGACCACCTTGCATCATCTGTGGTACACATCATGGGTATTTCACAGAAATCCACGGGGCAAACTAGCCAGTTGAAGAAAAGTGAGACTCCCCACCCACTCAGGGTAGCACCCCAATCGACAGAGGTGACACCAGGGGTTAAAGGGACGACTCACTGGAACGGCACAGCAGCACGCGTGGCGTGGGCGTGAGGGGAGTGAGGGGCAGCTGGGGGTGCACTCCAGGGCCGTGGCCAGAGATGAGGACATTGCTGAAGAGCCCTGAGCCCTGGCGCACGGGGCTCAGCATGGGTGGCGGAGTGTAGGGGGGCAGTTCGTGGGCGGGGTCCAGGAGCAGGTGGTCCCCGAGGATTCGTGGGGAGCGCAGCTGGCTCTGGTACAGGGTGGCCCCCGAGTAAGAGGTGGGGTTGGGAGTATAGGAAGAAGGCGGTGGTGGGATGAAGAGGGGCTCAGGCCGGTGCCGGAACTTCTTCTTCTCTGGTAGGGTCTTGAGGGGCTCCTCAACTTTGGCGGCGATGGGTGGATGTTTCCGGGGGATTTCCTAGAGTGAGAGGAACAGTTGGGATTCAAACTAGGACATCCCAGCCATTGTCCCCTTTCTAAGTACAGAATTGCTATCCTTGCCTTGGGCCCTCTCCGTAGATTTGGCCAGGGATCCCGAAAATTCCAAGGGTGGGGGGTGGGGGAGAGACTGCCTCCCTTGTGTTCGTCCCCTCCCACTCCCACCACATCGGCCTTGGGCTGGTTAGCAAAGAAAATCCGGAAGGTCTAAGAAGGGTAGGGTGGGTCCGCAAGAAGTAATACATTAAAACTCTGGCTTATCACTGCATTTCCATCTGTCTTGAGTGGAATCCAGCAGAGTGGCTCTTTAGTTTCCCCCACTGCTCCTGCAGGGATAGATCACACGTGTTCTAAGCAGGGGACAGAACCCTCTCTTCAGGGATGCAAGGCCCAAGGCTGAGGGGCAGGAAGAGGTTCGTGCCTAGCACAGGTCCCCCCCGAGCTGTCACCACAGCTCTCTACAGGGTTACTGGAGGCCGGAGCACAGTGGCCCACAATCCTCAAGGCCGTTTCAACGGGCTCTCCTGGAGCTGGAGCTGGAGCTGGTGATGCCCCGCAGTCACGCCCCTCTGAGGCTCCTCTGTAGCACCCCCATCTCCTCCTGCTTCCTGTCAGCAGAGCTAGTTTAGGTTATGGCGGGGAACCCAGCCTCGTCTGGGGTGGGGTGGGGGGGGAACCTGCCACCACGGAGACACGTTATACTAGTAACTCCACACATGCACGTCAAAAAGAGAAGCAGGGTATGCCAAAGCCAGACGAAACAGACTTGGGTGGGGGCGGCGCCAGCATCCACCCAGAAAAGCCCGAGAGCTGGGTGTGACAGCCAGCCGGGATACCTGAGGAGAGGCTCTGAGGTGCCCAGGCACAGCTGCAGTGCCCAGCAGCTCTAGTGCCAGAGTGGCGAGTGAAGACAGCAGCAAGGGGTGATGGGAAAGACTTCCATGGTCACATGACCAGCTGCCTCCAGGCCATGTGACCTGCCCCAGCTCCCCTAAGCTTTGGGCCCCTCTCACCGGCCTGCCTTCGGTAGTGTGGGCTCTGCCTCTCCCCTTCCCACCAACTACTTCTTCCTCAGCTCCCTGATCTTCCGAGGTGCCATCCCAGCCTCCAGGAGAGACTCTTGGGGAGGTAGAAGTGAAGGAGGAGAGGGAGAGGGGCTCCCGGCTTCCCCGTGGAGGTTCTCGAGGGAGCGCTAACGTGGGTCTCCGCAGACCAGTGCCCTCCAGCCTCCCTCCTTTCCTCGAGCAGGACCCCCGAGGAGCCAAGAGGCTGCTGAAGAGAATGTTTGGAACAGGCATCTCGGCCATCCCCACCCCTGACTGCGGAGCAAATCTGGAAACCTTTAAGCCCCTGTCCCTGAGTCACTGAGGAGGTCACTTAAGTAACTGTGGAGTTCTTGGTGACCTCAACTTTGTCGGGGAACCTAAACACAGAGTTCAAAAGTCCTTTTTAGGCTCTTTCTGGGTGCTTCTACCTCTAAATAATGCTTTATTATCTCCCGGGCAAGGCTCTCTGAGCTACCAGAGGCCCAACTCAGAAAGTCAAACCACCCAGACTGGCACACTTGGGTCGTATCTGAAATGTTTAAACGAAGGACTCTAGGGGGCAGAGCCAAAAACACTGAATTTTATAAAGTTCCTGCTCCCAGGGGAGGGAGAAGGCCACCGGTAAGTCCAACACTCTGGGGAAAACGGAGACTCTGAGAGGGACATTTCAAGTTGGCTTTATCTCAGAGCCGAGATTTGAGTTTAAAGCTCTTTCCTGGATTTTAAACTTGTTTTCACATTAAGGGCTTGATTCCCATCCTTTCCTCATTCCCTGAGCATGCGTCTACTTCAGCCTGCCTGTCAGCTGATGGTGTCTCTCTACCCTGCATTAAACCAAGGTCATCCCTTCCTTCTCAGCCTACTCATAGCTCCCATAACGATTTCCTAAGTAAAAACACCACCATGCTGCCTCGCTAGCTGGACCACCCCACCCACCTGGTGTACAGGTGCACCCTGATTTACGATGGAGCTACACTCGGAATAACCCACTGCAAAACCAAGCGATTAAGTTTAAAATGCAGTCTAATATACCTCACCCACAGAGCATCCTACCTCTGCAACTCAGGGCCAACAGTCTGTAATCTTTCTCCTCCTGATCTAGTAGCCGACTGGAATCAGTGGCTTTTAATGCCATGGCTCAGCACCAGGAGAGAGTTATATCGTGTAGTTGTACGTCACCAGCCAAGATCCCAAATTCAAAGTTGAACTTTTATGTGTATATAAAGCTGAAAACTTGGAGGAGGAGGCATTCTGGCAGAAGACATCTGTCTTTCCATCTTGTCACCTCCAGGGAATAGGTTTCTCCCTAGCTCCGCCTCTTCTCACTGTCTTGAATGAGATGGGTGTGTGTAATCCCAGGATAGGCACAGAGCCTCTCATACCTGCCATACAACTTCCTCAGGCAAGGTGTGTGTGTGTGTGTGTGTGTGTGTGTGTGTGTGTGTGTGTGTGTGTGTGTATAAGCTATCCTATCAACTGTTGCTAGTCCCCTCTGGCCAGAATACGGGGTGCTCCCTCAGCCTCTCATCTTCTGAGTCTCAACTTCACACAAGAACCCCAAAACAGTTCTTTTTTTTCCTGGATGTTTCAGCCCCGCCCTTACGGCTCCCGGACTCCCAGAATGCACTTATTCTCTCAGGACATAGAAGACCCAACACACTACTCCGTGGGAAGAGACAGGTCTGGTATGGCCAACCATGGAGGTCATTAATTCCCCAGGGTAGGGAGCAGAAGAGGCAGAGAGAAGAGGAGAGGGTGATGAAGGCAAGGAGAATCTAACAGGGACTGAGAAACATGAATCGCTTTGCTTTCCTGAGTTTGGCGGGGTCTGGCTCTCATGGGGCTTAGTGCGGGAACCGTAATAGGTTCGATACCCCAGGGATTAAATAAAGCAGCTGTGACAATCGCTGATGCTATGGACCAGGCAGATCATCTGAGCTGATTGATGGTTTGCCTACTTTCCAGGGGGCAGTCATTCCAAGGTTTACGTCTTTGGCGTCTGAATCTGGGGAGACCCAGGTTCTAGGGAAGATCCAGGGCAAGGAAACAGCTGTTTATTAGCCCAGATACTTTTTCCATTCTTAGTCACTGGTAAGGCTGCATCGATGGCTGCCAACTGGATTGTCATTTACTTTTAGGCCTGAGAACACATCAGTTTTCAGAACTGGATCCAGACCATCAGCCTGGAGGAGTAACAAAGATGGAACGGTTGGGCACATGCGGGTGGCGTGGGAGGCTTGAACCCGAGAGGGAGACTTAGGTCAAGTAGCTCAGGCCGGTGACTCTGGAAAAGTCTGTCCTCATCTCCAGGAAAGCAAAGCAGTGGTCCCCACCCCAGGCAGGCGTGGCGGGGCAGCAACTCACAGCAGGCGCACGGGGGGCAGCCCCTTGGGGAGAGTGAGGGGGGGACAGGGTCATCCTCACAAGTACGGGCATCTCATCGTCCGACATCGAGCTGGCTGGCTTGTCTCTGGCCGAGGGGGTGGCAGCGACGCTGTTGGTGAACCCCTGAGAGCTGGGCTTGGGTGGGAGAAGCTTGACAGGGACAGACACGGGCATGACCATAGGCGTGAGGCGCTCCGCCTCAGGAGGGAGCTGCGGTGGCGGCGGCGGAGGCGGCAGTGGCGGCTGAGGCTGAGGCTGAGGCTGGGGCTGGGGCTGGGGCTGAGGCTGAGGCTGAGGCTGAGGCGGTGGGGCCTTCTCTCCTTCCTCCTACATAGACAATAAAGGCTTTGATCCTGGGCTGAAAGCAGCTCTCCCAAGGGGGACGGACTGGCTTTTCCTCAGAGGTTCCAGGATATCAGTGGTGGGGAGCAGAAAAACCACAGCTGGGTGGTTTCCTTCCTGTAACTCTGGGTCCCTGAGCTACATTTAAGATATCACTTGTATATGAAAAAAAAAAAAAAAAATATATATATATATATATATATATATATATATATTTAAAAGAAGTTGGTGGCTTTCATGGCTTTTTGAAGCAAAGGAAAGGGATTGCTATTCAGTCAAAACTAAACATGATTTTTATGTAGATTTCCATTCCTTGGGTCTCAGTTGACTCTGTGTCTATGGAAACAATTATTTCAGCCTAAATATTATTCAGGCTAGGAAACCCCATTGAAAATGCAAAATATGCTATGGCCATGTTTGTTTCTTTGAGACAGACTCTCAAAAGGTAGCCCAAACTCAGAATTTTCCTGCCTCAGCCTCCCGAGTGCTGGGATTATAGGTGTATAATGCCACAACAGGCTCAAAAACATACATTTTTCTGTTCTGTTTTCTTTTTGAGATAAGGGTCTTGCAATGTTGCTTTAGCAAGCCTTGAACATGCCATGTAAACCAGGCTAGTCTCAACTTGCAGTGAACCCCCTGTCTCTAGCTCCTGAGCACTGGGGTTATAGAGGCCATGAGCCATGAATTACCTGCCAACATTCTGTTTTTAAAATGTGAAGCCAGGCTGGAGAGATGGTTAAAAGCACAGGCTGCGCTTCCAGAGGATCCAAGTTCAATTCCCAGTACCCACATGGCAGCTCAGAACTGTGTTATACAAGTGACTTGACACCCTCATATAGACATGCATACAGGCAAAACACCAATGCACATAAAATAAAATAATAATTTTTTTTAAAGTGAAGATAAACTCCTCTTTTATCTGGCATAGCCAGGAAATAGAGAAGGGAAAGTGAATCTCATAAATTCAATATTCAAAGAAAATTTCAGAAAATTCTGAGTTTTAACCAAACCCAAAGATGGTTTCTTATATGACTTTCCACCTGGATAATCCTGAGGGTATTACAGAATCACTGGATCCTACCTACAGCCAATCACCACTGCATGGATGGACAGAAAATTCTGGCCAAGTGCTTGAGAATTATATGCTTTTTCTTAGTCACAGACCACCATGTGGTTATGGTCTCGAGTACTTTGCATATACTTTCGATTTCAACTGTACTTTACATTTGCATGTGTATATACTCTGAATTTACATATTTATAGATTCCACATTGACATAGTTCCTTCAGCACCTTTCTCTGGAATGGGATTCCCTAAAGAGATTTCTAGCAATGTGCTTTCAACACTTGTCTAAGAAGCCAGGGAAGGGGAGAATGTGCCTCTCCTGGCGCCTACAAAAGGCACACGTCCCCCTGTCTCCCTCAGCAGCAAAGCAAAGCAAGCAACATATGGCCCCGGAAAGGATGGAGTGGGCTCCTACTGACCTGTTTGAGGCTGGGGGACGCCCTCATTCCCCCATGGGATCGCATGTGGCCGTTCAGGGCGGGCAGGCTTTTGAACTCCTTCAGGCAGATGGAGCATGTCAGCTTGTTCTTGGCATCAAACTGGTCCCCAAACACTCCTTTGGTTTGGCCGCTGCTGAAGGGTAAGGCCACATGGAAAGGAGAGGGAAAGAGCTTATCACAAGCCATCAAACCTACAATGAAATCATTTTGTTTATCTACTCTACCACTGTCTGTGGCTTCCATATCTGCCAGATAATCAAGCCCAATGTACAGATGGAGAAACGGAGGCTCAGAGGGAGCAAGGGTTACGTTCTTTAAAAACATTAAAAATTTAAATTATATATACATAATATATATAATATATATATATCTAATTTGTGTGTGTGTGTGTGTGTGCGCGCGCGCGTGCGCGCACGCACATGTGTAGTGTTTCAGTTGCTTGTCTGTATGTGGATTGTGTGTGTGCTTGGTACCTGGAGAAACACGAAGAGGGCACCAGATTCCCTGGAGCTGGAGTTATAGGCAGTTGTGAGCCACCTCATGTGGGTGCTGGGACCCCAACTCCAGTCTACAGTGAAACCAGCAGGTGCTCTTTAAGGCTAGGCCATCTCTCCAGCAGAAAGGAAAGGGCTTTCTTAGAATCGTGTCGTACAGGACACGTCCTCCATCCTTCTAGACCTGTAGGCACTGGGGCTTTCTCATCCACAGCTTTAAACGCCCACCCACCATGGCCCCGAGAGACAGAAGGGAGTCTGCACCATCCATCTGACACAGCCAAAGCTCAGCTCTAAGCCTGGCACACGGAAGGCACCCACTAACGCCCCAGTGCCCGAAGGGATAAAGAACAGAGTAGGAACCGAGTACACAGCAGCCGAGCCTTACTGCCCCTTTGCTCTGTGTGCACCTTCAGCCCTCTGAGCCCAGTTTTCTCGTTTCTAAATCGAGAACAGCAGTAGCTGGGGACCACTGAGGACTTGCAGTTGCCAAGCGCCCGACAGCAATGGCTGCCTTACTGGTGTTTTCCTCCGTGTAACACACAGGTCGTGTGCTCGAACGCAGCCGCGGCTGCTTTTTCCCTCTGCTTGCCTTGAAACTCTGACCTTGGATTTAGAAATAAGTTATTTAAACAACCCAAGATACCCCCAGCCTCCCGAATATTCCAAATCTTTGCTCATACCTTGATTCCGGGGATCCAGGCTGGGCTCTCCCATCAGGTAAGTGGATCTAATTTTGAGCCAAACAGGGGGCACCAGAAGAAAACAAGAAGAAAGAAAAAACACAAACAAACAAAGAAACAAACAAACATGTATTTTTAAAATGAGGAATTTCAAGTGGTCCAAACACCAGGATCTACCCTTCCAGAACTTTCTCTGCCCACAATTAGCCTGACATGTCTACTCATGCCTTTGTCCCACATCTGGTTTCTTTCCACTGTTCCCTGAACTCAGATGACGCCAGCCCCAAGCCTACTGGGAGTCACCCCGCTTCAGCCCTTCTTAAGAAGTCTGTATCTAGTCTGCACTAACAGAGTCCATCCCCACAAAGGACAGACAGGACAGTGGGTGGTACAGCATCGCTCCAAGAGGCCTGATAGCATCAACACTAAACAAACAAGAACTTCGTAGGTGTGACTACGTGTATGGCGTGTGTATAAGTGGTGTGGGTCAAGAGCGGGGAGCATCTACGTGCACAGTGATTGTGCAGAAGTCACAGGACAATCTGTGTCTTGGGGATATTGCAAGGACTGAGTTTCAGTGGGGATGAGATGTCCCCACTCTGTGGTCCTTTTGGCTCTGACATAGACACTGTACATGCGTGTGTGTTTGTATCTGTGCAAGTGCATGCGGTTCTATATGCACATGTGGGCATGTGAGTGAAGGCTAGAGGTTAGGCTAGCCTTGGCTACTGTTTCCCAGGCACTGTCCGCATCAACATTTTTATTATATTTCATCTATCTATCTCTATCTATCTATCTATCTATCTATCTATCTATCTATCTATCTATCTATCTATCTATCTATCTATCATTTATCCATCCATCCATCCATCCATCCATCCATCCATTCATCATCCATCCTTTGGTCTCTGCCTCCCCAGTGCTGGGATTACGAGCACCTGCTGCCAAGCTCTGCCCTGCATCCCATGATTGAATTGAGCCAACCCTCCAGCCCCTGACTCGAGGTCCTGATCATTACATTAACCACTTCAGACATACTACAATATTCTGGCCATCTCTTTAGTGAGGTGACAAATCGCCAGGGCAAAGACTGAATCCGAATTGATTTTGTATTCCAAGTGTCTGTCACAGACAGTGCCTGGCACATGTCGGTTAACCTTTGTGAAATGTATAAAGAACATAAAGGATGAAGGTTGGAGGCAGAATTGGGCACCGCAGCGACTCACGCCTGGCTGAGTCTGATGCACATGTGGATATGGGGAGAAACTCTGAGATACCTGGGGCCACATCGCACTGGGAGATGGCTGCTGATGCTGAGACCCCATGTTGTTGAGGTGGATCCCACTGGGGGACAGGAGCGGTTGGTGAGGAAGGGTACTAGTGACCCGAGTCATTTCTGAGCTGGCTGGGTCTGCCACTCCTGTATCAGAAGGCCCCATGTCCCCATGGGAGCTCAGCATAGCCGGGGTCTGTCTGTCACTAGAATACGTCTTCAGCTGACTGTCTTCACGCTGCTGGTGCTGGGACAGGTGGCTCTGCTGGTAGAGGGGGTGGCTATAGGGCTGTTGAGGCTCCTGATAGTAATACTGGGGCATGGAGCCCAGCTGGATCAGCTGGACAGCATGTGCCTGCTCCGGGGTATACTGATGAGGGTCCCTGTGGTACGAGGGGGGCTGCAGGTGCATGGATGGCTGCTGCTGCTCTTGCAAGTGTTGCATCATGGGTTGGGGCTGATAATACTGAGGTATCTGCAGTGAACTCTGCCGTTGCTGCAGCTGGAGCTGCTGCGGCTGCTGCTGAGGTGGTGAGGGGCGAATCTGCTGCGGCGGCTGCTGCTGCTGCATCTCCTGCATGGAGATCCGCTGCAGTCCGGCTTGCTGCTGCTGAGGCGGCGGCTGTGGGTAATACTGGTGCTGCTGCAATTGTTGCATATGGCCGGACAGCACCTGAGGGGCTTGCAGTGGTTGTCCTCCTTGCATGGACATCTGGGCCAGGGGCTGCTGGTAGTCATAATACAGGTGCCCTTGGGGTGTGTGCTGCCCGACTGGAAGGGCTGGTTTGGGCAATCCACCTGTGAAGCCAGGATGAGGCTGCTGGGGCACCTGCTGGTAGCGAGAAGCTATAGCTGATGCTGAGGGCTCCACAGGCTTCTGCGACAGCAGTTGACGGAGGGCACTGTCGGGGGTTCCATCCATCACCGCTGATTGGGTGTGCAGCACCTGGGCCATATTGTTGACCTGAATCCGCAGGTTTTGGTTGGCAAATACCTGGGTGAAAGAGTCCAGCTTGTGCAAAACACCACTGGTGAGTTTCTGGGTCCGGATCTCGCTGGCCTGGGAGTAAGTGTATTGGTAGCCATCAGCAGGCTCCACCTGGGCAGGCGCCCCCCACATCATGTTTGAGTTGGCCAAGTTGCTACGAAGCTGGACATGGTTCCCAGGCCCTGCATGGCTTCCCCATCCTCCCTGCCTGGAGGTATCCATCTGACCAAGGTTTTTGGAGCCAATAGGCAAGCCGAGACCATCCCGAGTATCTTGAGGGAAGTGAGGCGAGATGGGTGAGGCCTGTGGGGCGTCCATCCCAGCCCCGGAAATTGTATTCCCATAGCTGTGGCCCAGCCCACTGTGGACACCAAGGGGTGGCTGTTGATAGAAGAGGTTCTCACCACCGTGGGCCACGTGATTGGTCTTGTACAGTTGCTGGTCCCCCATGATGTCCTCCTTGCTTACGAGTGAGTGTTCAGCCACAAACCAAAAACCAAAACCAAAACCAAAAAAAAAAAAAAAAAAAAAAAAAAAAAAAAAAAAAAAAAAAAAAAAAAAAAAAAAAAAAAANAAGAAAATTAAAAAAAAAAAAAAAAAATCCTGAAACCCTGAGAAGATGAGAGAAAGCGTCCACCCTACTCCACAGCTGACATGTCTGTGAGGGTGGCTGGAGACAGGGGTCCCTGTTGGCTTGAACCGGTCATCAGCAGAGCCGGGGTGCCTACATCCTCACGCGGGCAGAGGTATGGACCAGACACCACCGTGCTGGGGGAAAGTCCTTCACACCTGGAAGACAGGATGCAAAAGCCAAAATTGATTTCCCTGAATATTTCCTGACAAGCCATTATTATGAATATTGTGGTCATTAATAAAAGATAGGTACAGGGAGGGCTGGTGCGATGATCAAGACAGAAGATCAAGGCCCTTGCTGCCGAGCCAGGTGACCTCGGTTCAAATCCAGGGACCCACATGGTGGACAGAGAGACCTTTCTCCTGACCACGGTGCTCTGACCTCCACAGGCATGCTATCGTGTATGTTGTGTGTATACTTACCCACAGGGGGAGCGGGGGAGCATGTGCAGGTCAGAAGAGGACTCTGCATCCTGCACAATCGATTCCCACGTATTCCAGGCTCTCTCAATGAACCTTTCAGTAGACTAGTACCCAGCAAGCTCCCACGCACCCCTTCGCTAGGCCGCCCTCAGTGCTGGAGTTATAGCCACAGGCAGGCACATCCAGCTTTGTATATGGTTGCAGGGGATTTGAACTCAGGCCCTCAGTAAGTGAGCCACCTCCCAGCCTCCCTCCTCCCTTTCCAGTTCTTCTGTCGTTTTCAAACTGGGCTGTGAATCTCTGGGAGCACAGGAGGGCTTTGCAGGCATCGCACATGCACTCCAGACTCCAAGAGATTCTCAGGTTCCTGAACTCCCACAGAAGCACTTTTCTAGAACAGGGGGATGAGAGAGGCACACGAGGTCCTTTTCCCTCTGTTCTCCTCTTTTACAAAAAGGAAGGTAGACCTGTTCCAGCGCAGATGCCAACTGGACTCATTTGCTTGTTGATTGATTGTGTATGGCTGTGCGCACATACACATGTAGGCGTTCAAGTGTTGGCGTGCCACAGTGCACGTGGAAGTCAGAGGACAGCTTGTGGCAATCAGCTCTCTCCTCCCACCCTGTAAGTTCTGGGGATTGAACTTGGATCATTGAACTTGGCAGCAAGCTCCTGTATCTGCTGAGGCATCTCACTGGCCCTCCCGTTTCTAATCCCTTTCTCATTAAGTTCTGTGCTGCTGGATTAAGGAGCACTTCCTGTCCTTGTAGAAGCCCTGAGTTCACTTCCCAGCACCCACATCGGGACAATCACAGCCTCCTGTAACTCCATCTCCAGGGGATCTGACGCCCCTTTCTAGCTTCTTAGGGTACTTGAACACATGAACACACAGACCAAAAATAAATCTTAAAAAACAAACTGTAATGGCTAGTTTTGTGTCGACTTGACACAGATGGAGTTATCACAGAGAAAGGAGTTTTAGTTGGGGAAATGCCTCCACGAGATCCAGCTGCAAGGCATTTTCTCAATTAGTGATCAAGGGGGGGAGGTCCCCTTGTGGGTGGTGCCATCTCTGGGCTGTTATTCTTGGTTTTATAAGAGAGCAGGCTGAGCAAGCCAGGGGAAGCAAGCCAGTAAGGAACATCCCTCCATGGCCTCTGCATCAGCTCCTGCTTCCTGACCTGCTAGAGTTCCAGTCCTGACTTCCTTTGGTGATGAACAGCAGTATGGAAATGTAAGCTGAATGAACCCTTTCCTCCCCAACGTGCTTCTTGGTCATGATGTTTGTGCAGGAATAGAAACCCTGACTAAGACACAAACAAACCCCAAAGAAGTCCTACGGCTGCAAAGTTGTCTTCCGACCCTGACACCCATGCCACGGCATACACACCAACTCCCAAACACACTCATACAATAACAGAGAAATAAAATGTAAAAGGAGGTTCTAATACAAACGGAAATTTTGGGTGATGGGTCACAATGTGATTTTTGGTGTAGAATTCAGAAGCAGATCAAAGAACTGAGTGATCTTGCTTTAAGAAAAAGTGTATTTAATAGAACAGCTCAGTGGCCACATGCCCAACGACAATGGGGCACCATACACACTAAACATCAAAGAGGGCCTTTTTTTGTTTTGTTTTAAAGATTTAGTTACTAATTCTTAAATTCATGCATATGTGTGTGTAGTGTGAGTTCATGTGCATCGTATGTGTGCAGTGCCTGCTGAGGCCAGGGAGCACTGGGTCCCCTGGAGCAGGACATACAGATGCTTTTGAGCCACCTGATGTGGGTGCTGGGAACTGAACCTGGATCCCCTGGAAGACCAGCACGTGTTCCTGAGCACAAGACCTTCTCTCCAGCTCCTAGGTTTTCCCGTTTTTGTTCTTGTTGTTTGTTTGTTAAAGATAAAACTGTGTTCTTCCTATCGAGTATGAACAATGGTTTTCTGTGCTGACGTCCGGATAGATGGGAAATGCTGGTCCTGTTCGCTTACTAGCAATAAATAATCGTCTTAGATTATTTTTAGTTATTTCTTTATATGTGCACGTGTGCTTATGTACATATCAATGTGGGTGTTTCTGGAGGCCAGAAGGTGTCAGGTCCCCTGGATGCTATCATTCCCTGACCCGGGCTGCTGGGAACTGGGAAGAGCAGAAAAATAGTAAGCAGTGAGCTGTCTCTCCATGGTTTCATGTAGCCCAGGCTGGCCTTGAGCTTGTGTAGCTGGAGATTACCTTCAGCTTCTGACTCTCTTGACTCTACCTCCTGAGTGTTGAGATTACAGGAGTGGGGATCCCACCTTTATACACTGTTGGGGACCAAACCCAGGGCCTGATGCAGCCAAGGCAAATGACTAACTGAGCAGCACGCCAGCCCAGTGAGAAGTTTATTTTTAGAAAGTCATTCAGTACCACTGTCCTGAGGTACATTTTCAATATAATTTTATTTTAATTTTTTTATTATTTACCTGTGGCCTGATCAATTGTGCACTATTAAAATTATAATCAGAAACTGAAACGAGCAGAAAGTTTAACACAGATTCATGATTCAGAAGCTGGAAAATATGAACTTTATATAAAATTGTTACAGACAAATAGGATGGGGACCCAAATGAAAAAGCGGGGAGGTGACATATAAATAAAGTTTCAAGGAATAACAGAAGACACAGTCTGTGTGTCT
This sequence comes from Mus pahari, assembly GCF_900095145.1. Lineage (NCBI taxonomy): Eukaryota > Metazoa > Chordata > Mammalia > Rodentia > Muridae > Mus > Mus pahari. Next base: position 14,884,825 of record NC_034607.1, on the reverse strand, counting down.
GTGTGTGTTGTGTGAGTATGACTAATTGAGTGTGTGTGTGTGTGTGTGTGTGTGTGTGCGTGTGTGTAAAATGAATAATAGGTGATGTCATAGTTTCACTTAAATATCAATATTTATAAATATCCTGGAGATCACATTGGCAAACATGATAAAAACCATAAATGTAAACTTGAACATGAGCCAGGGGGCGAAGAATTTTACAAAAGCCAAGTCGGGCGTGGTGACACATGCCTGCAATTCCAGCCCTCAGAGCCAGGAGGATCCCGAGGGAGTGAAGGGCCTTCTGGGCTACATAAGATCCTGTCTCAAAAATTGAAGACGAAGGAGTTTTACAAACTTATTTTAGGGAGGCTTTTTTTTTTTTTTTGTAATAAGCAGAAACATCTGGAGTTGATCCTGAACTTGAGGTGGTGTGGAAAGTGAGGGGCGGTCCCTGACGACTTCTTAGAAGTTGCACAAGGGTGCTAGGAACAGGGGCGATATGTTCCAGAAGCAGCATCCCTCGCTGCTCAAAAGATGTCCCAGGCCACAGGGGCGCTGGTTAAGAGTTGACATCCAGAGAGTCCTGCCCAGTTCCACTGCAACGGTTAGTTAGTTCTGTCAGCTTGACACAACCCAGAGTTACCTGGAAAGAGTGTCAGTGAGGGGCTGTTTACTCTGGGTTGGCTGTGGGCATCTCTACGGAGGTTTACCTTTATTAATTGATGTGGGAGGCACAGCCCACTGTGGGCAGCACCATTCCTTATGCCGGGGCTCCTGAATTACATAAGCAAAGAGAAATCAAGTGGAGCACAATCATGCCAGAACAAGCAAGCATACATGCATTCATTCCTTTCTGCTTGACTGTGGATTCGATATGACCTGAGCTACCTCAGGCTCCTGCTGCTGCGACGTACCCACAGCGATGGACGACAATCTGGAATCATGAACTAAAATGAGCTCCTTTCTCTCAAAGCTGCTCAATTTATTTTTATTTTATGTATATTTTATGCTTTCCCTACATGCATGTTTGAGCACCGTGTGTGTAGTGCCCATGGAGGCCAGAAGGTGGCATTGGAGCCCTTGGGACTGAAATTACATACAGATAGTTGTGGGCAGCAATATGGGTGCTGGGAATCGAACCCAGGTCCTCTAGAAGAGCAGCCGGTGTTCTTAACCACTGAGCCATCTCTCCTGGACCCATGACTTGCTTATTGTCAGGGTATTTTATCACAGCAGCAGACATGACACTGGGACCTATCTCAAAACAGAAATTGCCTTTTATCAAGGGATCCAGCTCTGACCAGGGACTGGCGTGCATCAATCAGAAAACATTGGCCTAGCTGCATTCAGGGGAAGGTCTGAACCCATATAAGAGTAAGCACGGAGAAGGAGAGACAGGAGAACCAGACCCTGCAATGTTCTGCCCCTCAGAGCCTGGCGTCCCAGTTTGAGGAGACACTCTGTCATTCCCTCAAGCTCTCCCAGAGAAGCGCTACCTGCCCAGTCTGCGGGGCCTGAGTGCCTGGACAACTGCCTACTTCAGCCTCCCACTGCCATGTTCAAGGTCACTCCACCTCATCTGTTACAGACTGGCCAGCCTTCCAAGGATCCTTTTCATCGAACCTGACGTGCTCTGTCCCGCAACAGGACCTTGGCACGTGCTGTGCCCCTGTGGTGGTTTGTGTATGCGCAGGCCAGGGAGTGGCACTATTTGGAGGTGAGGCCTCCAAATAGTGTGTCACGGAGGGCATGGGCTTTAAGACCCTCATCCTAGCTGCCTGGAAGCCAGTATTCTGCTGGCAGCCTTCGGATGAAGATGTAGAACTCTCAGCTCCTCCCGCACCACTCCTACCTGGGAGCTGCCATGTCCCCACCTTGATGAGAATGAAACCTGTAAGCCAGCCCCAATGAAAAGGTGTCCTTACAAGAATTGCCATGGTCACTGTGTCTGCTCACGGCAGTGAAGCCCTAAGACAGGCCCCATATGAAGAGCTAGTTATCCCTCTTCGCAGCCCCTTCCCCATGCCAATGGACCAGGTCACTTCCAGTTCTGAACCCAAACTACCCATACCTAGGGAGTCCAGCCTGACTCCAACCCCAAGTCTATCTAAGGTTCTTTTTTTAAAAAAAATTAATTATTGAAGTGTATGTATTTCTGTGTGTTCCCATGGAGGCCGGAAGAGGATGCTGTATCCCCTGGAGCTGGAGTCGCAATTGAGCTGTTCAGTGTGAATGCAGGGAACTAAACTTAGGTCTCCTGGAAGAACAGCAGGCACTGTTAATGGCGGAGCCACTCCCCAGCCCTGACTTCCTTGATTACATTTTATCCTAAAACTGTATCCCTTCATACGGCCTCCTCTTCCCTTAAGCAACCTCCACTCTTCACAGCTTCTCCGAACAGCTTTGCTCTTATTGTTGTTTGGAGACAGGCTCTCAGGTGGCCTTGAACTCATTGTGTCGCCCGTAATATCCTTGAGCTTCTGATCCTAGTGCCACCATGACTGGTTTACTCGGTTCTGTGGAATTGAACCCAGGGCCTCATATATATAAGAAAAGCAGTCTATGGTCTGAGCCACATCCCCAGCCCCTCTTTTAATACTCCCTTTAAACGATGATTTATTTGGTGTCGAAAAGATGGCTCAATGGTCAAGAGTGGCCACATCTCTTGTAAAAGACCCACGGGCTGTTCTCAGCGCTCACAGCGGGCGGCTCCCAATTCCCTGTAACTACACTACAGCCCCAGTGCCATCAGACGCCTCTGGCTTCCACGGGCACCTGCATTCATCATGACCACATACTCATACATAAATACACACATAATTAAAAATAAAACCTTAATTTATGGTATGCGATATGTGCTGTGTGTGTGTGTGTGTGTGTGTGTGTGTGTGTGTGTGTGGTGTGACGATGTCACAGTGTCCACGCAGAGATTGAAGGACAACTTTGTGGGGTGTTTTTCTACCTTTGTGAGTACCCAGGGGGGCTTGAACTCAAGTCATCAGGCTTATTATACCCCCAGCCCTTTACCCTAAGCACCATCTCTGCCACCCCAAACACTTTCGTAATTCCATGCCCATTTCTCTCGTTTCATCCCCGCCTGTCACCCCGGGGTAAGACACAGTATCTGTCTTCAGGACTATTCCAGCAGCCTGCAACTTGCCTGCAGACCCCTGACCCCTGATTCCATTCTGGTCTGTCATCTAAATAGCAGCAGAATGGACATTAAAAATGTCACCGATCCATATCCCTATCCCGCAGTGTAGACAGACGCCTTTACGTTCCTATTTCAAAAGTCACAACTGCTAACACGACGGCCCGGGTCTGCACAGCCTGCCCCAGTTCCACACTATTTCCAGAGGGCCAACACACTACTCCTTACAACTGGAAAACTCCCCTCTCTCCTCTTTTCTCTAGCCTCGTCTTTGTTATCTCTGAGATCTTAGCTCAGCCCAACCCTTTCTAAGAAAGCTCACCCCCCCCCCACCTCCATACCCTACATTGGACCCTTTCTTGTTTATCCACAGAAAACCATCCTCCTGTTTTAAATTGGGCCAATGAAGAAGCGAAACCATGTAACAATGATTCTGGCCTCCCAGAGTTAAGACAGGAGAGGTTAAGCGGATGTTACAATAGACAGATCTTTCCAGGACAAACAGGACTTAGAATGGGGAAGGGGACCCGAAAGAATGTTACAGAGAAAGAAATGTCAGGAATGTGAAACCACATAACCAGGTGAGGGGTCCATACGAGGACCTCACATCCTCATCAGGAACTCTCCCAATAGGGCAGGTGAAAGGGCTCAGAGGGTGAAGGTGCTTGCCGCCAAGCCGGCCAACCTGAGGTCAGTCCCTGGGATCAGCATGGTGGGATGTGTGAACTGACTCCCGCAGGAGCATGCGCACATAAGCACGTTAATAAATAAAATGTAACTTTAAAAAAAAAAAAGAAAGAGAGGGCTGGAGAGGTGGCTCAGCAGTTACGAGCACTGACTGCTCTTCCAGAGGCCCCAAGTTCAATTCCTGGCAACCACACGGTGGCTCACAACCAACTGTCATGGGTTCCGATGGCGTCTTCTAGTATGTACAAGGATAGCAGCCATCTACATAACATAAGTAAATAAATCTTTAAAAAAGGAAAGAGAAACTGGTGACTGGTTAAGGGCACTTGGCTGTTTTTGCACAGGACATGGGTTCTGTTCACAGGACGAAACTGTCTGCAACTCCAGTTCCAGGGGGATCCGACATCGTTGTCTCGACTCTCTGGGAACCAGGCACGCAGACAGTACACATACATGCATGCAGGCAAATGCCAGGACACGTGACACCTCTTGCATGGGATGAAAGCTAGACCATGTCCCTCTTGTGGCTGTGTGAAGTCCTTCCTGAGTGCCGGGACAGAGAAGGATGGCTCTGCATTCTGAGCTAGAGGAAGCACATCTCTGTTCCTTCATATGTCTAGAGCAGAACTGTACCTTGCTCGTGAGCACGGGCCCTAGGTAGACCTCTGGTGAGTTCTCAGCTCCAGGGATGCCAGCAACATCAGTACCAGCTGTGCTCTCTCCCTACCCAGACCCAAAGGTCAGAAACTCTGGGCAGGCTCTCGCTGTCTACAGCCTTTTCGTTGTCAGAGTCCCAGGTAGCTCAGGCTGGCCTCAAACTTGCTATGTAGCTAAGGATCGTGAACTCTGTCTTGGTTTGAATATGCTTGGCCCATAGTGAGTGGTCTCCTCCTATGCTCAGGCTCCACCCACTGCGGAAGAGAGCTTCCTCCTCGCTGCCTGAGGATGCCGGTCTTCTCCTGGTTGCTTTTGGAACAAGATGTAGAACTCTCAGCCCTTCACGTGCTATGCCTGCAATGGACGCTGCCATGTTTCCCACCTTGATGTTAACGGACTGAACCTCTCCTGTAAGCCAGCCCCAATTAAATGTTGTCCTTTAAAAAGTTGCCGTGGTCATGGTGTGTGTTCACGGCAATGAAACCTTGGGAAATGGGAAGTTAAGACAACCTCCTTATCCTTTGCCTCCACTTCCATAGTGGCTGCCAATCTGTCCTACTGAGCCTTCCTAGGGCATCCATTTCCTGTATGCTCAAGCTGAAGGTCACACCCAGTCTTAGGGATCATTTCATTTCCCCATAATACAGATGGAGAAACTGAGACCCAGACACGTGCCCTCTGAGACTGGGACAGCACCTGGCTCACAGCTGCCATGAACCATTTGCTCAACTAAGAGAGGACAATGACGCCAGGCAGTGGTGGCACACGCCTTTAATCCCAGCACTTGGGTGGCAGAGGCAGGTGGATTTCTGAATTCGAGGCCAGCCTGGTCTACAGAGTGAGTTCCAGGACAGCCAGAGCTATACAGAGAAACCCTGTCTCGAAAAACAAAAACAAAAACAAAACAAAACAAAACAAAACAAAACAAAAAAAGAGAGGACAATGACTTTCCCACATAGCATGGGGAGGCCATGGCGACACCACGTGCCAGTCAGTCACTCTGCATATAATTTGTGTATTTGTCCAACTGTTTACTCATACATGGTTCAAAACTCAAAGGCTAAAAGCTACAGAAAGGTACAAAAGATTCCCAAAGGAATATGTGAAAATAGAGTGAAAAAACACAGCAAAAAATTCAGACAGAAAGAGAGAGTTTAGGAGGAGCCCCTCCTGTCTGACCCCAGGGGCCTACGCCTTTCCTGGAACAAGCAGGCCCTTACTCATCCTAAGGACAGCTGCCCATAGCCCCACTAATACTTGTGGCAGCATGTTCGGCCCCCCCAGTCAGCATCCTGCCAGACTGCCTGCCACTTTGCACATATCACTGAAAAGCCCAGAAGCCATTTATCACATGGGCTTGTCAATCTGCAAAGCTGCTGACACATGGAGCATGGAGGACGCTACCCTTGTTTAATTACTCTTCATGTTGTTGTTTGTATCGCTTTATGTTGCCTTAATATTTTTCTAATGAGGTAACAGCTTTGCCCATGGTGTGCATAGCCTCCTGGGTAATGGGTGCCAGAAGCATTTTAAACACACCAGAGACAACAGTGCCTTCACGGTTATTCACTCATTCAGGCACTCCAGAATGAATCAGATACACAAGTGACCACTCAGAACTCTGCTCCCACCTCCGCACTCCGATACACGGGTGAGCCTGTCTTTCCTGCTGCAAGAACCTGGGACAGACAACCCATTGCTCCTGTGCCAGTTGCCAAGAGGCATCTTGTGTCCCCGTGACTGGGTCCTCACACATGCTCCGTGTACATCTGCAGAACTGAAATACTGAGGCAGGCAAAGGACACCTCTGGTGGGTCAATTCACCCCCCAGGTTCTGGCCTCTGACATGGGCCAAGAAACATGCCTAGGGCCCCAAGACACTGGATTCATGGAGTGGTATAGGTTAGAGCAAGACTCTGCAGAGGCCTGGTAGGAGCTGGCACACTTACACAGAGAGGACCAGTTACTAGCACTGTTGTCTGGGTACTGTGCCGTCTGTTAGGACTGTGCTGACTAGCATGAAAGTGGCCATGGACTGGGTGGATGTCAGCATGCTCTAACACAGCCAAGTCAAGGATGGGGACTGGGATTCGGATCCCAGCACCCACGTAATTTGCTGGTATGGCTACCCATGTGATACTGTGTATGGGGTGGAGAAAGGCGAACAGGATGACTTGCCAGCAATGCTCCAGGCTCAGGGAGAGACCCTGCCTCAAAGGAATAAAGTGGACAGCCACAGAGCAGGATGTGTAGTGTTGTTCTCTGGCTGCCACAGTCAGACACACACACACACACACACACACACACACACACACACACACACACACATACACACACTCACCTCCTAAGCTAAGTGACTGCACAGGAACAGATATGGTGACCCCAGTCACAGTGACTCCATCATTCAAGTCCTCCCTGACCGCCCCCCCCCCCAAGCTTGGGGCACCAAGAGATGGGGGTACAATCTGTAAGGAGAAAGGCTGCTGTCTTGGGGGGTAGCCTTTGAACCAGAGAGGCAGACAGGCACAAGTGTAGAAGTTGACTTTGGCTCAGGTCTCTCAGGAACTTGTTTGCTGACAACTCAGAAGGGCTAATACCGGATTCCCGCCAAACCAGGACCTATTGTTTGAAGAAGAAAGTCCAGGAGGGCCTTTCCTTGTTCCAGCCAGGGTCACCATTTAGAGACTTTATATAGTTCCCCCAAAGGCCTTGGCTTATGCTCTAGGCAAATCTTCCTGCTGGCTTTCAAGGATGCTTAACTCAGATCCCTTCAGGGGCTCTACCCTCTACCTTCCCTCTCCCTTCAGGAGGCGGCAGCTAGAGTGTGGGGGTCCTGCTCCCCTTCCGAGCAGAGGATGTCACTGTCCTAAATGCTTTCTGATTAGTCTCCTGAACAGTGCTGGAGGGCAGCTTACAATCCAGTAACCCGATTATAGAGATGCTCTGCCAATAATGGGGTTTAGTGCCTAAATCTTCCCCGGCACACGGAAATCTGGCACAAGTGTCTTCCTTCCTGACCCTGCTTTTCCCCTCCCAGGGGTTGGGGAATGACTCTCAGCCACTGGAGGATTTTCTAGTGGTTCTGAGGGACATGGATTTCTCTACCCTCTAGTGCAGTGACAGCACTGCACCTCTGAAGTTCCAGGAATCAGCCAGGAGCCTGACCCTCCGCCTGGAAACCTGTGAAGTAGACAGACTGGGTGCTGCTCCATGGTTCGACTCCCGGTCCTCACGGTCAAAGCAATTTTCCCTCTGGCCTAGGGATAGCTCCTCACCAAGGCCGTTGACACTTGCTGACTGTGGTGCCTATAATCCTAGTGCTTGGGAGGCAGAGGCACGGGGACCAAGGGTTTGAGGCCATCCTTGGCTATAAGTTGGGTTCAAGGCTAGCCAGGAGGAAATGAACTCTTTTATCAAATCTCAAACCAGTGGGTTAGAGAGACGCTCAGTGGGGCAAGCACTTACTGTACAAATATGAAGGCCTGAGCTGGGCTCCCTAGCACCCACATAAAAGCTCTCTATGGTGGCCCAGGACTGCAGCCCCAATGCTGAGGCAGGAGTACCGAGAACAGAGTATCTGCGGGTCTTACTGACATGCTAGTCCCGTTCAAACAGTGAGATCCAGGCCCGGTGCGAGACCCTGTCTCAAAAATACACTAGGAGTCCACAGACACCCAAGGCTGGACGTGTGTTCCCAAGTCACACACTTCTTCTGCACATGGCCAGTACCAGGTCACACACTTCTGCACACGGCCAGTACCAGGTCACACACTTCTGCACACGGCCAGTACCAGGTAGGCTGATTAGGGCCACGGGCACCGAGTGGATGTGAGGTCACTCGAGGGACACTGAGGTAGAGCGTGGAGCCCCAGGCTTTGTTCCACAGAGCCTCTGACCCCGTGTGTTCTCTCTGGACGGCAATCGCTATTTCTACATAGAGTTTCTACAGATAATTGACGTAAAAAAGTTTCCTAGAAGGACTGCGAATACAACCCATATGGGTGTGTGGAAACTAAAATTCATGTTCTCCAGGCAGTTGGTGTTTGCAGTCGAAACGTGAACCTGACAGTTGTTTAGGGGTTAAAGGCACAGAACCAACACAGGCAACGCTTTGTTTCAGGAGAGAACAGGTCTTGTGAGGCTCACAGTCAAATGGGCCGGAGACCGGGTGGTTCGGAGGCTAACATCTTCTCTACTCTTCACGTTGTTTCACACAAACCCATCTAGGACCAGTGTGCGGACACTCTGCTATGACAGATGTGCCTGTGAACCTGCAGTCTGTAGGCTGGGATGCTTGCAAAAGCCCCTTAGGAAAGTCCACAAGGAGGAGCCTCCCTGGAAATCCTGACCTTCCAGAATAGAGGCCACAGTATAGGTCTCTAATCTCCCGGGAGAGTCAAGTTATTCCGGCCAGGGCTAGGGGGTGGGGTGGGGCGGGGTGGAGCGGGGTGGGGCGGGGCAATGGGTAGGTCCTTGCCATTAGGGACCCAGGATCTCTGGAGGGAAGAGTGGTGTGGAGCCAGGGCTCTCGGGAATTATCCACCATTGTCCTCGAGGCACACGACCTGAATCAGTCCTGGGCCCACAGCCAGAATGGCGATCCCCACTGTAGGGGCTGCCACGTGCAGGGCGGGGTGGAAAGACTAGAGGAGACATCCACCTCGCTGTTCCAGCAAGGCCTCAGGGACTCTGGAGGATTAAGATGGATGGAGGGGGAGGCATGGAGGATAAGGCCCACTTACAGTCTCAGAGTGAATTATTAGGCTAAGAAAAACAAGTTAAGTTCCCAAGGGCTCCACTCCTGTGATGTAAGTCCCACACCAGACATCCCGGGGAGTGGCTCAAGAAGTCATGAAAGCTCCAGGTCAGCCCCACAGCCCAGCTTCCTCTGCAGGGGTTCATAGAGAAGGATGCGGCTGGCATTGTCACTGCACAGTGTCACTGTGTACAGTGTCACTGTGTGAGCCACATATCCAAGGAGAGCATGTGTCCCACAAACCTTTGGGCCCCAGGATTCTAGGTACTCTCTTGGAGTAAGGGCCTTGACGGATCTGCACAGAAGGCTCCAGAGCTCAGAACGCAGCACCAAGATTTGACTCAGTTACACAGTTGTCCCCAGTGACCTCTTCTTGTCTTTCCTTGTGGCAGGGGGAGGGTGGCAGGGGAGGCCCTGCAAACCCAGTCAATGAGAGAAGTCCCGAGGTAAGGATCCTGGAGAAGCCCCAGGAACCCCAACACACTGTGCAAGGTCTCACGGCCCCTGCCACGCTGCTGGAGGTGGAGGAAGGAACGCAAGGTATAGAGAGATGAAGGAATGAATCGGGCGTGGGCAGGGCCAAGTCACGGGCGCAGTGAAAGACTGAGGCAGGAGGGCCTTATTCTAAGCGTGTTCCAAATCACAGAATGTCATGATTAAGAGAGACTGCCGGTGGCTGTTTACCAGTTATAGTTTGAATGCGAAACACCTCCCACGCCCATGGGTTCCTGTGTTCGGCCACTTGATGCCCAGCTGAGGGGGCTGTTTTGGGGAAGAATGGGACCTTTTGGGTAGAAGACCTAGCCCTTCCTAGCCCTTCTCCGCCATGGTGGACGGAATCCCTCCAGACCCTGGGTCAAAGCATCGAGAAGAGCGACCCGTAACAACAGTTCCTTTAAAGATCGCGTGCTGCAGGAAGGAAGCTGACCGGGGAGGCCCAGCCTGGTGACTCCTGTGTGTGGACAGCGGGGAGGAATCACAGAGCTGGTTGTCCAGGTCTACAGGGATAGAGCCTCAGGAGTGTAGGGGGGCATCTTGCTTTTTGAGCTTACTGCCACTCCCTCTGGTAATCCTTCCTTTCATGCCTGAGATGTCCCCCCTCGAGCCTGTCTGGACCTGCTCAAGACAGCCATCCTGTGCATCCCTGCCCCGTTAGCTCCCCGCCCAAGTCTCTTGACGATCTCTCACTGCTAGGGGACCAGAGGCCGAAGTGAGCCGCCCACTGAGAACGGTGAAGGATGGGGCGTGGTGGGAGGCAAGACCTGAACCCTCACTGGCTGTGGTGCAGGCTAGGCCAGCCCCCCACCCCCTTGGTGTGGGAAATGTGGTCATTCTATTTTTTAACCAATACTAGCTTTTAAGTTCCAGGGGAGCAAAACTGTATCGTAATGCTTCTATTTTGACATCACTTCCTCCCTGTTCCACAGAGCCCCAAGCGGGATTGGCTCAAAGCTGACTCAGCCAATGTTTATGGAACACAGTGACCAAGTTTGTCCAGCATATCCCCGTGTGTGCGGTTAAAGATCAGGAAGCAAGAGAACCAAACATATTGTCAGAGAACAGATGCCCGGGATTGAGCTCCGGCGGCCTGTGGGAGAGCCTCTGGCAACTGGGTATACACCGGTACCTTGTGAAGGTCGGCTGTGGGGGTGAAGGTGGGGGGCAGTCAGAAGAGGATGGGGGGGCGGTAATCGGAATAGCAAGAGACTCACTGGTGTGTCTATGAGCTGGATCCACTGGCAAGTGGGGACACGAACGGTATCTAACCTGTCCCAGACACTGACCCATTGCCTGACACAATGCTAAGGGCTTCCCAGAACACTGAGGTGTTTCATTACCTCGCTAACCCTGATGGCTCCCCAAGATTACCATTCTGAGACACACCCCCCCTTAGGCACCCCTGGGAGTTCCCTCGGATATACAACCACGAGACATGAGGGATGAAAGCTGGTGTGACGACGTTCACCTCTTAAAAAGCGTTTTGCTTGCTTTCAGTAGAGAGAGTCGCCTATAGCCCAGGCTGGCCACGAGCTCAGTAAGTTCACGGGGTCGACAATGAATTTTCCATCCTCCTGCCTCTGCTTTCTGACTGCTGCGATTATACCTGGTGGTTTATTTACTTCTGGCACAGGGTTGAGCTGTGTAGCCCAGGCTGGCCTTTGCGAGTGGATGCCATGGTTGGGGGTGGGGAGGGCATGGATGCTCTGTTCGTGGGGTACCAGCAAGCTGTGGAGAAAGCCTGACGCCCCTCGGTTATGCAGAGACCGGTGAAGACAATATTGACCGTGTGCCGTGGTGCCATGCCAGCCTTCACGTGCTACGGAAAAGCACGTGACACGGTTCCTTGTGTAAGGAGAATCAGCTCCTAACCCTTGTCCTCTGACCTCCATCCCCCACAACACACAAACTAACTAAAAAGAATGCCCTAGACTGTGTGTGCGTGTGTGTGGGGGGGTGCACACCTTCAATCTCAGCACTCGGGAGGCAGGGGGCAGGCGGATCTGTGAGTTCAAGGCCAGCCTGGTCTACAGAGCGCCGGGATAGCCAGGGCTACACAGAGAAACCCTGTAATGCTGTCTCAGGGGTGGGAGGGAGGGAGGGAGGGAGGGAGAGAAAGAGAGAGAGAGAGAGAGAGAGAGAGAGAGAGAGAGAGAGAGAGAGAGAGAGAGAGAGGAATATGCTCAGAGAATAAAGCTTGGTCCCAGCACACTGTCCTACAGCATACTTAGGATACTGGTCTAAACCGATCCCCCCCCCACCCTGCCTCCTCCCTCAGATTGGCACCCCATCTAATGACTGTCTCATTCGTCCTGTTCCAAAGGGTCAGCATCAAACCTCTATTCACAGAGCGACAACCGGCAGATGGCATCCCCTTCGTGTACAATACATGAGGATTTTCACCCTCCTCTGTCTGAAAGGCCACTCACCCCCATGGCTCGTCTGCCACGGGACGCGCGTGCTTCCACGGAGGCCCACCAGAGACCTCCCCAACCACCCTCGATCATCCAGGTGTTCACGCCTGCGCACACGACGCCTCCCAACACCTCAGGATTTGTGGTAGTGTGTTGACAACACACCTGTCAGCTGTCAGCTCGTCACGTCTAAATATTATGCTCCATTACCCAGAATGCCGGTTAAAAATTAAAACAGTGGTGATGTGGGGCTGGAGAGATGGTGCTGCGGTTAAGGCCACGTAATGCTCTTCCAGAGGACCCGAGTTCTGTTCCCAGCGGCCGCATTAGACAGCTCACAACTGCCTTGACTCTAGCTCCAGGGGCTCTGACACACCCTCCTCCAGCCTTTTAGGGAGCCACAGTCAGACACACACACACACACACACACACACACACACACACACACACAGTTGGTATTCCTACCTATAATAGTAGAGAGAGGAAGAAGAAAAAAAGCGAGTAGTTAAACAAAATTAATTTTCCTTCTCTGTCCTTTTTTTCCCCCATTAAAATGTTTTGAACCATAGAATAAAAAAGCTCATAGTTGTTTCTTCTGTGGTCCCAGGGGATAGAGCTTAAGGTGGGGGATCTGGGGTGGCAACTGGGGTGGTCTAAGCAGTGACCACAGGGTTTATCTGACACCAGTGGAAATTCCTGGGCCACAGCTCCATAGCCTCTGACTCTATGTGGAGTCTCTAAGAAGGGCAGTGAGGACTTCTGTGAGAGGCATGCGCGTTCCAAGGCTGACAGTAACATTCCAGAAAGTGCCGCAGAAAGCACGGATCTACATTACGTGACTTGTTGCCACTAGACCATGCCAGTCAGAACCTACTCTATCTCAGAGAGGAGAAGCTAACACTCAGGAATGGCCTTCCAGTTTTTCTCGATCTTTGTGTTTGGAGACAGGGTCTCCCGTAACCCAAGCGGGCCTCCAACTCGCCATTTAGCCAAGGATGACCTTGAACTCCTGATCCTGCATCCACTCTGACCAGGGGAGGAGGGGGGCTTCTGAGTGCTTCTTACAGCCCTCAACCATGCTGCTCTCCATGGTGCTATTAGCTCTGTCAAATGCCGGGATGCCAAGTGTGCGCCATCACATCTGGTTTTAAGCAGTGCTGGTTAAGTGCCCAGAACTGAGGTATGACCCTAACCCAGGGCAAGATCTTAAGGTCACTCCCTGGATGCCAAACGGCCAACCTCCTCCAAAGCTCTGTCGCCGAAGAATGGGGCTTCCACAACTACTCCGCATGGAGCACTGCTCCACACTGCAGATCTGATGCGTCTGAGGCTGCTCCCCTATTGCTGGATCCTTGGAGCTCTCAACTTTGACCTCCAAAGGGTCAACGGGAGCTAATTTACACTGAAGTACAGAGATGTCTCGGGATCCGGCTGTCAGCTCCCAGACAGACAGCTCTCCAGCAGGTCGCTGTAAATTTGGAAGTGGGAGAAAGTATATGGTGCTATTTTAAGCTTCCCGAGTTGGTAAAGGATGGGAGTCTGATTCTGCGTCCCCAGATCTGGCGCCTCGCCACGAGATATAACTTCAGGGGCTCTGACTCCCTCTTCTGGTCACCCGCAGGTACTGCATGCACATAAACACATGTAAAATAAGAGGGAACATGATGTACTTTATACGAATGAATGAATGAATGAATGATACTTAAAAGGCTAAAAGTCCTTCATCTCGAACATCTCACCATAGGCAGAGAGTTTTCCTCACAAAGTCAGCATCTGGCGTCAGAAGGTCAGGGTTTGAATCCCAACTTCGTACCAGCCAGATGAGGAAGCTCCACAGCTCTACACCGCTTGGCTCAGGGGCATTTGTTTTGGTGTGCGCGGGTAGATCGGGGGCTGATTTTCCTTAGGCTCCATCTACTTGGTTCTTTGAGACCTGAGCTACCTGATTCGCCCAGGATATCCCCAGGGAACCTCTCATCTCTGCTTTTCCAGCACCGGGATATAAGCCACCATGTCTGGCCTTTTACTTGAGGGTTGGGTCTTGAACTCACGTCCCCACATGACAAACACTTTAGTGACCGAGCATCTCCTCAGCCTCAGAACCCCCTTTTTGACGTTTTTTCCCCCCCCCTCATAAAAAGTTTATTTTTATTTTATGCTCACCAAGTGTTTGCTTGCACCACACACGGGCCTAGACGAGGCCTTTGGAGGCCAGAAGAGGGCATCAGATCTCCTGAAACCGCAACTTCAGCTTGGTTATGAGCCACGGTGCGGGTGATGAGAACTTTAACCTGGGTCCTGTGCACGAGCAGGCAGGGCTCTTAGCTGCTGAGCCACTGCCCTCCATTCTGGTATCTGCAGGGAGGGACAGGAACGGCTACCCTTTCCAATGCAACTACAGGCCACGCTCCGCTGCGGATGGGCACGGTGCTGGATGGGGCGAGCTTTCTCATGTTTAGTTCTAGCATGGATGCGGTTCAGATCTGGCCCAGTGACTCAGGCGTGACTAGTTGGGTTTGGTTATTTGTTTCCTGGGTAACCTTCAGCCTCCCCTGTTTCAGTTAGCAGAGTCAAGTGGATTGCCTCAGCAGGCTGGAATCCTCTTCCAGGAAGAACCAATGACCTTGCTTACTCTGTCCCCCACCCCACCCCCAGGCACCAAGAAAAAGGGTGCTTCCACAGTACAGATCCAAAACCTCAAGGGAAGAAGGCTCAGTTCCCCCTGCCAGGCAGAGCAGTCACCAAAGGAGTCTAAAACTCACACCACCGCTTGGTTTCGTAGGCAGCCGCCTGGGGTTCCTGCTGACACACGCGTGCATGCGTATGCAAGTGTGTGTGGCTATGGGCCAGGCCAGACTCTCTAACCTGGTATCAGTGGTAACAAAGGTGTGTCAGAGCACAGGCCAGACGCTGTTCAGGCAGCTGTAACGCTCTCCCAACTCTGTACAGGCCTCAGGCCACCAGACTCCAGGCTTCCAGGGGGCTACTGGTGACACATCCATTTGATGTAACTAAATGGGTCCCTCTGCCCCATTTCCCTACATCCTTGAGGTCACGTGTGCCTCCCGTGAAGCACAGGTGGCTCCTTCCCCTTCCCCAGTACCCTGGGCTCCAAGACTGCCTGACTGCAAAAGCTTCAACTCCAAACCTGAGACTGTTCAAGACGCGACTCTGTTCTCTGGGGTCCAGGAAAAGAAAAATCATGGTATGGTCATTGCCAGATGACACACAGCAATGTCTGTAGGATGCCAAGGCAGGAGGATTTCATATTCAAAGCCTCTCTGTACTACACAGTAGGATCATATATATTATATATATACACACACATATATATGTGTGTGTATACACTGAAATATATATGTATATATACATACATACATATATAATACACTGAAATATATATGTATATATACATACATATATACACATATATACACATATATACACACATATATGTATATATGATTTATCTATATCTCTCTATATCTATCTATCTATCTATCTATCTATCTATCTATCTATCTATCTATATCAGTGCTAGGGGGCATACTAGAGGCTCTTCTAGAGGCCCAGGGTCCAATTCCACGCACTCATATTGTAGCTTACAAACAACTATAATTCCAAGAGACCATATTCCCTCTTCTGGCCTCCACAGTCACTGTTTACATAATGTGCATAAACAGACAGGCAGAAAAAAACACTCATACACATAAAACTATTTTTAAAATTTAAAACAACGCCAGGCGCAGTGGCACACGCCTTTAATCCCAGCACTGGGGAGGCAGAGGCAGGTGGATTTCTGAGTTCGAGGCCAGCCTGGTCTACAGAGTGATTTCCAGGACAGCCAGGGCTACACAGAGAAACCCTGACTCAAAAAACCAATAAACAAACAAACAAACAACTAAACCAACAAAGAATATAATACTATCTATTAACGAGAAGCTGAAGAGCGTGCAGCCAGGCACCTGGAGTGATCCCAGCCCACCCATGTTCCCTGTCTGTCGTTTCCAGTGTTGAGAAGGCCACACTCTCAGAAAACTGGCAGCATGGTCACCACTGCATTATATTGGATTCCAACTTTTCCTCCCACTGAATTGATGGACCTTCCCCGCGACCAGGGAATGCCTTCAGACCTCATAGCAGCCACCTCTGAGATGTCAGAACGAGCTCTCCGAGAACAACACGAGGGACGTGGCCACCCACAGTTTCTATGGATGCAAACTCACTCCAAGTTGAGTGACAGGAGCCCCAGGAGGCAGAAGTCCAGAGGCCCAAGCACTAATAGGTGGCTCTCCACAGAGTCCCGCGGAGGCGGGAGAACGCAAACTCCCATTTATTCCCGTGTCATCACTGAACATGTCTTGCTGCCTCGGACCAGCCCTCACGTGGCCATCCCTTCCTCTCCACTCTTGGTCTTCTGGATTCAAACCGAGCCGTCCCCCGCCACGTGCCCCACCCCCACCCCCCGTGTCTGCTGGACTCCAGGCTCACAGATTACTGTAAATAATATTTAATATCTCCTCGTCACCGGAAATTTAAACAGTCTCAGACAGGGCCCCTTTAAGCCCGCTTCCCCTGCCCCGCTCCCCACCCCCACCCAGCCGCCGAAGATTCAGGAAATGCAAACCTCACATAAAGATAAGCTGGACAAAACAGAGAAGGACCAGCTCTGGTTGGGCAAGTGACTTCCTGTGCTATACCCCAGCCTCTTCTGCAGAACACAGGACCCTGAGCTCCAAGAGGGAACTCAGTGTGAGGAGTTTCCCTCGGTGCTCCCCAAGGACACCCAGTAGATCCTCCTCCAGACTGGTACCTTAGAGGATCCCCAAAGAGCAGCCTATTGGGGGAGGGAGGCTGAAGAGAAGGCTCCACAGTTCAAAGCACTTGGATGCTCTTCCAGACAACCTGGGTTTGTTTTCCAGCACGCACATGATGGTTCACCTTGACCTGTAACTCTAGTCCAGGGTCCTAACCCCGTCTCTTCTGCCCTCCCTGGGCACTGCATCCAACGCTGGGCAGTGGAGGCAGGGAGAGTTCCTGGAGTTCACTGGCCTAATCTGGGAGTTCCAGGCCAGTGGGAGGTTGTCTTAAAAAGACAAGGAAGACACCTGAGGTTGTCAGTTGGCTTCCACATGCACAAGCACAGGCGCGTGTGCGCATACACACACACACACACACACACACACACACACACACACACACACATAAATATACATATCTGATCATGATGGCTAACGGGGGGGGGGGGGGGGAGGAGCATCTTGGGTTCAAGGCCAGTTTCGGCTACAGAGTTTGAGAGACCCTGCCTCAAAGATCCATACACAAACAAACAGTAAACATAGAAATAAGTACATTTCAGAAGGGCGCACGTGTTCGGCCAGTGCAGGTCAGGGACTTAAGGCAGTTTTAGGAGAGAGACATTCACTCCGTCGT
This sequence comes from Mus pahari, assembly GCF_900095145.1. Classification (NCBI taxonomy): domain Eukaryota; kingdom Metazoa; phylum Chordata; class Mammalia; order Rodentia; family Muridae; genus Mus; species Mus pahari. Next base: position 14,867,247 of record NC_034607.1, on the reverse strand, counting down.
CGTGCTGAGCTGATGGCCAGTCTCCAGAGGAGCACTTAAAGACTCATTTGGGAGCATGTTTCAGTCAGCTCTTGCCTAACCCTGACAACACAGGGGCCCTCAGCCCGGGATACCTCCTGGCTTCATACCCAGTGCCTCTGGCACCCCAGGCTCCTCAGATGGCCCTGGATGTGCTGCACCCAGCTTCCTGGTTCTGGAATTATCTCCATGGGTGTATCCAGGACAAGCCCTTGCTTCAGTCAGGGCTCAGCTGCCTCGGGGAATTCACCAGTGGGAAATAGTTAATCTTCTCATTGAGCTCGCCCTGGGCCAAGCCAGCTGGATGGAAGGATCGGTCTGGTTTCAGAGCCCTGAGTAAGGAGAGGTAAGGAGGGGCAGGAAGGGTGACTCACCCTGCAGAGAGGCTGTTAATAGACTCTGAGGTTTACTGGTGGGGTTGGGCCTCTAGCCCCAGGCGTATGGGCCTAGCCACTCATTTGATTGAGAACATCAGGACACCATCCCCTAACTGTAGGGGAAGAGAAAAAAAAACCCTTCCCTAATCCCATCTACCTCCTTGCCCAGGTTGCCTAGCAACCCTCTCCCTCCCCAAACAACCAAGCAACACGAGGTAGTTTGAATAGAGTTTGGTCCTTACAGTCTTTGAGTTTTAGAGAAAGATGCCAATCCCTGAGCTTAGTGATCTAGGTTCTGGGAAAACTTAAGGCAGAAGCACACAGGTTGATGATGTTCGTGGATGGCTAGACAGACTCAGGAGCCTGGGGGCACACAGTAGGATTTCGTAGGACTTTGGATACACTAACAGCTGGTGGAACCTTCGGGAGGGGCCACGGCGGCCATCTGTGGGCATGGAAGCCACTAGCTGGCTCTTACTGCCTATGAGAACAATCACTGGTCTCTTAAAGACTAGATGCCACCATTTCCACAACCCAACGTTGTAGAACCCAAACTCCCTCTGCTGCGATCTCACCTACTGGGGCCACTGACTCAGCGCAAGTCTTCCTCCTCCAGGAAGCCTTCCCTGACCCCTCACAGGCACGGCACTCTCTCCCTCAGATTCCGTTCTAAGCGCCTGGGTCTTATGAAGATATCTGGTTCTTCAGGCAACCCTTTGGTTACGCCTTTTTGATGCCACACGTCCACCACACAGAGCCCAGAGTGTCACTAAAAGTAGCAGTCGCTGAGGCAAAAGTGGGTACCTGATGGTTATCAAATCAGGAAGTGGCCTGAGATAAACCTGGTACTGCAGAAAACCACCAAGCAGAGGCGAAGACAGCTGAAGGCGGTGTGTGTGTGTGTGTGTGTGTGTGTGTGTGTGTGTGTGTGCGCGGAAGACAGCTTGGTGGGTAAAGGTGTCTGCCACATAAATCCGGCAACTTGAGCTTGATTCCCTGGAGAACATGTAACAGCGGAAGGGAGTCAAAAGAGCTGACCTCTGACCCTGTGCTCTTGGTATGGCGCGCCCATCACCCCATGGTATCCTCCATGCATAATTGGTGCACACACGAAATGGAAGTGAATGGACGTTGGAGATCCTTCTTCCCTGGCCAGAGAACCATGGTTATGAGCAGCCAGCCCACCCTTCACCTAAGGTGCCATAAAGGAACAGACCACAGCGAGAGGCTCCAGAGAGGTACGTCACAGAATAGGACCCAAGGAGTGTGCACGGAGGGTGGGGACATCTCAGGCTCATTTCAAGAACCCAAAGCTGTTACCTGCTGTGAGCAATGGCTAGCCACGTGCTGTGTCTTCCCTCTGATCATTTGATATTGAGTGATTGATTGATTGATTGAGGAAAGATGTCACTCTGTAGACCGGCCTGGCCTGAAATACCATCTGTAGCCCAGGCTGCCTTCAAACTCATAGTGATCTTTCTGCATCAGCTTTCCGAGTGTTAGGATAATACGTGTGAACCACCATGTCCCAGCTATTTGGGTTTGAAATGGGATCTCACCATGTTCCACAGACAGGTCCTGCATTTCTAATCTGAAGTGATCTTCCTGCTTCTGCCACCAAATGGCTGGGTCCACAAGAGTATAGTCATGCCCATTTTAATTTGTTTGTTCCTACATCCATCCATCCATCCATCCACCCACCGATCTATCTATCTATCTATCTATCTATCTATCTATCTATCTATCTATCATGCTCCAGTTCAGAGACTGTAATCAGTAATGACGCTGGGATTCCTTCACACCAGATTCCCACCCCCACTTGTGTTCCACAAACCAGCTCTGTCCACTTCAAAGCATCACTGAACAAAAAAGCGCTGGCTGCAAAGTGTTCGGGTCTCACAGCATCTGGTTGAGAACTGATCTCGTTAACTCTCACTGCCAACCGGACACAGCCTCGAGTCAGCTGAGGAGAAAGCCTCTAGCCAAGAACTGCCGACATTGGATTGCCCTAGAATCCTTCCCGCCTGTGGGGAGTTACCTGGATCATCAGTTGATGTTGGAGGGTCCATCCCACTGTGGGTGCCACCATTCCCTGGGCTGTTGGTCCAGGGTTGTGTAAGAAAGCTAGCTAGCTACGCATGGTGTATGAGTGAGCCAGCACACAGTGTTCTAGCTTCAAGCTCTCGATTGAGTTCTTGCCTTGATTTTCCTTAATGGTGGACTGTAACCTGTAAGCTGAAATAAACCTTCCTATCCCCTAAATTGCTTTTGGTCAGACAGCTTTGTCAAGTGCTTACGATGACATCCAGACCCCGGATTACAAGCTCTCCACAATTCACCGCAGTCCTGAAACAGCTCTGTCTGCTGTCCTTAGGGGACAAGAAATGCTGTAGCTGGGTCACACTTAGCTCTTTCTCCTGCCCACAGGCATTCCACATCCAACCCAGGTGCTCCACAGCTGTCCTCCACCCAACCTGGGTGCTCCATAGTCATCCCCCCACCTGACCTAAGTGCTCCACAGCAGTTCTCCACCCTACCCAGGTGTTCTACAGTTGTCCTCCACCCAACCCAGGTGTTCCACAGCTGTCTTCCAATCAACCCAGGTGCTCCACAACTGTCCTCCACCCAACCCAGGTGCTCCACAGCTGTCCTCCACCCAACCCAGGTGCTCCACAGCTGTCTTCCAATCAACCCAGGTACTCCACAGCTGTCTTCCAATCAACCCAGGTGCTCCACAGCTGTCCTCCACCCAACCAAGGGGCTCCACAGCTGTCCTCCACCCAACCCAGGTGCTCTACAGCTGTCTTCCAATCAACCAAGGTACTCCACAGCTGTCCTCCACCCAACCCAGGTGCTCCACAGTTGTCTTCCAATCAACCCAGGCACTCCACAGCTGTCCTCCACAAAGGGCTGACCAGAGGGAAACAGAAAGAGTCATAGCAGAAAGGACGGGGTAGCTGTGGAAGAAGTTGCACAGGAAAGGGGGAAAAGTGAGGAAAAGCAAGTCAGGGTCTAACAGAGACGCACTGGGCACCTGACTCTGGGAACAAAGCAGGAAGGTTTGCTGGTGACCACTGAAGAATCGGGCCACTGAATACGCAGAGCCCACTTCCTGTCTCATGAGAAATAAGCAATAAGCTTGAACAAATCTCACCAAGCCATCCTGCTACACCCAGCACCCAGACACAAGTGGATGTTCTTTGTGAATGTCAGTGTCCGAATTGGCTACTGGTGGTCTTTGGGATAGGGAAGGTGGGGGAAGAGAGACTGGAGTGGGACATAATCCTCTCTAGTCCCCCCAGACTAGGCTGTCATAGTGGCTTCTCTGGGCCTTGGTTCACTCTTCTGTGAAAAGTTAGAAGTTTCTGCTCAAAAATACTCTTATGGTATGTGGGGAACTTTCTGACGAGACAGAACAGCAGATGTTCTGCTTTCCACGTCTCCCATCCCAGGACTAACCAGACCTGATCCTGCTTAGCTTCTGAGATGAGACAAGATCAGGCACACTCCAGTGTCATGGCTGTAGACTCTACTCAACATTTCTAATTGAGACAATTAAGGGACACAGGCCACTAACTCGAGTAGAAGCAGAGGGTATCTCTGAGTTCAAGGCTAGCCAACACTACACAGTGAGACCCTGTCTAAAACAAGAACACTCATCAGGCGCGGTGGCGCACACCTTTATTCCCAGCACTCGGGAGGCAGAGGCAGG
>NC_034607.1:14801083-14862995 GCF_900095145.1 Mus pahari | reverse complement strand
GGATTTCTGAGTTTGAGGCCAGCCTGGTCTACAGAGTGAGTTCCAGGACAGCCAGAGCTATACAGAGAAACCCTGTCTCGAAAAACCAAAAAACAAGAACACTCAGTGCCAGAGGCCTGGGTGCACCTTTCAAAACAAAACAAGATAAAGCACTTCCCACGCTGTGGTCCCCAACCTTGGCTGTTAAACTGACAGGGTTTAGAAGGACCATGGAAATGACCCCCTGGGCTGTCTGTGAGGGATTAACTAGATTAGGCTAATTGAGGTGGGAAAATCCAGTTTAATTGTGTAAGCATGGGCAGGCTGGAGTCCTGGCTATCAGCACTCAACCCTCTGCTTTCTGACTTTGGGTCACAGTGACCATTTGCTTCAATCTCATGGACTGTGACTTCCGCCATGATGGGTTTTTTCAAACTGTGAGCCAAAATGAAACCCTAAACCTGCTTTTGTGAGATATTTTGTTATGATCACAAGAAAAGTAATTGATAATACAAACCAACAAAAAAAAAAGTTAAAACCTTTAAACACACATACACAAAATCCCAAGAGTTGTCACCTACAAACTTCACAAATCAGGGAGATGAGAAATGATTCCAGATTTGAGAAAGAATAATCCCCAAGTCTGAGAAAAGAAAATGAACAGACACGAGAGAAAAATCTGTATTAAGACTATAAAAGAGTGTCTGATTTTAGGGGAAAAAAATAGGGTCAAGGAAAAACACAAGAAAGCTATAGTATGTGAATTGGGAGAGGTAACAATGACTATTAAGTCAGTCTGTGATTCTGTAGTGTTTGGGAGGAGGGAAACATTTAATTTCAGACTTTAATATAGCTGTCAAAACATCCAGAGCAACCACTGAAAACAGGCACAGAATACATAGATTTTAATTAAGATTGAGAGTGGAACAAAGGGGGAGATGATTTCAGAGTGCAGAACAGAAGAGTCACAACCATGTTCACAGGGCACAGTGACCGCAACCCACCAATAAGCTATGCCAGTAAATCTTTTTTTTTTTTTTTTTCCTAATGGCTTTTAAGAGTCAGAATCTCAATCAGTATCTCAGGCAGGCCTTGGACTCAGAATCCTCCTGCCTCAGCTTCCCAGTGCTTGGATGACAGAATTGTGCTAATCTACCCAGCAAGATAGACACTGACCAAAGAGTGGTGCTTTAAAATAAAGTAAAAATGTCAGCATCGTGAGGAGCGATTGACGAACCCAACGAGAAATTTTAACACATCTTCCTCTCTCTTTTCGGGAGCTTGTAGAAATGCCGGGTATTGACCCTGCTGCTTCAGCTTGTGAGACCAGAGAACTCCACTGAGTAGGGTTCCGGCTTACATCTCTCCCAATAACTAACAAATTCACCATCCAGAACCAGGGAAAGATATAGCCCCGATGACCTGAGCAGTACAGAGAACCATCACGCTTCGTGTGGCGGCGCACACCCTTAGTCCCAGCATTCGGGACTAAGTATATCTGAGAGTTCAAGGCTAGCCTGGTCTATCTGGTGAGTTCTAGGTTACATAGAGAGACCCTGTCTCAAACACAAACAAGCCAATGAAATCCAACCCCAAAGTCAACCTTATTGTATTATCATGTAGATAAAACTAAATGCAACTAGTTAAAGAAGGCATACTATTTCACGGGCTTATAGAATATTTAAGAAAAATCGATGCGATAAAACACAAAGGATTCCACAAGAATAGTTCAATACACATGGCAAACTCTCTGAGAGTTGTTAACCAATCTACTTGTGTAAGAACAGAGGCAGTTGTGGCTAACCTTTGTATATGTTCTGCTCAGGGAGTGACACTTTTAGAAGGTGTGGCTCTGCTGGAGTGAGTGTGGCCTTGTTGGAGTAGGTGTGTCCCTGTGGGTGTGGGCTTTAAGACCCTCATCCTAGCTGCCTGGAAGCCAGTATTCTGCTAGCAGCCTTCAGATGAAGATGGAGAAAACTTTCAGCTCCTCCTGCACGATGCCTGCCTGGATGCTGCCATGCTCCTGTCTTGAGAATAATGGACTGAGTCTCTGAATCTGTAAGCCAGCCCCAATTAAATGTTGTCATTTATAAGAGTTTGCCTTGATCTCCCTTTTCTCTTTTCTCCCTTCCTCATTCTTTTTTTTTTTTTTTTCCTGGAACTCACTCTGTAGACCAGGCTGGCCTTGAACTCAGAAATCCACCTGCCTTTGCCTCCGGAGTGCTGGGATTAAAGGCTTTCCCTTCCTCATTCTTTTGAGCAGGTTCTCACTATGTATCTGTGATTGGCCCGGACACTGTCTGCCTCCTCTCCCAGGTGCTGAAACCAAAGGCTACATTGTATCACCATGTGGGCCACAGCCGGTCTTATCTTGAACAGAGAGAGGAATGGAAGACTCTTAAGAATGATACAAGTTGATGAAGCCAAGGGACCGATCAGACCCTTGAATTAATGAAGCCCTTTCCAATATAGAGAGGACAAAGGGACAAGCTGAGTGAGTGATGCCAGTGTCTAGGAATGATTTATGCACCCTCCACAAAGGTAGCATCATGAGGTAATTCTCCATATGCAAAGACTGAGGGGAGTCTGGAAGACCAGTGAGGGACTATCAGAAATTACAAAGAAGCAAAATTAGTCCCAGTGTTAAGAAGGATTTTCCACCAAGTGTCTGTGCTGGCCAATCCTCACTGTCAACTTGACAGGGCTTAGAATTACTATGGAAACAGACTTCTGGGTCTCTGAGATTATCTAGGAAGCTGTAACTAAGGAACGATGACCCACTCTGAACATGGGTGACATGATCCCATGGGCTGGGGTCGCAGGACAGATCTACAGAGGACCATGAGATGAACACCTGCGCTGAACACTCTCTGCTTCCTGACTTCAGACACAGTGTGCCCAGCAACATCTGCCTGCCCAGTCTCCGCCACCGTGATGGGCCAGGTCCTTCACCACTTGTAAAACCAAAGGGATCCTTCCCTCTGGAATTCACCTCTGTCAAAAGTTTTGTCATAATAGGAAAGTAACCAATGCTCTCTCCAATGCCATTTCTGATCTAAGGTTCCTTTTGACCTCTGTGAGGGATATGGGTCTGTCTAGCATTAGCTGGGGGTCCCAGACTACAGATTAATCTTAGCAATTCCATCCTCTCCCAGAGATTATTTGTAAAGGTTTGTTTATTTTTCTGTGGGGTACATGAGTGCTTGCATGCATGGATGAATGCGCATCATGTGTCTGCAGTGCCAGGGAGGCCAAAGGAGGGTCCACGGTTTTCTGGAACTGGAGTTACAGACTGCTGGGAGCCTCTGGGGGGGGGGGTGCTGAAAACCTAACTTGAGCTCTTTGTAAGCATACCCGATTCTCTCAATGGCTGTCAGCCTCCAGCCCCAGGAGAGATTCACTCATTCAAAATCCCCTAAAAGACCCCAGCACAGACCTGGGTTCAGAATGCCCGAGTCCCTTTCTGCCCTGCTTTGGCCTTTCAATCACCAGAATGAGGACAGCTTGTCTTGTTAGGCTAACACACTTCGTGTGTGTGTGTGTATGTGTGTGTGTGTGTGTGTGTGCATGAGGCCAGCTGGGTGTGCACGTGTGGTGTGTATATGGTCAGAGACAACCTGGGGTGTCATTTGTAAGATGTCTTCCACCCTTCGTCTCTCACTGGGCTGGAACTTCCCCCCAGTATGCCAAACTAGCTCCTGAATAAACTCCAGGGATCTGCCTATCGTTAAGCCCTAACCTTCCATTGCTGGGACGCTTGGGAGCATACCATTGCACCTGGCTTTTAACTCAGGTTCTAGGTATTCCAAAAAGTGTGTTTCCAACTAAGCCTCTCTCTAGTCCCAACATGATTGTTTTTGTTGGTTTGTATGCTTTTCAGCCAGGCTTTTACTGTCTGTAACCTTGGCCAGCCTGGAACTTACTATGTGGACCGGGCTAGCTTTGAACTCATAAAGATCTTCCTGCCTCACATGAGTTGGGATTAAAAGTTGTGCTTGGCTGGGCATGAGTTTTTTAAGTGCATCCTTCCTTCCCCCAACACCTCCTGTTCTTCCAGCACCCCACGAGGACCCCAGATAGCACATACAGTTTGTTTAAAATGAAGCGTCTTCTAGAAGTGGCTTCCTCGAAGCAAACAAGTAAGCAGGCTCACCTTGACCTTGGCAGCGGGTGGCTGTGTCGCGGTCCTGGCTCTGGGGGCTTCTCCTGCAGCTGGCCAGTCATGCTGCTCACATGCTGCTCGGCAGGTGGGAAGAAGAGACCCGGGTCTGAGGGGACAAGAGAAGGGAGGGTCACTCTCGCATCACTTATGCCTAGATCACCATCACCAGGCGGCGGAGCTCACTGCTCCAAAGCACAAAGAGTTCCGGAAACTTTGTTTGCCCCTCTTATGCACTGGGGAGCCAGTGGACAGGCGCACACTCCACAGACCTTCCCTAGCTGTCCAATGTGTCCGCAAGGATCCCAAGGAAGAGGCTGCTAAGATGGCATAGATGAGGTTCCTCCAAAATAGGTTTAGATTTAAAAGGGAGATGTGGTGCAACGGCACAGTACTCCTCCTCTGCCTGTGCCTAGCTACAGGTACTGTGACACAGTACTTCTCCAACTGTATGTGCAACTGCAGGTGCTGTAACATAGTACTTCTACAACTGTCTGTAACTGATAGCTACAGGTACTGTGATATGGTACTTCTCAAGCCGTTTTTTTAGCGAAGGTCTGGTTTGTTTTGCATCTTAATTTCTAAGAAATTGACAAATACTGTTCGGATATCTAAGACAAATTTGCTGCTAGAGACATGGAAAGATACCCAAGGTCAGATACCCAAGGTCAAAGCTTTTTTAACTGATTATTTTCAGGTGGATGTGGTGGCTCTTAAGCATCTACTCTCAGTGTCTGGGCTTCCCTCATAGACTGTGACGGGGACACTGTCCTGGTGAAGTCTCATTCCTGGAGCACCACTGGGGAGCACGTCTGCACAGACACTTGCACCCTAGGGCTTCGCCTTCCTAGATGTCTGGCTGAGGTCTTGGTTCAGAGGAGTTGGAGGGGCTAGAAATAAAAAGTGGCTTCAAAGTCACCCCCTGGACTACAGAAAGTGTGTTCGAAGGGTCTCTCTCCAGAAAGAGGAACCAAAACACAGACTCTGGCAAAGTGGCTCCCGCTGTGTGGAGATAGGTCTTGTCACTCGCTTGCCACAATCTGCCAGGAACTCCCAGTGCCACCTTCCCCTGCCAACCTGACTCAAGATGCCTCTCTGAACACGAATGGAAAATCCATCTCCTAGGGCCACAGGGTTTGCCCCCTGTGGCCCCTCCCGCACCCGTGTGTGTGTGTGTGTGTGTGTGTGTGTGTGTGTGTGTGGAGGCACAAGACCCCCTATGGAGTCTTCCTTGGTTGCTCCCCTGTAACTGACAGGATGGGGTTTTCAGTTGAGCTCAGAGCTCGACGTCAAGGACCAGCTGTTGCACGGACCCCATCTCTGTACCGGAATTACAAGCAGGTTGTCAGGCCTCCCAGCGCTTACGTGAGTTCTGGGATTCAAACTGATCCTTATGCCTGTGGGGAGACCACTCGGCTGTTTAATCACTGAGCCACAGGAAAACAAAGGAGGGGGAAAAATCCAACAGGCCAATCAGGAGCTCTGGCTGCTCAGGCAGAGGATGCAGACGCAGTTCCTAGCACCCACATGGCGGCAGGTCACAACCGTTTGCAAGGTAAGTCCCAAGAGCCTGGATACCCAGCTCTGGCTCCGTGAGTACAGGTATGTAGGAAAACACAAAATCACACATACGGGACACACAAATTTAAAATACTCACATCTTAAGAAAATTTAAAAGCAGATTTATTTACTGTATTTGTGCATGTGTGCACATAAGCGCTTGTACATGTTCACCAGGGGTTAAGCATCACGGTGACTGTGGGGCAATCAGGGGACAGATTGCAGAACTTGCTCTCTCCTCCCACTCTGTGGGGCTCAGGGAGAACCTTCACTCAACAAGCCATCCTAATTTAAATTATATATTATATTTTATATATATATCAGAAAATATTAATATGTATGTATGTATCAGAAAATATTAATGTATGTATACACATCAGAAAATATATTAATATATATGTTATGTATACATTACACATAGGAAAACTGTTAATGACAGCAAGATTTAAAATAATAATAATAATAATAATAATAATAAAACCTCCCTACTGCTTTCATGACTGGACGGGGTTTTCAGTTGAACTGAGGAAACATTCCAAGCCCTTCTCACCCATCTGAGCAGTTAAGAGAAAGTGCTCAGAGCTCTCGTGTCTTTAGAAGCAGTTAGCCCTGAAGAAGAAAACTCCCCCTTTCAAAAGCTTGTTTTCTCTCTAATGCAAACACACACCCTCCCCCATTCCCGCTTTTAACCTAAATGATCTGCAATTTTGGAGTTGGCTGCTCATGAAATTCTATCAAGAAGGCCCGACGTAAACATTCCTATGGCAACGGAAGTTTGCTGAAGCAACACGCCTGTACCGTTCCAGAGATGGTACATCATTAGCCCTGAACATCGGCAAAGAGGAGGTTCTGGGGAGGAGGTGTTTGTGTACAAAAAGTTAAAAGAGCTACTGGCAGCTGAACAGCCGACCTCACGGGAGCCGAGAGAAGACAGAGGCGGGAGCGGGAAAGACTGAGTTCTGGGGAGCTGGGCCTCTCTTCACAGCCTTCGCCCCAGGCTCCCCCATGGACCGTGAGTCCTTGCAAAGGCTTGTCTCCTGAGTAAGCAGTGAGCTCAGACCAGCAACTCAGCTGTCATCTCCTGTACCACAGGCTCCGGGTGCCCGTCTAGTTCTCTCTGGATGAGCTCTTCACAGAGAGGCATAAATAGCCAGTTACCGGCCAGGGGGACATGGTAAAATGCCTGCCGCTCACGAAAGAGGCCTGGAGTCTGATTCCTTGGGACCCACGAAAAAGACAGGCACCGTGGACCTGGGTCTGCACTAGGTGCTGGGCCAGCCATCTAGCGGAGTCTGTGACCTTCCAGCTCCGTGAGAGGTTGTGTCTCAAAAATTAAGTTAGAGAGTGATGGAAGAAAGACACCGGAAGAAAGACACTCTGGCAGTGGCGTGTGTACACACACACACACACACACACACACACACACACACACAGCAGATAATTACAATCTATACTTGCTCTTTCTTACTAAGATGGAACAACTGGCTGGAATCAAGCGAAGAGTAACTAGCTCAATCCATGCAAGCACTCACTCACTGACCCACCAGGCAACAAGCACTGGAGTCACATGAGACCACTCGTCCTTGACTTCTGGGAGCCATGACCTCCCTCTATGGGAAAATCGAGAGGAATCCTCAGAGACTGCCCCGTCAGGGCCTTGGGCAGCTGTGCAAAGCCAGAGCTGGGTCACTGTGATTGACTGACAGTCCCAGTGACTCATGGTTTCGTGATCTGTCTTCAAGGGTCCACAGCTCCTGTACTAGATCCCAGAGTGGTATAGCTGTCACCTGGGGACTCCACCCAGGGACCCTGGACACTAGTTCTAGCCCAGACCTATCACTAATGATTAGGGATCCCGGGGGAGGAGGGGAAATGGCCATATCTGGTGGGATTAATCCAGGGCAGGCATGGCGAGAGGATGTCCACCTTTCAGAAGCAATGGAGAGGTGGCCCAATCAATAAGGCACCGCTGTGTTAGCAGAAGGAACAAGCTAGAGCCTCAGAACCCATGGAGGAAAATCAGGTGCGATGTGGGACATCCCCGTCATTACAGTGACGGGAAGGTGAGAGCAGGAGGGGGCCTGGGGCGACTCTAGCCTACCAGACAACCCCCGGGATAGTAAGCTGCCCAGTGTAAAAGCAACAGATAAAAAATACAACAGATAAGATCTCTCTCTCTCTCTCTCTCTCTCTCTCTCTCTCTCTCTCTCTCTCTCACACACACACACACACACACACACACCACATACACTACAAAATCTTACACATTCCTGGAGGTCACTAGGAAACCAAGGCCTGGTGATTTGCCCAAGTCCATAAAACTGAATGGTTGAGTCTGGGCACAATGCACCCAGCCCTTCCTCTGCCCACTGCCTGCCCTCCTCATGGGTCTGGACTGTTTCCCATGTGACCGTCAAAGACACTCTGGAGGGAAGCGTGTCTTTCCAAGGACTCGTGGTCAACAACAGGCCGCCAACAAAGCCAGATCTATTGTCCTATACGTGCTTGTCCTCCGCCTGAGCCTCCGTTTCCCTCCGGCACAAGGAAGGTGACAAAAGTTGGTTCACTACTTACATGGCTGTTAGAATCAGGGAGGAATGAAGAGTGAAGTTAAAAATGTTTTTGTTTTTTCCCCTATTGCACTGATTGGTATGTTTGTGTGTATAGAGTGCATCTGTGTGGTGTGTGTATGTCTCTGTGTGTGTGTGTGTCTGTGTATCTATGTGTGTGGATGACTGTGTATGATGGTGCTGCTGTGAAGGAGAAGACATCTTTTGGGAGTTGGTTCTCTCCTTCCACTGTGTGGGTCCTCGGTTATCGGGCCTGGAGGCAAGGGATTTCATCTCTTGCACTATCCTGCTTGCCCCAAGACTGAGCCTTGGAGGAACCACAATATTATACAGAAATGAACCCTTTCAAATGGGCTCCTGGAAGCCCAAGTCAGAGAGGCTGCTCCCTTCAGCCAGATGGCAGCTGAAATGGAAGGAACAGGCAGGGGTGGGGTCTGCCTCGGAAGGGAGGGACACAGGATATAGCTTACTGGACTTCCCAGACAGGAAGCTGGACCCAATGAAGTGTGAAGAATTCTCCTCTTGCCACCCACAGTAAGCTAGAAATTGGCACAGATTGGAAAAGGGGAAAGAGGGGTGGGCTGGGGGAGGAAGAAAAAAAAGAGAAAGAAGTGGAAAAGAAGAGGGGGAAGAGAAGGAGGAGGAAGGGAGGGAGATGAGGAGAAGAAGGAGGAAGAGAAGGAGAAGAAAGAGGAGGAGAGAAAGAGGAGAAGGGGGATAAGGAAGAAGAGGAGAAAGAGGAGAAAGAGGAGGGAGAAGATGAGGAGGAGGAAGAGGAGGGTGAGGAGGAGGAGGAGGAAGGCAGTATCAGCCATGGGCAGGGGTCCGAGACTATGTAAGCACACATTCAAAGCTGTCAGTCCTTAACTGCAGATGCAACGTGGTCAGACAGTTCCTGCTCAAGCCACCATGACTTTCCCTGCCATGATGCCTGCACCCTTGAACTGGAGTCCCACGGAGTCTTCCTTCCTGCAAATGCCTTTGTTGTGATGTTATATCCATACCCAAGCTACCAGTCATCTGTCAGATGAATTCCCCTCTGTGGAGATGGTGGAAGGAGGCTGCACTTTCTTCATCCATCCATCCATCCATCCATCCATCCATCCATCCATCCATCCATCCATCCATCCATCCTCTATCATCTATCTATCTATCTATCTATCTATCTATCTATCTATCTATCATCTATCTATCTATGTATCTATCATCGATCTATCATTATGTGCCTGTATTTATGGAGGTTTCAGGGTCAGAGGGCAATATGCAGGAAGAAGTTGGTTCTCTTTCATCAGGTGGGCCCAAGGATGGGACTCAGGGGATCAGGTTTGGCGGCAAGTGACCCCATCCATTGAGCCATCTTGCCAACCCCAAGATAGAACTTTTAAAGAGGAGCCAGAGCACATTAGATATGGAGAAACTCATAGATGTTCTCCAAATAGCTCTTCCTTTCTCTAGATGCCCCACCCCTCCCCACAGAGGCTGAGAGAAGGATCCCTTTCATGCACTGGATGTGAGAACTCTACCACTAGGCCATCATGAGATACGGGCAGGTCCCTTCATCTAGCCAGGTGTTTGAAGTATGTGGCCAACATGGAGACCAACTACCTTAAGGAAGAGGGTCTTTTTATATCTTAGTCACATAAGCCCACTGACCTAATTTCAATGTCTGGGGCCGACATCAAGGTAGAAGGAAATAACTGATGCTCAAAAGTTGTCCTCTGACCCCCACACAGGTGACACGGCACTACCCCACATACACAGGTGCCACATGTGCTCCTGAAGCACATGGAAGTACCTGGAGAAAAGGTCTCTACCTTAACCAGGCATGTTGGCGCACACCTTTAATCCCGGGGAAGCAAAGACAGGTGGATCTCTGGGAGTTTGCACCTAGCCTGGGTTACACAGTGAGTTCCAGACCAGGGCTATGCAGAGACACCTGTCTCAAAAATCAACAAACAAACAAACAAACAAACACCTCCAAGTTTTCTTTAAAACAGCTCTACCTATCCTGGGCAGTGGCAGAATGTCAAAATTCACTTATTTTCATTTCTTTCTTTCTTTCTTTCTTTCTTTCTTTCTTTCTTTCTTTCTTTCTTTCTTTCTTTCTTCTTCCTTCCCTTCCTCCTCCGTCTTTCCTTCCTCCTTCTCCTCTCCCCCTCTTCCTCCTCCTCCTTTTCAAAACAAGAAAGTTCAAAGGTAGTCAGGACAGCCCTAGGGAAGACAGGCCTCTAGAGACATTTTGTAGAAACCGGCTTCAGGGACATGGACCGGGGTACCCCCCTCATCAGGTGGTCCTTGATCTGGTTTTCTCATAATGAGCCAAGTACGAATATTGTTCCCCTTCAATGATCCTCACCAAGTGGGTAGAGGAAGATGGGAGAATTCCCCAGGCAAATAACCAGAAAGGACTGAAGGGCACATGTGTTCTTAAGTCACCATCTGGCACAACAGCCGAAGAGGGAGACATGAGCCCAATGTGTCCGGTGAAGGTCGGGCAGACAGGCGCTCGTGCATATGGTGGAATATTACTTACTCATATAAAAGGAATCAAGTCCCAACAAATGCTAACACATGGTGAACCTTGAGTATATATCATACCAAGGAAATAAATCAAATGCAAGAAAATGCCGAGAACAAGTAAGTCCAGAGAACCAGAAGGCCGCTCAGTGTCCTCCAGGAGACAGGGTGACAGTGACTGTTTTAGCTGGTGTGGAGTTCCCTTTGAGAGGGATGACAGTGCCTGGACTGTACTGAGGTAAGGGGGTACAACGTGCAAACACACTGAACATGAGACAGGATCTCATGTAGCCCAGGCTGGCCCCTAACTCACTACACAGCCAAGAATAAACTTGAACTTCTGATTATTCTCTTGGTGTCCAGCGGATGCTCCAAGTCCAGGTGTGTGCCATCATACCCAGTTCATGAGGCTCTAAGCTGAGACCCAGGGCCTTACACGTGCTAGGCAAGTCCTCTACCAATTGAGCCACACCCTCAACCCCTGGCCATCAGTTAATTCGATGTTACGTAAAGTACAGAAAACTGCATGAAGCCTCTCGGCTCACCTTGAGAGTCTGGCTGGTTAGCTCTGTGGGGCCCTGGGGGTCCCTAGGATTCTTTTTTTTTTTTTTGGTTTTTTGAGACAGGGTTTCTCTGTGTAGCCCTGGAACTCACTCTGTAGACCAGGCTGGCCTTGAACTCAGAAATCCACCTGCCTCTGCCTCTCAAGTGCTGGGATTAAAGGCGTGTGCCACCACAGCCTGGCCCTAGGATGCTTAAAGAGCATGCTGAGCAACAGAGGAATGACTGGTCTTGAGTCACAGCCTAGGAGGTGTAAATGAAGGCTCTTCTTTAGAATAGCCAGTAACCATGGCTGCCCTTCATTAAGTTCTGACTGTACGCCAGGCACTGGGTGTGGTGTTTTCAAAGGCCTTAACTCAGAATCACACTGTTGGGCAGGATGGCCTTTGTTTGCTCTGTTTTGCCGATGAGGAGCCTCAGGCTCAGAGAGGCCACGTTAACAAGAAATATGTTTGACTTCACAGAACACAATCCCCACTGCCTGCCACCGTGTGATTCGAACAGGCTCTTCCAGGGGGCAGAGATGGCATTTTTGAGGGGTTGCCTGGACTCCACACCCCTAATCGGAAGGACTTCAAAACCTGGATCACCACAGGGAGAAAAGCCTACACTATCAGCTAGTATGGCAGCTCACAGCTGTAGTTCCACCATTTGGAAGGCTGAGGCAGGAGGCTTCTCGTGAGTGTATGACCATTCTGGTTACAGAGTGAGATCTTTGAAAATCCCAAACAAGCTGGAGAGATGGCTCAGTCGGTAAGAGCACTGACTGCTTTTCAGAAGGTCCTGAGTTCAAATCCCAGAAACCACATGGTGGCTCACAATCATCCGTAAAGAGATCTGACTCAGCCTGTCTTACTCATAGCATGGTCCTCAGATGGGAGTTTCAGGGTTCCCAGAGGATCAGTCCTCACGCCCGAGCTGGAGTCAGATTCTGCCATCTTCCCATGTGCCGTGCTGGGATATGAGGACCAACGGCTTCTCCGGGGATCACAATTGG
Source organism: Mus pahari (assembly GCF_900095145.1). Classification (NCBI taxonomy): domain Eukaryota; kingdom Metazoa; phylum Chordata; class Mammalia; order Rodentia; family Muridae; genus Mus; species Mus pahari. Next base: position 14,850,652 of record NC_034607.1, on the reverse strand, counting down.
TTATTTCAATTAAAAAAAAAAATCACTAAAACTGGAGCTGGAGAGATGGCTCAATGGTTAGGAGTGTGTACTGCTCCTGTAGAGGACCCAAGTTAGGTTCCCAATATCCATGTTGGAGGCTCACAACCACTGGAGCTCCCTGTCCCAGGGGATCTTGTGGGCCTTTCCCCTGGGCACCTGCCTTCACACACACACACACACACACACACACACACACACACACACACACGCACGCACGCACGCACGCACGCACACACACACATGCATGCATGCACACGCACAGGCATGTGTAATTAAAAATAAGACAAAGCTGAAGTCTGCCTGCAGGCACAGTGTAAGAAAAGGAGGACGTTCCAGATTAGACCCTGCAGAAGGAGCAGAAAGGCTCCAAGACCAAGTGTCTTCCGGTCAGGTGGAAGTATGGGTGCTGGAATCCGGTGGCTGATGCCCAGTTACCATGGGGAGAGAGAGAGGGACCTTGGAAGAAGCGTTTGAACAGTGTGCCAGGCCCTGTTTGGTTACATGGTGGGTACGGAGACTGTGGAATGTGTCTAAACGGTAGACATAGAAACCCAAGGTGGGGAGACGAATTCTCAGCACCTTCAGGGAACAGAAGTCAAGGCACTAACTGTGACAAAGAGGGCAATTCAAGCCTGGAACAAGGAGGAGACAGAATTTTTTTTAAAAAGACTGTTATGAAGAATTAATTTTTTTCTTCCTTTTGAGAAGGTGCAATAATTCATTTTCTATAGTATCTTTGCTAAATAAAGATTTACAGAACTGGTCATTTTAAAGTGTGATTTTCAGATGTGGAAAACTAGGGTGTAGCCTTCGTCTATAGAGTTCTTTGATTTAGTTTTTATTTTTTGAGGAAAAAAAACCATAATACTTAGAACGAAACAAAACAAAACAAAACAAAAACCCAACACTGAAGAAAATCTCAGCTCGTTGGCTGCTTCCGCCGTTAAAGACACTCCACAGCTGTAGAAATGGCAGGGGCAAAACCTGGAGACCTTTCTGATGTTTGTTAACATCTATGGTTCGGGGCTAGGGGGTGATGCTAAGCACCGGAAATGCCTAGACCAACCCCACAACGGCAAATTAACTTGCTTAAAATGTCAACACGGCCATGTGTCAGACTCACCCTGGAAGAATTTTAAAAAAAAAAAAAAAGTCAGCAAAAACTAGAGACGGGAGGCGAGGACTAAAATACTTTCCCCCTTCCCTTCACACTCCAAAACCCGAAGCTACCATCGAAGCAAACAGGCTTTATTTTGTTTTTAAAAACTTATTTTTATTATTTTATGTGTGTGCCTGTTTGTGTGATCAAATGTTTCATGTATGCAATTGTCTGTGGAGGCCCGAGAAGACGTGAGATCTCTCTCATGAGCCACCATGTGAGTGCTGGGAACTGAACTCAGGTCCTCTCAAGAGCGGTCTGTGAAGCCAGGCAGTGGCGGTGCCTGCCTTTGACACCAACACTTGGGGGCTGGGGGGGGGGGCAGAGGCAGGCAGATCTCTGAGTTCAAGGTCAGCCTGGACTACAGAGCGAGATCCAGGACAGCCAGGACTACACAGAGAAACCCTGTCTTGAAAAAAAGAAAAGAAAAGAAAAAGAAAAAAGAAAAAAAAAGGCTCTTTGAAAAAAAGGAAAAGGAAAAAAAGAATTAAAAGCAGTGTTTGCTTTTGACTCCTGAGCCACCATTCCGCTACCCAGCCACCCCATATTGGCACTCTCCCCACGGCTATCTGAGAAGAGCCACACCCCATTATCCTTCTTCCAGAGGCGACTGGGTAGTGGAACGGTTGGCTCTCTCGCATGGGCTGCCTGCATCTGTGCCTGGAGAGTTCGCTGGAGGCTGTTCAGAAACACTGAGGAAGCAGTATTTACTACCACCAGTTACTAAGGTTTGGGGGAGGGGTACACGGAGCCCCAGCACCAGTGTAAGACCTGGGGGAGGGGCACACTGCTGGAGGGAGGGTCCCTCCGTGGACATAGGACTGGCAGACCAATCAGCCAGGTCATATGGGCAAGCGCCAGGCCAGTGGGAGACCATGACTGAAAAACAAGGAGAGTGACTGTACCATGAGAGTAGGGGCTGACCTCTGGTTTCTACTCATGCACTTGGGGGGGGGGGGGGGGGGGGAAGGGGGGGGGGGGGGGAGGGGGGGGGGGGGGGGAAAGGGGGGGGGGGGGGGGGGGGGGAGAAGCAGAGGGGGAGGGAAAAGGGAGGGGGAGAGGAAAGGATGGAGAGGGAGAGAGAGAGAGAGAGAACCCGATCTCCCACTCCCACAGCAGACATGATGACCAAAGAAGAGGATGATAATGACTTCTGGTCCAGGTTAGGGAAGTCGGGGAACCTGAATGTTCTGTGGAACATTCTGGAACAGACACGGAACTCACCCTAGCCCATGTGCTTCTCCATCCTTTACACATGGATGGGGCGTATCCTTCCCCAAGCCCTAGCTCTTCAACGCACCCCCAGTCTTGGTGCCAGTTGTGTGTGGAAGAAGCGTGGAATGGCAGATAGTTCTCCCGCCCGTGGTTGGTGGGGACAGGCGTGGGTGCCACTAACCAAGATCCCCAGACCTTTGGGGATGCAGGCCTCTCTTGTCTTCCCCCACCATGCAGTGCGGACCCTGGGGCAGTGTCTGCTTCTGTCCTGATTAGCAAGCAGGCACAAGAGGCTCTGCTGAAGGAGAAATATGTCGAGGAAAAGAAAGCGATGGCAGGTAGGAGGGGGGGGGAGCGTCCACCTCACCTCCCTTCAGTGGACACAAAAAGAGCCCCGGGCCAGGGGCTGGACCCCCACTCCTATTGTGCACATTACCCAGGGCGCAGCCCCTCTCTGGTGTTTCTCAGATCTCAACTCTTGAGTCATCTGGAGCCGAGAGGAGACCTTGTAAAAATAACTGCAGAACGGAGGCACCACTATTCACACAGTCACACGATTCATGATACAAAGAACAAAGAGGCAGCGCAGGAAGCAGAGGAGGGACGACTGTTCCCATCAGGAGTCTTCAAGTGACAGGCAGACAGCTCACTCCTGAGTATGCTGCTCAATCTCTGTTTCCTGTCCCCCCCTCCCTCCTTCCCTTCCCTCGAACTCTTTTCTCTTCTAGTTCCCATATTATCTTCTTCCCGCTCCTTCCCTTGTTCTTTCTCTCCTTTATTCTCCCCCACCCCATTTGGTCCCCCCCCTTTCCTCTTTGCAACCTTTCCCTCCTCCACTCTTCCCTTTCTGCTTATTCCCCCCCCCCCACCCTCCTCAGTCCTCCCACTGTTCTTGGTGTGATAAGGACAGAGAGCTCCTGCTCTCTCCCTGTCTCCAGTTCCTGGCTATCCCTTTGCGGCACGGCACACGGGGCTCACACATTTGTCCTCTTCTGGGCTATCTGTCCCCGGGCAGAGCTTCTGAAGTCTCACAAGCCTCCACTGAGCACTGGATGAGGTCTCTGCTTCTGTAATCACGTGGTGGAAGCCAGCAGAGTTGGCCAGGTCGCCAGTGGCATCTGCCAAGGCCTCTGAAGACCCCGAGAATGCTCTGGGCTTAGCACGGACCTCATGGAGCACGGAGGCAGGGATGGGGAGCTGAGATGGGAGAGAACGCAGGAAGAGGCAAAGGGAAGGAATGTGGCTGGAGTAAGGGAGAGGAATTAAAAGCTCCCTTGGTAAGGAACATAAAGCACAAAGCTCATTAAACACAGCCCTTCCCGGGGCACCGCTATCGTGGCGGGCCTGACCTCTCATACTAATTAAATATTAACTAAAAACTACTCTTGGACAAGCACATGCACATAATAGGAAATTAAAATGTCGACCAGGGCAGGGCAAATACAAATTACAGTTAAAGACAGAACTGCAGTTCCGGCCGAAGGGACGCCGAGCAAATGGGGCGCCTGGAAAAGCCCTTTGGCAGCACCTCTGTAAACATCTTCAGGCAGCATGCTTCCTCGTAGGCGTGCCCAACACTTTTGACATCATGACGTCACTCTGTCACCCAGAGTTCATTCGGGAGAACTGTGCAAGTACGTTACCAGAAAGTTCTCAAAAATAAGTTCTCATGGTTTAACATGAGAACTTATTTAGTCTAGTCCCAGCACTCAGGAGGCAGAAGCAGGTGGATCTCTGTGAGTTTAAGGCTAGACCATTTTTACATCTTGAGTTCCAGGGCAGCCAGGGCTGTGTAAACCGATTCTGTCCCAAAACAAAACCAACCTACAAACCATAACCCTCTCCAATGAAAATAACGTAAAAATTTATTTATTATGTGCGAGTGTGTGTGTGTGTGTGTGTGTGTGTGTGTGTGTGTGTGTGTGTGTATGCTGTGTACTTATGTGCTCTCTTTAGACATGTGTGCCACAGTTAATGTGTGGACATCAGAGGACAGCCAGGGGGATCCAGTTCTTTCCCAGCTGTGGGGCAGCTGGGAAGACTCCGGTTTGGTGGCAAACACCTTTACCCACGGAGCTACCTTGTCAGCCCTGGAAATTCCATTTTAACAGATTAAGAATAAAACAATACAACAATACTTTTTTTTCAACAGTATCATGGGAGAGACTGGTTTCAGGATCCCACTGGGGGCCAGAATTAAGTCCCTGGTGTGTTTCCTGTAACCTGCACAGAATTCTGCATCTACTTTAAATCATCTCCAGATGACCCAGTCAAATGGAAACACGCAGTAAAGGGCTGTTGGCAGCATCTTTCAGGGAAGGATGTTAAAGCTAAAATCAGTATGTGTTTAGGAAAGACAAATGTATCACGGATATACGACATTAAACAAAGACCCATAAAAGATGAGGATGGGGGAAGGGGGTGGGGGAGGGAGCCAGCCAGGAGAATGGTGTGGGTCAGTGTCAGCCAGGAGGATGGTGTGGGTCAGTGTCAGCCAGGAGGATGGTGTGGGTCAGTGTCAGCCAGGAGGATGGTGTGGGTCAGTGTCAGCAGGGGAGAGAAACAAGAAGTGACTCCAGAGACTCTTGGAGGACTGTTCCAAAGGGGGATGGGATATTAGAGGGTCGTGAGGTGCATCAGTGGGTAAAGTCACCAAGCCCAGAACCTGAGTTTGATCCCAGGACTTCTGTCCACACAGTAGGAAAGAGATCCAGTTTCCAGAAGCGTTCTCTGAGTTTCAGTGTGTGTGTGTGTGTGTGTGTGGCTCTGAGAGAGGGTGCTTGCCAGTGGGCGGGGTCGGGCAGAGCAACGGTAACGGAAGGTAGTGGTTCTTCATCTGGAGTAATTTTAACCTTTGCGAGACATCTGGCCATGTCTAGAGACATTTTTAAAAACATTTAAAAACTTTTTAAATTATGTGTACCTGTACGTAAGTATATGTGTATTCATCTGAGTGTAGGTGCCTGAAGGGTCCAGAAGAGCTGTCAGGTTCCCAGGAGCTGGAGTGTCAGGCAGTTATGAGATTCAATATGATGCTGGATACCAAATCTGGGTCCTCTGGAAGGCCACCAAGCATAGTTCTTAACCATTCAGTCATTTTTCCAGCTCTGGAGATGTGTGTGTGTGTGTGTGTGTGTGTCTGTGTGTGTGTCTGTCTGTCTCAAATGGGGAACTCTGATTGGCAGCAGGTATTGACCAAGTCAGCCCTTCTCAACCAAATTACCAGGTCTATGACATCGACAGAGCCACAGCTGAGGAGCCTGATGCTGGGTCTTGAAGGCTGAGTTAATTCATGGTCTGAGGGTGGGGTGGGGAGAATGATGAAAGGTCCTGGGCTCTCAGGACACATAGCCACAGCAGCGCCCAAGAAGCTGTGGAACCATCTCCCTAATGGGACAGGAAGACCCTGGCACAGACCCCAGGGACGTCGAGCACCAGGTGGTCATGGAGGCTGTCTTTCCAAGGAGACAGAGCCAGTAAAGAGGTCTGAGCATTGGGCAACACCACAGGTTTGCCGGAGGTTGAGACGGCTGTACAGAATGCTCAGGCCTCAGGAATGAAGCCGTCAGGGCAGAGGAAATGGCTCAGTCAGTAAGATGCTGTCCTGCAACAGGAAAACCTGACTGAGTTGGAAGCCCGGAACCCACATGAGGAGAAAAGAGAAAGCAAGCCAAGCAGCCTGTGATGGGGAGGCAAAGACAGGCAGGGGCTTTCCTAGTCAGGCTGTAGCCAACTTGGTAAGATCCAGGCTAATGAGAGACCCGATCTTAAAAACCCAGGGGGCAGTTCTCAGGAGTGACAGTGTGAGGGTGTTATCTGGCCTACACACACAACTAACATTCAACAAAAACTAACGCGCCCACAAGCAGACCATCAGAGGAGAAACAGCTGAGGCTGAAGGGGCGCCAACTCAGCTGGAGTACGCAAATGAGGAACCAAGAATCTGGAAAATGAAAATGAGCAACCATGAAGCTGGAGTATGGAAATAAGGCACAAGAACCCGGAGTATGTACGTGAGGAACCGAGAACCTGGAATATGTACATGAGAAACCAAAAATCTGGAGTATCCAAGAACCAGGAGCATGCAAATGAGGAACCAAAAAAAAAAAAAAAAACAAAAAAACAAAAACAAAAAACAAAACCCTGGGATATGCAAATAAGGAACCAAGAATCTGGAATATGCAAATGAGAAACCAAGAATCTGGAATATGCATATGAGGAACCAAAAATCTGGAGTAAATAAGTGAGGAGCCAAGAACCTGGAATATATACATGGAAAACCAACAAAAACCCTGGAGTATGCAAATGAGGAATAGGAACCTGGAGTATGCAAATGAAGAGTAAGAACCTAGAGTATGCAAATGAAGAATAGGAACCTGGAATTATGTAAATAAGGAATAAGGACCTGGTGTATATAACTGAGGAATAAGAACCTGGAGTATGCAAATGAAGAGTTAGAACCTGGAGTATGCAAATGAAGAATAAGGACCTGGTGTATATAACTGAGGAATAGGAACCTGGAGTATGCAAATGAGGAATAAGAACCTGGACTAGGCAAATGAGAAGTAAAAGCCTGGAATCTGTAAATGAGGAACCAAGAAAAGACTAGGCAATAGAATCCTTGGTTATCACTACAGGACTGCGCATCTTCTTCTCTGCTGTAGTGGTCAGGGGATCTACAGTCAGTCAACCCTGGCAGCCATGTAGCCAGCTAAGTTCACAGGTCTAGGAAAGGTCCCCGAAGAATAGCATGGAAATGACCTCTAGCAAGTCACTCCTCCTTAGCCTATCATTTTTCATTTATTTGAGGCAGCGTCTCTTTGTAGCCCAGGCTGGCTTCAACTTCATAAGTAACCAAGGATGACCTTGAATATCTGATCTTCCTGCCTCCACCTCCGGAGTGCTGAGATCAGAGATGAGTACAACCCCACCCAGTTTAAGTGGTACTGGGGAACCCTGGGCTTCCTGCTTGCCCGGCAAGCGCTTTCTCAACTGAGCTACATCCTCAGCTCCCGTGTATCCCGAGTGTGCCTGGAGCCACCGACAGTCAGAAGAGAGCATGTGGCCCTTGGAATTGGAGTTACAGATTCATCCTGTTTTTAGATCTTGTTATTAATTGGAGAGATTTTCCCGCTTCCAGAGCCGGAGACTGGATCTACTAAGACGAGTGGAGCAGATGTCCTGATCTGGGCACAGGCCAGTTCCCCTAGTGTGGGCAGCCGCAGGCCATGGCTGCTGCCCAAGTAGTTTTGCTGATTTGAGGGAAGGCGCACAGTCATCTTAGTCAGGGTCAGATTTACTACTGCTCGGAACACCATGACCAAAAGCAAATCATGTCTCTGGCCATCACATCCTGAACCACATAGCCTGTTCAGGAAAGCCAAGGAAGGAACCCAGACAGGGTGGGGACCTGGAGGCAGGAGCTGATGCGGAGGTCATGAAGGGTGCTGCTTACTGGCTTGTTCCTCGGGGTTCTTTCCGCTTGCTTTCTCTTTCTTCTCCGTTTCCTCCTTCTCCTCCTGATCCTCCTCCCCCCCTCCTCCTCCTCTTCCCTCCTTCCCTCTCTCCTTTGTCTTTTTGGTTTGTGAGACAGGGTTTCTCTGTGTAGCCCTGGCTGTCCTGGAACTCGCTCTGTAGACCAGGCTGGCTTTGAACTCAGAGATCCGCCTGCCTCTGTTCCCGCTGCTGGGATTTGGGTATGTGCTGTCACAGCCACCACTGCCCCGCCTCAGCCACTTTCTTATAGAACTGAGGACCATCAATCCAGGCTGGTACCACTCACAGTAGGCTTGGCTCACCACAGTCAACCACTTATTAAGAAAATGCCCCCAGGTCTACCTACATCGGGATCGTAGAGAGGCATTTTCTCTCTGAGGCTCCCTCGGTTTGTGTCAAGTGGACAGATAATTAGCCGGGACAGTGGGAGAGGGTGGCTGCCTTGTAGTGAATTTGCTCCAGCAGAATTTCTGAAGTGGTTCTCAGGGCCATGTGCGTGTGTACAGAGGGAGGCAGATACCGTGCTTCACCTTCAGAGCCAACTTCCCCCTCAACAGTTTAAAAGATGGGCTAATCTCCCCCACCCATAAAACGTGTTTGTTGCCAACAGATTCAAAATAAAAGGAAGAAAATCCCCTTAGAATCCTGTCCTTTGGTGAGGACATTTCCTTCTTTGCTCCCCTTGACTTTTAATCAATCTCTCCAGGCTGGTCTCAAACCCACTGTGTAGCTGAGGGCAGTCTTGAACCTCTGTTCTTCCTGCCTCTTTCTCCTGAGTGCCAAGATTGCAGCTGTGCAGTACCATACCTGATTTTGTAGGTTTTTTGAGATAGGGTCTCATTCTGTAGCCTGGAACTTAATGGAACCTAAAAGGAATCCAGGTTGGTCCCACACACGGTGATTCTCCTACCTGGGCTGCAGGTATAAGCCGCCATGCCTGGCGTCCTAAAACAATTTGGATGTTACATCTCCCCTGTCTTATTTGGTTTTAACTATCAACTTGGCTCAACCTAGAAATCACCTGAGAGTCTCTACAGAGGGACTGTTCCAATCAGATTGGTCTAAGGGCATGTCTATGGTACACTGTCAGCTGATGGAGAAGGGCCAGCCACTGGGTGACATAGGCAAGCAGCTTTGGACTGTGTAAGAAAGCTAGGCAGGCACCGGCTGGCCAGCAAGAAGTCTCACCCATAGCCCCCATGGGACTTCTCTGGCTTTGGAGTTGAGTTTGGGGCCAGAGTTAATTCTGTGTGGAATAGCAAGCAGGCCTGCCTATAAGTTCCTGCCTCAGCTTCCTTCAGTGGTGACCTGGGACCTGAAAGTATAAGCTGAATAAATCCCTTCTTCCCCTAGGTTGCTGTGGTCACGGCACTGCCAACAGGGGAAGGATGAGAGTCTGACAACGTGTTCTTCAGGGTTAGTCTTACGCCTTCAAAGATCAGTAGATAAGCCTGGAGTGGTGACAGACACCTTTAGTCCCAGCAGATCTCTGTGACTTTGAGAACAGCCGGATCTTCAGAGCAAATTCCAGGCAGCCAGGGCTAAATGTAAGACCTTGTCTAAAATACATAGATACATATACACATACACACATGCATCCATATAACCATATGTCCATCCATCCATCCATACACACATACATGCATATACATATACAAACACACATATAATATATATGTATGCACACATATATACTACATAAACACATACATGCACATCCATATATCCACACATACATATATGCACAATACATATACACACATATATGTATGTATTTACATATCCATATACATACGTTACGAAACATACACATGCATATGCGCACATACACACACACATATATACCTACACACATGCATACATACACACATACACAGACATACCAAATACATACACATACATACATACATACATACATACATACAAAGAGACATACATAGACACACACACACACACACACACACACACACGTGGCAGAAAGTGGAGAGTGGAAAGCAGCTGGGTTACTAGTATAGTCATCTTACCAAACATGGACTCAAGAGATACTGTCATGAAAGATAATAGCAAGAATCTTTCTCAGAAAGGCAACGAAACGGAGGTGCTATAAATAATGAGATATCGGCGTGGAACTGTGGGGTGTGAGTGAGCCACATTGTCATCTATCATAACAGGAAGCCAGCTGATCATTTCTGAGCTCTGAGGAAAATGAAAACGTATTATCGAGGATGTGCATGTGAATGACAGAAGGGGTAATCGGGAGTTAGAAGCGACTGCCTCGACAGAGCGGACTGGATCGCAAAGAGAGGAACGTACGGTGAACTCCTGACCCCTGCATTCAAAAGACATATTTCCAAAGAAAAAGAGGCAGCCAAAACCTACAAAGAGCACCCAAAGGGTTTTAAATGAAACTGACTCAATGAATGGGCCAAGCAACAAACAACAGACGTGACAGGCCAGATAGAAGAGCCAGAGGCAGGGATGGAGAAGGCCACTCACTGCCAGAAGTGAGGTGAAGCACAGAGACATCATAGAATCCGAGCTTAGGTCTCCACTAAGCTGTGAATGGTGGAAGGAGGTGCAGGAGCGCTTCACACGTTCAGGACCCAGGGAGACTATGACCCGCCTGAGAACAGACTGAACGGACACACATCCGACCCAGGGTTGTACCACTGTAGTCGTACTGAAGGGCTCTAAAAGGAGATGTGAGCTTCCCTCAATCACCACCATTTCCCACCCCTCCCTCACATTGGGGCCCATGTAGCACAGGCTAGCCTTGAGGGTCCCATCCTCCTGCCTCGACTCACCGCGTGCCAAGGTTATGGGAGAGCCTCACCACCATCACAGTGGCTGCTCCCCGACTTCCATCAGTAAATAAGATAGTGGCTGCCCCAGGTCCACACGGTCTTCTGAGAAGACGGAGCAAGAATCTCTCCTTTTGACAATGGGGGAAACGAGGCAGACCCCAGTAGAGAATTAGCCAACGTGCAATCAAACGCTCCCAAGCTCAAGCCAGGAGAAACCTCCCGGAGATGCCAGTCATGCTTAGCCCTGGAAGGCAGAACAGGATTAAACAGGTAGAAGGCAGCCGGCGGGGCGTGTTGGGAGGTGGGAAGGGGCTGCGATGTTGAGAGGAGGCAGCGCAGTGGAGCATCCTTTGGGACAGGATGTTGTCAAGGTGTTCTGATCACGTGACACGTCTGAGGCAGTGCGGTCTTGCAACTCAGACAGAAGGTAAGGTTAAGGTGGGAGCTTAGTATCTGCAGGAAGGGAAGGGAAGAAGTGAATGATGGGACTCGGGCAGCCCCTAACTCAAGTTTAAGATCCATATCCTGTGTGAAGTCTTTCCTTTCACAGTCTGCCTTTCCACTGTGCTGGGACGATGAGGTACCAATTAGCAGAGTTCGGGATGTTTCTCTGCTATTAACACATGAATCCTCTGTATGCAAGGAAGTGATTCACTCTGCTTTGTATAATAGCCCAAGACCGGACCCATAGTTACAGCTTAAATGTGTTCCTGTCAATATTGACGGCAGAGGTATTCACAGTAGCGAAATTACAGACATTTACAAGGTGCCCACCAATGGAGATGTGAATAAAGGAAATGTTGCATACTGGGCTGGAAAAGTGGCTCAGCGGCTAAGAGAGCTGTGCATGGTTCTTGCAGGCAACCTGAGTTCTGTGCCTCACAACTGCCGTGACTCCAGCTGCAGCCTGGCGCCCTCTTCTGGCCTCTGTGAGAAACTGCACTCACGTGCACACACCCTAGCACAGACATACAGAAATCTCAAAAAAAAAAAAAAAAGAGCCAAAAGGAAAGTGGTTATATTGTTTGCAGGAAAATGGACAACTGGAGACCATCTCAGAAAGCAAATCCCGCCGGTCCCCAAAAGACAAAACACGGGATGTTTTCTCTCATTGTAGCTCCTGGCAAATGGATACATAAAGTCACATACATACATATACATGACATATCATGAAAGCAGAAGCAAGTGTCTTGAGGGACAAATGGATTCCAGGATGTGAGGAGAGAGGAGAGGATAGAAGGGTTGGGGGAGACCATGGAGGAAGTATAATTCACACTTACATGAAAATGAGATTGTGACACAGAACCCTGTACATACATACAGTGAGAAACTCAGAAGTAATATTACATTGTATGGATGGAAGGGGCCACAGAGGCCCATGTACCAGGGTGGGGTCAGAGCAGACAAACTGAACACAACCACAGAGATAGAGGGAGTTGTGGGCTGGACGCTTCCCAGAGCAAGCTGCTTCGATGGCTGTCCTCGGAAAGCAGGGAATCGTGGGATAGCTGCCTGCGGCTCTGCAAGCATTCCCCAACGTGTGAGGGCATGTTTGGTTACTAACACATCAAGCAACAAATGAGACACAGGAAACAAGCCCTGAGTGATAGAAACGGGGGCTGGGGGGTGGAGGAGCAGGCCTGAGCCAGAGGCTGGAGTTCCCTCTTAGGTAAGACATAAGAGGATTGGAAAGCCCGTCTCGGGAAGAGGATGTGAGATGAGTCTGCTTCCCTATGCCACACACTACGGGAGTATTTGTAAGAAATACTTTTAGGGAAAGGGAAATGACAGAAAGCAAAACAGAACTTGTGCATTGGGTTCCAGAATAATAACAACAACTGCTGAATTCCACAGCCAGGTTGGTAGGCAAATAAAGAGAGTTTCCATCAAAGGGAGTCAGTTATAGATGAGGGGGTTTCAAACTGTCAGCTCTCCAAGCCAAGTAGGATGGCCGATGGGAAGGTGGGTATCAGGAGGCAGCAGTGGGGCAGGACCTAAGGTGGGACTGGCGAGGGCAGAGCCGATGGGAAGGTCACAGTCGCCCATCATTCCCATCAGGAGCTGTTGCTGTCTTAAATACTGTAACCCCACCAGCCAGTTATAAAGCACAGCATGTCTTGTGTGCATGGGTCAAACAAAACCATTCTAAGATTTTAGCCAGAAGCATGGCAGCATGTGCCTGTAGTTCCAGGACTCCGGACTTATCTAGCTCAAGATTGAAGCCGGCTTCTGCTACACAGCAAGATGTTGGCTCCAAAACAAGAGCACACACACTCTCACAGACACATACACTCACTCATTCACCATGAGAAAAGGTTCTAGCGAGAATCTCCAATACATTAATGAGCCTCCTGATGCTATGGGATGCCCAGTAAATTAGGGTGTGGATGGAGTCCGCTAGGTTTCGCGCCACTTGGAGAGAAATGGGTGGATAATTCTCTTCCTTCCTTCCGGGTAGGAGGAGAGAATATTCTTACTGTCGCCTAGTCCCAGAGGGAGGGTGCTCAGTAGCACCCCACATCTGGGCACCCTGTGCATGTCCCAAAGGGATTTTACTGAAGGAGCAGATGCTTTTATTTCCCCTTCACAGATGGGAAAATGAACACTCAGACACCTAGTCCAGGAGGAGGGAGTGACCGGCCCACTATGGTCTTTGAGACGGCCTTCTGATGACTAGATGCAGGAAACCATCATCTTCTCATTTCTGGACCCTGGCATCCTATAGCGAAGCCTCGTTCATAAATCAGGCTCGCTGCAGAGACAGCACCAAGCAACTGTGCTGACCTCACTTGGGACTTGGTTTCACTCTGTGCATTAGCAATATTCTTCTCCGGGCTGTAGAGGTGGCTGGAATGTTAAGAGACCTTGTTGCCCCTGTAGAGGGCTTGGATCAGTTCCTGACACTCACTTGGCAGCTCACAACCATTCATAACTCCAGTTCCAGGGGATCTGATGCCCTCTTCTGACCTCTGAGGGCACCAGGTACCTACAAGGTGCACAGGCTAACTTACATGCAAGCGAAACACCCATACACATGACATAGGATAAAAATATTACTAAAAAGCAAACAAACCCCAAAATAATAATAATCTTCCCAAAGAGTAAACACAAGGACCAACTGGATCCACACATGCCGAGCTTCACAGAGCTGCCTGCCATGAACCTGGCATTCCCAGTGGCTACTGTTATTACTGAAGCTGTAATTACGTGTGAAGCTCAGGGGTAAGACAACAAGAGCCACAACGGCCAGTGGGAGTCTTTCTGAGGGTGCAACCGAGAAGACCCAAGTGAAGGAGAGTGACCCAACCCAATCAGGGCTGGGGAAGGGCAGGGGAGGTGAGAGCCATCACAAAGGCAACAGCTTAGGGATGAAAGTGCATGCACTCAGTGGGCCTGCAGGCCAGAAGGGAAGGGCATGCACTCAGTGGGCCTGCAGGCCAGAAGGGAAGGGCATGTACTCAGTGGGCCTGCAGGCCAGAAGGGAAGGGCATGCACTCAGTGGGCCTGCAGGTCAGAAGGGAAGGGAATGCACTCAGTGGACCTGCAGGCCAGAGGGGAAGGGCATGCCCTCAGGACCAGGTTAGTTCTAGGCCAGTGAGAGATGCAGCCTTACAAAGGGTGGGTGATACCTAGCCTTTACACACAGGCATACACATGTTCACCCCCACATAAACACACAAAATCCCTGTAGTGCAGTTTACACAACATTGTCATCATCACCATCACCACCACCATTATCATCTTCTTCCTCCTCCTCCTCCTCCTCCTCCTCCTCCTCCTCCTCCTCTTGTTCCTCCTCCTCTTGATCATCATTTTGAGGGCTTAGGGCCTCACCCATGCCAGACAAGACCTCTTCGACCAGGCTGCATTTCCAGTGCTGCCTAGGTCACAGGGAACTGGCTAAGAGAATTGGACTCTGAGTGCTCCTGATCCCGGAAGTCCCTCCCCCAGCTTCCACTCAGCAAGTGCGGCTGAGGGCAGTTTACCAGCACCCACCCGGCAGCTCACTGGGAAGGCCATCTGTTGAGTGCAGAGGAAAAGGCCCAGGCGATGGAGTATCACCGGCCCACATCATGGGGCCGTTACCACAGAGAGTCAGAGCCGAACCAGGTCACATGGCCTTTAGAAGCCGTGGTCCCACCTGTCCCATCTTTGCTCCCTCTTGGGCTTAATCAGTCAGAGTAGACAGATGTGGCCAGACTGGCTGGCCCTTGCTCTTGACAACTGCCTCAGTTTCTAGGGCCCTGGAGGCTACTATTTCCAGAAGAGCCCCCTATTAGTGGCAGTAGGGGGTCATGGAGAAGGGCAGTGTCACTTGCCTCATGTACACACCCAATAACCTTCAGCCTCCATCTCTACATCACCTCAATGTGCAGCAGGTCATCAACAATCTGTCTAGTGGCATCCTGGTCAAACCCTGAGGATCCCGTAGACACAGACGGACTGTCAGGTAGGGACTGCCACTTCCCAGACCCTGCCGAACTGAGAACCACAACTAGGCATGTCTGCAGCCAGCATATCCCTCATCCCAACACGTGAAGAAGGGGTGTGGGCGAAGTCAGAACCTTGGGTACACCAGGGAGTACAGCAGAAAGGCAAAAAAAACTGGTAAGTTCAACTGTTAAAAACATATTAATCTATGTGTAAACAAACAGCGAGGCCTAAGTGAAATTAAATGCCAGGGAAATAAAATTTATTTTCTAGGTGCATGCTCAGGTCCTTAATACATAAAGAAGGTTAAAAAAAATCAATAAGGAAATGATAAGCATGCATGGTGAAAAATTAGCTATAGGCTATTCACAAAATGTGAAATACAAATGGTCCCAACTCACAGGAAGCAGTCAACTCGGGAGAGATCGATAAGGTGAAGATGGAAATAGCCTATCAAATGGAAGTGAGTTTTGCATTCTACGGTAGTGCTGGCAAAAAGGTCATGATAACGGGGAGGGCGCTAGAACACTGACTGACATCTGTCAGATGTCAGCATGCATGTACCCAGGGGAGGGGACTCATCCTGCAGAATGCCCACGCTGTGACCCCCAAACCAGTGTCCACCACAGTACTCAACAATGGGCATCCTGCAGAATGCCCACACTGTGACCCCCAAACCAGTGTTCAACACACAGTACTCAACAATGGGCAAGAATAGGGTTCAGTGGTAGAGCCCTCGCCTAACACGCCTGGGGCCCTAGGTTCAGCTCTTAAAATGACAACCAACCGCCATTTCCAAGGATTGACAGGGGTGAAGAGAGTCAGGGCTGTTCATTACTGATGGAATTCGAATTAGCCTTGCATTTAAGAAGAGGCACTGAGCCGTATGCACCAGGCCTCCTGAATCACGAGGAAAGGGCTGTGCTTACATTCGTCTTTGCCACTTTCTCTGAGCACCAGCACAAAGTGGAAAGAGAGAATGCAATGGTTAGTTCGGATGCCGGCTTGATTAGTCTGAGAAACGGCCAGCGCACCACCAAGGTNCTCTTTGGGTGCGTCTAGGAGGACACTTCTAGAACAGAAGTCCTGCACTGAGTGTGGGCAGACCATCCCATGGGCTGGGGAAGGGTTGTCCCTTGCAGACTATAAAAAAGAGACGAGGTAGAAAACAGGACAAAAACACCAGAACCGTATCTCTACCACCATGACGAACTGCGTCCTCTCAGCCTGTGTGCCGGGTGGTTTTATGTCATTTTGACACAAGCTAGAGCCACTTTGGAAGAGGGAACTTCAACTGAAAAAATGCCTCCATTAAGATTGGCCTGTGAGGCATTTTCTTGGTTGGTGATTGATGTGAGAGGGTCCCCCCCCCCACACCCATTGTGGGTGGAGCCATCCTTGAGCCTGTAGTCCTGGGTGCTACAGGAAAGCAGACTGAGCAAGCTTGTGAGGAGCAAGTCAGAAAGCAGCATCCCTTCATGGCCTCTGCATCAGCTCCTGCCGTGACTTTCCTGGATGATGGACTAAAACCGTAAGATAAACCCTTTCCTCCCCAAATTGATTTTGGTCTTGGTGCTATGTCCAGCAATAGAAACCTTGACTGAGACACCTTGAGCTGGAGATCAACTCTTCGTGGCTCACGGCTGTTTTTTTTTTTTTTTTTAAAAATCAGGTATTTGGTCACAGCAGTGAGAAAGGTGACTAATCCAGATGAGATCATTTCAAAGAATAAAGCATGTTCCACCCAAAGGTCCTCACCATGTGCTGGGCAGGACCTATGTATGGATCAGCTCATTCATGAATAAATACAGTGAAGTTATCAATGAAGCAGCTTTAGCATGAAAGTTGTGCTGAGTCTGTCATACCTGCTCTATTTCACCCTGTGACGCCAGGTGCCACTCTGGGACTCTAACTTTAAGGACATCACGAATTCCTCAACCTTGTATTCCATCAGCCTTCAGAACAATATCAGAATAAACCTGTGGTTTTTTTTTTTTTAAATAAAGTAGCCCTACCTCTAGTATTTAGTTATAGCAACAGAATTTAGATTAAGACAATTCATACACAGAAGACGGACTGGACCACCCCAGTGAGGGACTTCGTGAGGTATGGCGTGCTCTGGGACAGGCATAGAGAAGCGACAGCTGTCCCTTTGGTCTCTTCAGAGAGGATGGCTCAGACGCGGTCTGCCATTATAAGACTGAAGGCAAACACTCTTCCAGGGAGGAAGCAAGTGGTGTGGTTGGCTTATCTCCTAAATTTCAGCAACAGTGGAAGGGGAAGGCTGTAGCGACGGGTCTCAGAGCAGAAGCACCTGTCACAGTCTTGTAAGAAGACAACAGTCTTACCTCCCTGATGGAGGAGGAGGTCCCCTAGAGGCAAGGACATTACAGCTCTTTGTCCCTACCCATCACTTGCATACAGATACTCAAAGGCCTCTCCCAGGTTCCCGGGGACTGCCTGAGGACGGCTCCTATTAGCTTCTTCAGTGCAGCATTGTGCTCCCACTGTGCTAACCCTTTCTAAGAAGTTCAGAGTACTGCGGCCTGATTGCTAAGACTCAGGTTAAGGAGGCAGAGAGGTGTCCCAGCAGTTAAAAATCGCTCTCCGCTCTCGCAGAGGACTCAAGTCCAGCTCCCAGCACCCACATAAGGCAGCTCACAAACACACCTGCACTCACATGCGCACTCACACGCTGGAACACGCATATACACATAATTTTAAAAAATCAAGTAATTCTTTAAAAAAAAAAAAATCAGTAAATGAAAACGTGTCTCTATTTCCAGAGTGGGATCTGGCATGTCTTGCTTTTAATGTTCTGGGATTGAACACTACTGGAGCAGCCATGTTGCTGGAGCTCAGGACTGCTGTCGATACATGTGACCGTACATGAGTGGACCCACGTGTTTGCTTCCCTTCTGCTTCCCTCCCAGGCTTCTGACTCCCTGGGCACCTTTCCCCGTTGCTGCGTGTCCTGTCTAGCACAAACTCGCAGCTGCAATGTCAACGACAACAGCGCCCTTTGAGTGTGACTTGGGGAAAGGTTTCTTCTTGGTCAGAGAAGAACCATCCTTCCGTCCAGGAACCAGGATTCAGGGTGACCTGCACCAAAATGCCAAACACCCCTTCCCCAACTGGCAAAAGGGATTGGAACCTAAACCACAAGATCCAAAGCTGGCACCAATTTAGACTTCAGACTCCATGGGAAAACACACACACACACACACACACACACACACACACACACACGAGCCTCCAAGGGCTACACGGGCCCCTCTGGTGCTTACTTAATACAAAGAGGAAATTGCCCAACAGATACTCATCAACTGATACCAAGATGCCCAGCCAAGGGCATGATAAATCCCAACGGCCACATCAGAGTATCTCCTCGTCACAAAGCAATGGAAAATTTCAAAGTCAAAGCAGAGATTTTTGCCCCCCCTTCTCTTTGACTGGTTCCAGTGAATGAACTTCCTTTCCAGCTGTTGGCCAGAGAACAGGAACACCAAACACAACTCTATACATACAAACTACATACATGCACACTACATACAAACTACATACATGCACACTACATACAAACTACATACATGCACATCAATATGCATAGGTGTGTATTTTATATACCTTGGTCAAGAAGTGTGTCCTCTGCAGGCCGCCTTACTCCACTGACTGGAGGTGTACTGACGACGACAAGCAGAAATCCCCAAGAACAATTATTTCTCCCAAGGGAGGGAACATGGTCCCTCCCTCCCCATGCTCAGCCCTGCAGAGAACTGAGCCAGGCAAGTGGGGATGTGCCCTATCCAATGGGTTGCTTCCAATACTTGGCTCAGAAATCCAGAAGGGACACACATGCCTTACACGGCTGAGGATGAGTCTACAGTGTCCTGGAATGGGGAGCCAGCAGTCTTGGGAACGAATAACAGTCCTACCATGAATACATCGAAACTCCATAGTCACTCATCTCATATTTATTAAGCGCCGGCTGTGTCCTGGTATGTGCAAGGCACTGGAGGTATGACAAGGTCACGGCGGTCCCTGACAAGGGAATATTGATTTGAGTAAGAGTCAGAGACCCAAGGCTGCGGAGATGGCTCAGTCAATAGCATGCTTGCGGCTAAGGCAAGAAGACCCTCGTTGGATCCCTAACACTCACGTAGAAGCTACTGCCCACCTCTAAGGCAGCTGGGGGGGAGGGGGGCGAGTCAGGAGGATCATGGGGTTGTTGGCCAGTCAGTCCAACTTAATCAGTGAGTTCCAGGTTCAGTGAGAGAGCAAGTCTCAAAAACTAAGGTGGAAGGCAATTGGGAAAGACACCTGACCTTTGGCTTCTGCATGCATGAGCTCACATGTACACCTACACACACACACACACACACACACACGCACACATGGCAGGAAGGGGTGAGGCTTGGATATGGTTTGTCCCAAGGGTTCCAGGTAAAAGATACAATGGAACTTTTTTCTGTGGTAGAGGCTCATGGGAGATTGTTAGGTCATTAAGGATGTGTAGCCTAGGCAAAGATAGATGGGTGGTTTTCTGGGGGTGGATGATCAGCCAGGGAGAGGTCCTGGCTCAAAATACAAGATGGGGCCTATGGGATGATTCATTAGGTAAAGACACTTGCCTTACAAGTCCCAAGACCCAGGTTCAATCCCTGAAACAATGGGTGGAAGGAAAGAACCAACTCTCAAATGCCAAATGTCACTGCTGTGACATAGGCACTCGCAACTCTCTGTCTCTGTCTCTCTGTCTCTGTCTCTCTGTCTCTGTCTCTGTCTCTGTCTCTGTCTCTCTGTCTCTCTCTCTCTCAACAAATAAAAATAAATTTAAAAAGAGACGGATAGTTTCTGAGGAACACAACACTCGTGAGTGCCCTGTGGCCTCCATATTTATTTTTACACGTGGCAGGCGCAGGCATGCATATGTATTTGCACACACATGAACACACAAAGGGAGGCAGCACTGGCTATGTATCAGAGAACTGGCCTCTGTTGGGCGTAGTCACCATAAAGAACAGGGGCAAAATGGACAGGAGAAAAGAAAGGAGATGGGTGTACAATGGTGTTCTGAGCGAGTGTGGAATTCTGCAGCAACGAGGTGAACTGTGACTGGGTGACAAGGCTGGGCCAGACTGGACAATGCACATGGCGTGCATGCGTGCAGAGCACAGCATTCAGAACAGCACCGACAGGGCCAGGCTTTGAGAAGGGGCACCATCTGGGCGTGGTGGCACGAATGAGTAACCTCAGCCTTAGGAACGGGCAGCATGTAGATCACAAGTTCAAGGCCCTCTCCTTAGATGTACACAGATTTTTAATCTAGTTAAGGTTACACAAGACCTTGTTTTTTACACACCCTCCACCCCTGCCAGAAACAAACAAACAAACAAAACCTACCAAGAAACAAACCCCGAAAGTACTGCTGCAATCAGAAGTCAGGAGAGGATGTGTGATTACATGATCTGTTTACATCTGTTTATTAAAAGGGCATTTACAAAGAAGTTAGTACACTTTGTTACAACTTCTAAAGAAGCAACTGCCCTGCTTCTGAGAATTATAAGCCAAACTGGAGCAAGGGTGGGCCTGCAGGGTGCTGGCTAGCCCCTCCTCCCTTAGGCATGAATCCTAGGGCCTGTTGGGATTTACCATCACTTCCCCTCCTGTCCACCCCACAGACCTGTGCATGATCAACCACAGTGCTGGAGTGGGATTTAATGAGACTGAGTCTCACTGTAGCTTCTAGGTTCTAATGTGTACATACATGTGCATGCATGTGTGCATGTTGTACATGTGTATGTGCATATGTGTGTATAAGTGTGTACATGTGCATGTTCATGCATGCACATGCATGTATATGTATGTGTATGCATCAATGTGCATATATGTGTATGTGTGTTAATATGCATGTATGTATGTGTATGTGAACACTCATGCATATGTGCATGTGTGTGAATGTGTGTGAATGTGTGTGTGTGTGTGTGTGTGCATGTGTAGAGTCCTGATGTCTTACTCAATCACTCCCCATTTTACTCACTGAGGCAGAGTTCATCTAGCTAGCCAGCATGCTCTGGCATTCCGTCTCTGCTTTCTGAGTTCTGGCATTATGGGGAGGTCACCATGCTGTCTGGACATTTATGTGGGTTCTGGG
This sequence comes from Mus pahari, assembly GCF_900095145.1. NCBI lineage: Eukaryota > Metazoa > Chordata > Mammalia > Rodentia > Muridae > Mus > Mus pahari. Next base: position 14,829,372 of record NC_034607.1, on the reverse strand, counting down.
GATGTCAAGTATGGTCTTCGTGGTTGCGTGGCAAGTGCTTTACCTGCTGAGTCACCTCCGAGCCCTTGCAGACATTCTGAACCTCTCCTCTCACCGCCACTCCTGCTGCTGGACAAACCTTTACAAATCCCGCGCTCCTCTTGCCTCTAGGGTTGACCGAATGTTAGTCTTGGAGCTGGGGAGTCCAGAGGGCAAAGGACAAAAAGCCAAGACAGGCAGAAGGGAAAAGTAAAGACTGAAGCACTCCTGTCTGTCCTTAATGTCATTGTGGAAGTTCAGATTGACACCAGAAAACCACCGCCTCCAACAGATGGCTGGCTTGATAAGAAAGGGCACACACTTCTCAAAACAATGGCTCAGTGTGTGGCCCTGGCTGGCCTGGAACTCATGAATCTGTGCACTCAAACTCTGTTACTTATGGGCAAAGTAGGCCAATGTCCTTCGTCAGCAGCTCCTCTCCCGTCAGCTTTTGCTCTTCAGCCACTGTCCCATGGAGACTTTTCTTTTTAAAAGTTGGGCAAGGGGTCTTTCCCTCTTAAGTCTGTCTCTTTCTCCCCAAACCACATCTTTACAGGTAATGTTTTGTGTGTGTGTGTGTGTGTGTGTGTGTGTGTGTGTGTGTGTGTGTGTCCACCTAGAGAAGGGGGTCAGGTGTCCGTCCCCCTTTGCTGCTCTCTGCCTTATCCTTTTAGACAGGGTTCCTCACTGAATCTAAAGCTTGGAATTTAGAGCCGGGTGTGGTGGCACACCCCTTTAATCCTAGCACTCAGGAGGCAGAGGCAGGCGGATCTCTGGGTTCGAGGCCAGCCTGGTCTACAGAGTGAGTTCCAGGACAGCCAGGGCTACACAGAGAAATCCTGTCTCAAAAAACAAACAAACAAACAAACAAACAAATAAACAGAGTGGAATTTAGGTCATCCAGCTTTTATGAGAGTGCTGGGATCCAAACTCACATGCCCATTCTTGGACAGCAGGCCCTTTCCCCACTGATCCATCTCCACAGCCCTCCATCTAGTCCTTGCACCAACTCCTGCACATTTTTCCTACCCATCTCTCCTGCTGCCAGCTCAACAGACAACCTCCCCCACCCCTGCCCCATTCAGAAATCTAATTTTTCTCTGTTAACTATTTAGTTAGTTAGTTACGGACAGGGTCTCAAGCAACCCAAACTGGCTTCAAACACTCTGTGTCTGAGGATGGCCTTGAACTCCTGATCTCACATCTCCACGTCCTAGGAACTGGGCTTACAAGCTTGCCCAACCATGTCTCCAACTGAAACGGCGAATGTGCATTCCTCAGCTCTTAGGGAAATCACTTTTGCACCCTGCACACTTTAAAACAGTACACAGTTTACCCAAAGCAGCCAAGAACTTTCATTCATTCTGTGCCTTTATTTCTGGAAGACAGTAATAAGATAAATAAAATCACATAAGGAGATTGCTGAAGTGAACCTAGAGTCAAGGAATCTTGAGTTTCACAGCAGGTATGAGGGCTCAGTCAGATCTACAAAGACAGTAATCCCGGAACGAACAGCTCCTAAGAATAGACTGGGGTGGGGGACATGAGCATAGTTTATGAATTAATCCAGTGCTTTCTCCACTGCAATTTGATACAATCTGGACAGTACCCGGCGGACCCAGGAGCCTCCAGAATCTAATCAGATACAGGGGTTAAAAAAAAAAGGTGTATTTTGCCAAGTTTGGTGGCCCCCAGTTGACAGATGCAGAAAGACCTGAGTTCAAGGACAGCCTGGTCTACACAATGAAAAGCGTATTTTTATCTCAGATATGTTTTAAGTCTGACCCAGTTGACATCTATTCTAACCAACTGCTTCCTAAAACTAGTAGCTCTATGATGGGTCACACTGATCGCTGATTGTCAACGTCACAGGATCTAGCGTCGCCTACAAGATGCACCTCAGGGTGGATAAATTGAGGTGGAAAGTCCTACCCTCAATGTGGGCAGTGTTGTCCTATGGGCAGTGCCTAGGCTGAGATGGATGAACAGAAGAGAAGAGCCGACGTTCATGGCTGTCTGATGTCTAGTTGTAGACAAAAGGTAACTGGCCCATACAGTCCCACCGCCATGCCTTCCCCAACGCTGAGGACTGGACCCTGTGACATGAGCTAGAGTCAAACCCTTCTAACTTCAGGCAGCTTCGTTGGGTGTTTTATCCCGAGGAGAAAGATAACTCAGTGTTCTTTAGAGGCGAGAAGAGCATTCAGATGTGATTGCTTCCTCCATGACCCCAGCCCCAAGTCTGTTACTGTTACCCAAACCAAAGCAACACATACAAATTTCAAAGCCTCACGCAGCCTCTAAACAGCCCTTGTTTACAGGACGGATGACGTATCTAGGGCTTCCTCCTTTCAAGAACAGCTCAGTTGTTTGTGACTTAGATATGACACCCCATCCCTATTCTAGTCACACCAAGTGGTGGCTTTATGGGATGGTCAGGCACCCCAAGATTACCTTGTGAGAGTCAGGGCCATGCGGTGAGGGTTAGACAAGTCTGAGTCAGTTCTTCTGGATGATAGCACTCGGACATCAGGAGAGGGATAGAAGTGCCATGGTCAGCAACTACGCATTAACACACGGACGGGCCTGGTCATCCTTCTGTGTGTGCACACGTGCTTATGTGTATCCACGTGGGCGTGCATGTCCACATATGCGCATGTTGTGGCGGGCAAAGATCAATTCTGGGTGTCTTCCTCAGTCATCACACTTTATCCTTTGAGACACGGTCTCTTGAAGAACCCAGAGCTTGCTGACTTGGCTAGACTGGCAGCCAGCAAGCGAGGCCAGGATATTCTCTTGCTCCCAGCACTCTAGCGCCAGGGTTACAGGGGTACACAGCAACATCCCAGCCTTTTTACACGGATGCTGGCGCACTGATCTCAGAACCTTATGCTTAGAGAGCAAGCATCTTATTGACTGAGCTATCTCCCAGCCTGCTTATTCTTGGTTTAAAAATTAAATACACGTATCTATTTATTTTGGGAGGTGTTTGAGTGGCACGGTGCACGTGTGTGTGTGTGTGTGTGTGTGTGTGTGTGTGTGTGTGTGTGTGTGTGTGTCAGAGGACATCTTTCAGAGTCACTTCTCTCCTTTGACCACGTGAGTCCCAGGGATCAAACTTGGTGGCCGTGTCGGATGGCACCGTACTAGCTGGGCCATGTCTCCAGTCCATTGTTTGTTCATATTTCCTCTTTGTCAGCATCCTTTCTTCAGATAGGATAGATAAATAGATCATCCTTCCCTATTGACAAGTATGAGCCAAAAGGAACTCTCTCCAACAGGTTAACAATCACTCCAGGGCTGGTGAGATGGCTCAGTGGGTAAGAGCACCCGACTGCTCTTCCGAAGGTCCGGAGTTCAAATCCCAGCAACCACATGGTGGCTCATAACCATCCGTAACAAGACCTGACGCCCTCTTCTGGGGTGTCTGAAGACAGCTACAGTGTACTTACATATAGTAAATAAATAAATCTTTAAAAAAANAAAAAAAAAAACAACAACAACAAAAAAACAATCACTCCAGGTTAACAATCTTGCTTGCTCTTCCCTGAACTAACTTCTCTCTAGAACATTCTCTGACTTCCCCTCTCTCTCCAGAATACCCTAGCAACTGGATTTTAAGGTAAGGCCGACGCAGCTAACACTTGCCCATGGTTCTAGGACGCGTCTGGAGGCGGTTTCTCCAAAGCCCTGCCTCAATGAAGGTAACAGACTGACAGAGAACCTGGTTTCCTGGCTTGTGCCTGTATCCTTCCGGATTTGGGTGTGACTTTCATAATCTCGAGTCACTCGTCAGCAGAGGAAGAAATGGGATAAAAATCCAGGGTAGACCGATCCCTCTGAGTCTGAAGTCTGCTTGATGGGACCCAGAATTGATTAGTTCTCTAAGCCTTGGTTTCCTCACTGGTAAATGAACCGCTGTCTGTAGTTCAAGGACGAGAAACACAAGAGGAAGTTCTTCTGATCCAGCAAGCATGCTCAGTCCCACTCTGTTAATACTAATCACCATTCCCATCTGAAAAGAAAATTCCAGAAACACCCTGGGAATGTGAAGCAGGTCCCTAAGTGCAGGTGCTGTGTGGCGCTTTTACTCTGCGATGGGTCTGTTTTCTTTCTGCAGATGTGTGAATGGGTCTCCCCAGGAGACTCCGGTCCTTGGGACAGGAGAGAGTGGAGGGAAGGCAAAGTCTTGGATGATGCAGCCTGGGAAGCCTCATTCCTTTCAGAGATGAGGATCTGTACTTTTCCTGGAGGTCTGGCACACACAACCGCAATTCCAGGGTCAGCAAGCTGTCAGGACCCCAGGAAGGACCCAGCTCCGCCTGATGTGACTAGCCACCCACACCCCTTCCCGGGTAACCCTGGAGAAGATAACCGGCAGCCAGGAAAGTCGAGTTACTGCGACTCCTGGCACCGCCAGAAGAGAATGAAAACCTGCTTCATTTTGAACGTGATGAGATGGGAGTCCCAACTGACTGGAAGAAGGATGGACGACGAACGAGCCCACAACATCAAGCCACACACAGACCCGCCCCTCCCGAGGTCCCAGGCTTCAGTAATCATTAGTAGAACCATCTGCTCAGCATAATGAAATGTGCAGTCTCCTGTACATATAATTACTGAAGTCATTTTAATTAATTAAACAAATTAATTAATTGCAAGGATATTGCAACCATTTCCCAGGAACTGCAACCAACTCATTTATTTTCCTCATGTCTACTAAGCGTCTATCGAGGACAGAGGCCCACGCACTGAGGAGGAAGGGAAGCTCATGGTGCATCGGGAGCAGGCACAGGAAGCCCAGTGTGTAGTCCTGACAAGCAGGTCTCTTCCTGGGGCTGGCTTGTTTTGAAACGGAAGGTCTTAAAGTTTTAAATGGAAAGTATTAAGAACTCTATAGAACTGAGCAGCAGTGGCGTATGCCTTTAATCCCAGTACTTGGGAGGCAGAGGCAGGAGGATCTCTGTGAGTTGGAGGCCAGCCTGGTCTACAGAGTTCCAGCACAGCCAGGGCTACACAGAGAAACCTTGTCTTGAAAAGCAAAACAAAACAAAAAACAAACAGAAAACTACCCAAAACAACAACAACAACAACATCAACAAAAATCCTCCATTGATCTTAGACAAATTAGGATGGCCAGTCACCCTAATGCTGTTTGATTTGGGTCCCTCTGTCTAAGGGTCCAGGTGATCGCCATCATGAAGGAGATTGGGTACCTATAGAATTGAGCATCTGCAGCCCAGGCCTCGCTCAAAGCAGATATGGCTGACACCCACCCAGATCAAGGGGCTCCAGCTGCTTGGTACAGACTGGAGTCTTTTGTCCTTCTCACTTTTCTGACAAGACGCCACCACTGAAGAAAAAGACTAAGGGACTGAATGGATTTACCAACTATACTTGAGAATCACTGTAGAGTCAAGCGAGAAAAGACGATCACCGTCTTGTCCAGCCATCAGCCCAAAGCTTACATCCCGGAGAGTGTTGTTCACAGAAACTCATTTCTCCTGGTACAGCAGCAAGCTCACCGACTCTCAAAGCAACTCCTTCTATCTTCATGAACTCCATCTCTTAAGATGCCTTCCTTTAAACCCCTAAAGTCTCTCTCATCAATCTCCTGGGGAGATCACATGGAACTTCGTTTTGAGGCATGGGCCCATATCCCAAGCTGGCCTTACACTTGGGACCTCCCGCTTCCACCACCTAGGTGATGGCATGACAGGCACGTGCCGCCGTGCTCATATGTATCTCGGTGGTTTTGTGCACACCAGGCAAGTACTCTACCATTTGATCTACAACTTCAGCCCACAAAATGGAACATCACGCAATGGAAGACAGCTGCCCCGGCTGCCTCCTAAGCCTTTTGAGGCCCAGTTCTTTGCCTGTCAATCACAGGTCTTGCTTTATTTTCTTGAAGGCAGTGTGCCCTCCTGCTCTCGCAGCATCCTTCGGGTGCCTGAGGTGGCGGGAGGGCAGGGAAGACGACAGTGTGCAGACCCGACTGGTGCTCATGGACAGCTCCTACACAGGTTGCCCTGCTCATGTCGGACCCTCTGCTCCCCTACAAGAATTGCTACCTCACCCCCACTGACTTGAGATGACACCCAGTGCCATTCCTGATCGTGCTGTTGAGCCACAATCTGCTGCAGGACTCCCCTGGAACTCACACTCCAGCTGGACCCCGAAAGACCAGAAACGCACAAGAAGACAAGAGGCACAATATCAATTATAGCCAGCCAATTTCCCAGTTACTAACAACATGCTCCAAGGGCTTCCTTTGAGGCCGGTCCTCTAGATTGCAGCATGGATCCAGAAACACATTCTGAGAGCGGGCTAGATGCCTAGGCCAGCCCACAGAAGTCTTCTGAACTTACATTGTACCTGTAGCATGAAATGAACACTGCTTTTTCATATTAATCAGAGCTAACCATCATGCCTACAGTAGTTTCCACGGCGATGTGCACTCTGTGTTCCATGCTGAGTTACTGCATTACGTGGAGGACACACAGGCTGTCCTTGAACTCCTGATCCTCCCAGCAGGCAAGTGACCAGACGTGGTTCCTCCTGCAGGAGCTTTGTTAACTGGTGTCTGGGAGTCAGGGCCAAAGACGATGCTAGCCACCTCCTGCTACTCTGAATTATCGCAAAGATGCTCTTAAAGTCCTAGTCTCTGCTTCTTGGCCTCTACGCTGAACATAATACCTTCCTCAGAGCGTTGATGAATGCCAGGATTCAATGCAAGGAGAGAGAATGGCAGCTGGACCATCTACACAGGCCCCGTTCTGTGTACATTGTGTGAGTGAATTAATAACCGGACACAAATACTCCTGGCTCACAAGTGGGGAAACTGAGCCCCAGAGGAGATGGGTTGTTTACCAAATATCCCACAGCTCGCCAGTTTCAGTCAAAGGAGTCGGTAAGAAGCTACTCTGGACATGATACAGACGGTGGCAGATAGCTCAGTGAAGAGCCAACGTAGGCAGGTGGCTGAGAGCTCAAGTCTCTACGACTTTTTTTTTTTTTTAATTGAGAGTCTCCCAATACTTTGGGCTTGTCTCAAACCCCTTTGCTCCAGAGATCCTCCTACCTCAGTCTAGAGAAGGACTCTTGGACGGGGCCACTGATCTGGTTCCCAGCCAGCACTTTGTGTGTGTGTGTGTGTGTGTGTGTGTGTGTGTGTGTATTCCTGTGTGCAGGTGCCCATGTGGGTGTGCATGCACATGCGTGTTCACGCATGTGGTGACCAAGAAACAACTTCAGGTGTTTCTGTTTAGGTGCCACCCACTCTGTGGCTTTGAGAAAGGGTCCCTCACTGCCCTTGGGTCTTCCAAACAGGACAGGCAGCCTGGGCAGTGTTCTCCCCACTCCCCCCAACTCCCAAGGATCCTCCTGGCTCCACCTCCTGGGTCCTGAGATTACTGTCTTGTGCTACAACCTCCAGCTACTTTATGTAGAGATTGGGGATTTAACTCGAGTGCTTTAGAGGCAGGGATTTTTACCAATTAAGCCATTCCCCTAGTTCCAACTCAGTACATTTAAGGCTCTGATTCTGTGTCTTTTCCAGCCCCAACTACAGACACAGTGGTCACCTTAACAATAGGCGTTGCTCCTTAATTGTGCCGGTCACTAGGTACACCCTCGCCTGTGCACCCGAGGAACACTGCAGAACGCACCCACGCTCATCTGACTTCTTCCCCGGCGTGCACCACGTTCTCCCTAGTTACAGGAAACCTCCCGGAATGTGGAGGAGTACAGTACTGTATCTGCACACTCAGGGGCTAGGCACAGGCTAGGCATTCAGTCCATATTAACACAGTGAATGAACACATTCAACTAGACCAGTGATTCGGCGGAACCTTTGGGTTGGGACCCCTTTCCCAGGGGCCACCTAACACCATGGGGAAAACACAGAGGTTTACATTGTGACTCGTGACAGTAGCAGAATTGCGGTTATGGAGTGGCGATGAAATAATGATATGGTAGGGGGCTCCCCACAACATGAGGAACTGTGGAAAGGGTCATAGCATTACGAAGGTTGAGATCACTGCTCTAGGCTGGCAGGAAGAAAATATCCATAAGGATGTAAGGCTAAAGAAAGCAGGCCTCCAAATATTTATATATATATACACACATATATAATATCCCATGAGAAGCACTATATTATTGTGTGACTATATACAAGTCCCGGAAGAAAGATCCATAGAAATACACATGGAAATATTTCTTGTGGTTACGTCGAACAAGCCGAAGCAACGGCAATATTTAGCTCCATGTTGTTCTAAACGCTTTTCAGTACCAGATACTGGGGCTGGGGTGTGGCTTTGTTGGGAGAGTGCTCATCCGGCATCTATGACAAGTGTCCAGGCGCCACACCCAACAACACAGAGAATTGGGTATGGTGAACACCAGTAATCCCAGCATTTGGGAGGTAGAAGCCAGAGCATCCTAAGTTCAAGGTCAGCCTCAGGTGTGAAGGAGGTGTTCTAGGCCAGCCTAGGCTATGAGACCCCAGAAGGTGGGGAGAGCTATGCACTATCCTGATAATCTTTAAAGTTGCTTGTATCTCATGTAAATATGTGTGAACACACACACCGAGAGAAGTATGTTGGCTCCAGAGGACCTGAGCAAGAGGTTAGGAGAGACACAATTTCCTTACTTGCCCTAAGTGTTGCTAGGCAACGCAGAGAGGAAGAGCAGAACTGGATCCCCAGGGCCTGGGACACAGCAGTGCCTCCTTCAGAACTCACCCACTCCCAAAAGGGAAACTCTAGACCATCCAAAAGCCACCTGACTGCCTCCCACTGGAGAAGCAGTGGAATGGTTTAAACCTCTGTGGTTATTTTACATTACACGGGAATGTTCCAGAAAGACAACACTAGCTAATATTCAGTGGGGTGCTTGCATGTAGGCTGATTCTACCATCCCAGCAGTGAGACAGTCAAGCTAAGGGATTTGATCAGGATCCAGTGCTGGCTTAGGTCTAAACCTGGCCTTCCTCCTCTATGAGATGAGCAGACCAGGCAAAGGGTGGACAGAGGAAGCCAACCAAGTGGTTTAGGCATCCCTTACCACCCATAAAAAAAAAAAAAAAAAAAAAAAAAAAAAAAAAAAAAAAAAAAAAAAAAAGCAGTCATTGAAAAAAAAAAAAAAAAAAAAAAAAAAAAAAACAAAAAAAAACAGGATCCCACCAATATACAGGTATGCAGCTATCCTTGTGCTGAGTCTGGGTCCAGCACAAGGCTCTGTACAAGGAAAACCAGAGGCAAAGCCAGCCTTCAAGGGATTGACTCAGGTCAGGGATGCAGGCATTATCAATGAGGGACTGACTCAGGGATGCAGAAGCTGACAAAGCTGTCACTTAGTGGTACAGACTATACTAGATGTGTGTAATAGGAGGTCTGAAAAAGTGTGGGCAAGCAGGTTTTGAGGAAGAGGGGAGACAGGCACCGGCCGAGCTGGAGGGAAGGAGCCACTTATGTGCCTTGAAGAGGAACGGGGGGAGCAGCTGAGGTGCTCCCGGTGCCCACAAAAAAAACGATCCAAGCAGAGATGCATCTGGTCAGTGCGCCCTCCTCTGCCCTACTTTCCCACAGCCCCTCACCCACTGGGCACACATGCGTACAGCCTCCTGCAGAGGACGCGGCCCTCCATGGGGATGATTTCTAATACTATGTGACACAGCGTTTACACTTGAGTGGGTGTCAGGGGCCGACCAGAGCAAGCCCGATGGGATGAGAAGCTCCTGCAAGGATGGTCGGCTCTGAGGGACACACTGGTCAGTGTGTGGAGGCCCAGATCACAATTAGGTGGGGTGGGCAAGTCTCAGAGGTGGCAGAGAAAAGGAAGGGAAGGAGGAGATTGGCAGGGGGCGGGGAGAGCAAGCGCGTCTAAGAACTACCCTACACCTTGGGACTTTCAGTACGAAAACCAGGACAAGTTGGTCAGCCCAGTGGCACCCTACTCAGGGACGTTAACAGATGTCCTGACCTTGGGATGCCCCTCTTTCTGTCCTGCTTGGATCCACCACTGATCGTTAACAACCCCAGGAAGGACATGATGAAATAGAGCAACCACCCAGATGACAAATACACCCTCCTCACTCATGGTTGGTGTCCTCACTCATGGTTGGTGTCCTCTCAGCTCAGCTGTGGAGATTCCTGAGTGAGCTCAGGCCAGAGGGAACATCCAATGTAGTTGATGTTAAAACAAAGCCCTGGAATCTTATTTTATTTTATTTTATTTTATTTTTAACTTTGCTCAATGGTTTCTCTAACATGAACTCACGAGCAGTCACCCAGCCGAGGAAAGCCATAACACACACCTCTACGCAAATGCCTTATCTTTCTTACCATTTCTCCGCCATGTCCCCACCCAGACCCCACTACCCTCTGCCCACTCAGCTGCCAACTCTCCCCAAGGCAGGTCCTATAGATGGCTTCTCTCCACCCATGCAAGGGGGCCCAGCCGACAGAAGATTGAGTACTTCTATGTAGCAAACACTGTAGTCGTCACCATCCAGAACACAAAGAAAGCACAACAGGACATGGTCTGACAGAGTTGATCAAGTACACGGCTCTGTCACAGAAGGGGGAAGAGGGTTGTGTGGGATTGGAGGCATAAGAATGTAAGAATGGGGCTGGAGCGGTGGCTTCGTCTTTAAAAGGTTTGGCACATAAGCACAAGGAACTGGTGCAGATGTCTGATACCCATGCAGAAAGCCAGGCACCCATCATCCTAGCACTGGGGAGACAGGGTAGGTGACCCCTGGGCTTAGAGCCCAGCTGCTGTGAGAAAGTCTGCTCAAAATAAAGTGGAAAGTGATAGAAGACAGTCATGGTGATCTTCTGGCATCTCTCTCTCTCTCTCTCTCTCTCTCTCTCTCTCTCTCTCTCTCTCACACACACACACACACACACACACACACACCCCACACACACACTGAACAAGTATCCAGTGCACATTGCCATTACTGTTAATGTGTGTGGATAACTATAGGGGAAGGGGAGGGGGAGGGGGAATACAGACAAGACCCAGAAGACGGCAGAATCAAGCACAGCAGCGGTCATCTGAAACACTTGGGGCACATCTACCCCATCACAGACACAAGGACTACCTGGTCACAGGGTTAGCATGTCCCCATGAACTCAAAAACAACAACAACAACAATAGCAACAATAACAACAATAACAACAGCAGCAACAACAATAACAACAACAGTGTTGAGAGTTGAGGCCCTGACCTCAGAGAGTTAGCCAAATGATCCCAAAGACAAAACCCTGAGCAAGGAAGCTGGGGACAGGGTGAGGGGACAACTGTGGAATGCAGACGTCCTGCCCCGACAAACAGTACACACAGAACTTCCAGAGGGACCAGAGATAAAGCGCAAGTCTCCAAGCAGGAAGAATGTAATAGACATTCGAGTCTTCTCCAAACTGACAAGCCAACGTGCATTCACTACTGAAAACATTTCTGTCCCCCCCTCCCTTTTTTTTCTTTTGGTTTTTCAAGACGGCATTTCTCTGCATAGCCCTGACCGGGCTGGCCTCAAACACAGAGATCTGCCTGCCTCTGCTTCCCTAATATTGGGATCAAAGGCATGCGCCACCACTGCTCAGCTCTAAACGACACAGCCTACTGGCAGACCTTAGGTTTGGATCCATCAGGGCCTTGATCACTGTGACGTTCAAAGCTGTAAGGTACATTTCAGTGGGAAGATGGACACTGGATCCCAATTGCTGTCCAGACCATGAAGGTAGGAAACTGAAACACTGGATTCTAGGGCTTTATTTTTCAAGAGTTATTACTTATTTATGCATATATATTCATGTCTGCGTATACATACACAGACAGGCACACACACATGCATACCCCGACATGTGCAATCTCACATGCACACACACATGTGACCTCTGAGGCCAGACGAGGGAGTCAGATGGTTTGCAGCTGGGGTTTGAGGCAGTCCAGAGCTACATGGTGTGCACACTGGGAACCAAACTCTGGTTCTTGGGTAGAGCAGCATAGCCTTCTAGTGCAAAACATTAGAAATATCTGTATATACACGCACGTGCGCACACACACACACACACACACACACACACACACACGCACGCACCACCGCTCCCCCCCCCCAGCTCCCCTTTCTACACGTATCATCAAGCAATACAAAGCTTACTTCTTCCATGAGGAGAAACCCTATAATTCAGCGAACGAGAAACCAAGTTATTAGAAGCAATCTACAGATCAATAACTGGAGATCGACCACATTGGTTTTACTATAATGCCATTCACAGAGCCTGGGCTGAAGGCCACCTTTGGCCTGCCGGTACCCTGGTCAGTCAATGACAAGTTAGCAGCTATTGACTGACTGTCTATTTAATGAACGACTCAGTGCTGCTGATGACAGCATGGCGAGGAGAGGGCAGTGGGGGCGGGACCAGAGAAAGACGTCAGGACACAGTGAGAGGAGAGAGGAGCCTTGGAGGACAGGGATCCCAGGGTGACCTTGACTTGCTTGTCCATGAGGGTGACAAAGCGAGTTACAGGGCAGCTGGGGCTACACTGAGAATCCCTGGCTCAAAAAAACCCAAAAAAGGAAAGGAAAGGATATGTCCAGCATACACGCACACATGTACATATGCACATATACACACACACACACACACACACACACACACACACACACACACACGCACGCATGCACAATGAACAATTATCCAGTGTACTTTAATTTACCATTAAGGCTCATTGACAACTATAAGGTGAGGGGATTATAGATAAGACCCAGATGACAGCAACGGTCACCTGAAGCACTTGGGGACGTGTCTACCCCATCACAGACACAAGGACTACCTGGTCATGAGAGATAAGGAATGCATATCTGCTTGAAAGCAGAGAGCTCTTTGGAACACAGAGGAGCCGCTGGAGACATCTATCACCCCAGCGTTACTAACTGGCCTCAACAGCCCTGAGAGGTTGACCCCATCGCCTCTGCATGGAAACCGACTTGGGTATGCAGGGTCCAGGTCAAACCAAGTGGGTGCAATCAGACTCCATTCCAGGCTTCTTTTCACTGATGGGATGACACCAAGGAAGCTCACTGGCTCTGGCATGATGGTGTACCATCCTCGGATGAGGGGCTAGGAGATCATACCTCAGGAAGGGACCAATAATCAAGGAGAAAACTGGGTTGGGGGGCCTCTTGTTTAAACCCCCAAATAAAGCTTACCCAATACATGGATTTTCACAATTAATCTTGACTGGCAATTAGATAGGATTTGGAATTACTAGGGAATCAAACCTCTGGGGAACGCCTCTGAGCGGGACCTGCCTAGAGGTCCATCCTCTGGGCATTGCCCTCCCATGGGCTGGAGCCCTGGATTGAATACAGTGAGCACAGCTTCCATCTCCCTAGGGTTTCTGACTTCGGTACTCCCCCCCCCTCCCGCTGCCATAAGGCCAGTTCTGTCTGCTATTTTGTCACGGCATCAAGAAAAGTTACTAATCCAGGGAGCTACTCCTCAATGCCTCGGTTTCAGGAGCCAATCAGTCTGCTGCTGATCAGTATCCGTTTGGACTAATTATCAAGTAATCCAGCACATAGCTGATAGAAAGCTGGAGAAACGGTGGTAAAGTTTTAAGCTTGTCTGACTCCTTCCTCACCACACCCCTGTGCCTCCATAAAGGATCTGCGGAAGGAGATGGGGTGGTAAGGGGCTCAGAGAGGGACAAAAAAGAGAAAGGCAATCACGGGTATTAAAACAAGTCATTATTGGGCTGGCCTTCATTTGCTTCTTATCTTCTAAGACCAGAGAGGGTCACAGGGCTGGGCCGGGGAGGATCTTTAATGATAAACTAAAAGCATGAGGCCCCCCCCCATCGCGAGCCTGCATAAATTCTCTAAATGTTTACTGAGTCCCTTTTATGGAGATAGCTGAAGAGACCAGAGCAACAATACCAGGAGATGCTGATCTACTTCATATCATATCATATATATGATATATATATATATATCACATATATGATATATGATATATGATATATATGATATATATATATATATATATATATATATATATACACACAAATTACTCGGGGTCTTCAGTATTGAGCTGATGTTCAAGTTAGGTTTGCCAGAAATCTAATTTGGGATGAGTAATTTAATTTGGCTATTACAATTAAAAGTGGTGCAGTATTTGTGTTTTAAAGGAAAACCATGTTAGATTTGTCTAATCTGACCAGATGAGTATCAGAGCTGGGTGGCATTGTATCTGCAACAGACAGATACTGCACTGATTTCTTACCTAATCACATGGAAGACGGGTAGCAGCCGAGCAGGTAGGTACCAGCAGTGAGTACTGAGAGAACAGAGCCGCGCAGCATGGCATTCACACGCCCAGGACGCCATCTCAAACCCATAATATTCTTCACCTGAGGAAGACTGAGGCCTTGAGTGGACATTGGCTCTCAGTCTCAGAACTGCAGTCCAGTCCTCCATACCCCAGTGTGTGTCTCTAGCACATGTGCTCTTTGTCAGACGGTGTGCAAAACAGATGTGGGGGCTGGAGATGGAGCTCAGACGTGCTTGTCTAGCCTGCAAGAAGCCCTGGTTCCCAGCCCAGCAGCACGGTGTTGTGTGTCTGTAAGCTCGGCTTTCTACACAGCAAGTTCAAGGTCAGCCTGGGCTACGTGACACTCTGCCTCTGAAAAACACCCGCTACTGTAGGGCTGGCATTGTTCTTGCTGTCTGCTTAAGCAAGACACGGAGTTGTCAGATGCCGCCTGCCAATCTCTCTGTCCCTTTTAATTTTCTGAGGAATGACAAGATGATAACTTAAGGGAGTGTCCCACCCATTCTTCTGCCAAGTCCACCATATATATATATATATATATATATATATATATATATATATATATATATAGAGAGAGAGAGAGAGAGAGACAGAATGTATATATATATGTGTGTGTTTGTGTATATGTGTACATATATATACACATATATGTATACACACATATACATATAGACATATTTTGAGAGCCCACGTATGTCAAGCTGGCCTTGAAACTTAGTACATGCATGAGGCTGATCTTAAACTTCTGATCCTCCTCCTACCTCATTACAAATGCTGAGACTACAGGCTTGTACCACTATTCCCTGGCCATTCTTAGTGACTGCTCTAATCACCCTTAAACCCGAGCTCGTGAAACTTCAACCACATGATGGTCAGAAAAACCAGTGTGTTTTACTTTTGGAAAAGCTATTAGCCTTAAGGAGTTCTAAATGTCAGTGGATGTGACAGTGTGTATCAGGGTCTCAATGGACTTTGATCTAGGACATAGAATATCTACAGTCTATCAACTTAATACACAAATCCCCTTTTATGTTGGGTGAGGGGATGTGGTGGTTTGAATGTGCTTGGCCCAGGAAGTGGCACTCTTGGGAGGCGTGGCCTTGTTGGGAGTGGGTGTGGCCTTCCTGGAGGAGGTGTGTCCCTGTGGGGGTGGGCTTTGAAGTGCTATGCTCAAACTCTGGCTAGTGCAGAAGCAAGAGTGTACTCCTGGCTGCCTCCAGACTAAGATGCAGAACTCTCAGCTCCTTCCCCAGCACCATGCCTGCCTGGGCACGCCTTGCTTCCCGCCATGGTGATAACTGAACCTCTGAACCTGTAAGCCAGCCCTAATTAAAGGTTGTCCTTTATAAGAGTTGCCTTGGTTATGGTGTCTCTTCACAGCAGTAGAAGCCCTAACTAAGACACAAGATGAAACAGTCCAAAACAGAAATGAGACAGGACACCAAGAGACAACTTACGCACACTCTCATCTCCTTGATGGACTCAGGGGATTTTAAGGTCCTAGGAAAGGTAATGAGCCTGGGTTGCTGAATGATGCTCTGTGAGCCCTGGTCCTTGAATGATGATCTGTGAGCCCTGGTGACTGCTGCTCAGGACCACCTGACATGGGCTGAGAAACTGGCATCTGTTATCTTAAATTTATCTTAAGTTAGAGCCTAGAATTTTGTTTCCTTAGCTAGTGTGACTAACACAAACACACACACACACACACACACACACACACGCACACGCACGCAGAGAGAGAGAGAGAGAGAGAGATGAAAAAACTCTGTCTAATGTACAATACCATAGTGAAATTATGAGGCAATAAGCCCCTTACTTGTATTGACTGTGCGTGTGCTTGAGCGAGCCCCTGCTCATCCACAGCACGGGTGGAGGTCAGCAGACAATTAGCAGGAGTTACATTCTTCTGCCCTGGGGTCCTGGGTTGAATTCAGATAATCGAGCTTGGTGGCAAAGGCCTCTACCCTCGGGCCACCCCTCTGTGCCTACAGCTGTTACTTTACAGCAGGATTCAAGCAAGAGTTATGTTTTCCTTTTTAATAGTCGTTTAAATCGTTAAGTTAGCACACAAAGTGATGGGTTTCATTATGACGAGCTGGTACATTCACGCCTTCCTGCACCCCCCTCTTTCTGGTTCCCCTTCTATCCCCCAAAAGGTGCCTCTCTCTGTTGTTATGTAATGGTGCATTCCATTACTCTCTTCTCCCTCCCCCTCTGCTTCCTTGTGATATTTTCTTTCCTCTTACAGTTTCCTTCCTATGTTTAAAAGTATTTGTGTGTGTGTGTGTGTGTGTGTGTGTGTGTGTGNGAGAGAGAGAGAGAGAGAGAGAGAGAGAGAGAGAGAGAGAGAGAGAGAGAATGCGCTTGTGTGCCACAGCACACTCTCCTGTACGTGAGCGCGCATGTCTTTGGGCATACAGAGGCCAGAGGTCACCATCGGGTGCTCTCCCCCACTTCGTTTTTTGAGACAGGGTCTCTCACTGAACCCCGGGCTGAGCAGCCGGCCAGGCTGGCTGACCAGCAAAGCCCCGGGACCCTGTCCTCTCCGGCTCCCACTGCTCGAGAGATCGGAACTCGGCTTCTCAGGCCTGTCCGGCCACCGTGGAGCCCACTGAGCTGCCCTTCCTGCCTTTGCGTGTTTTCATCCCATGGATATTTCACTCCGGTCAAAGAATGATCACAGACTGTCTTCTTCCCCTCCTTCCTGTGACATTAATCTACTGGAGAAACTCAGGTCCCGTGGAACATCCTGGTGGCGTCCCTGTGGTCTCCTAACACGTCCCCATTCCCCGCTTTGCCTTTGAGCTGTGAGTCCGTTCTGTCCAGAGCTTCGGCGCTTCTCTGTGTCTTCCTAAGAGTATTTCCCGCAGTCCTATTATTTTTATAGCCAGACCAAAACCAATAAAGTGTAACTAAGGAAAGGGGCTCCTTGGAAGGCAGGCCTTCCCAACTCATCTAGTTTATCAATTTATTAAAGCTCAGCTCTGTGGCTGCTTCTGACTACAGCCGTGGTTTATGCTGTTTCAAACCAGGACGGTGCAGTGGTACCTGCAGGCTAATTTGTTCTTCCAAACACATTCCTTCTGCCTGCCTCCCTCCCTCTCCCCTCTCCTTCCTTTCTCCCTCCCCCCTCTCTTATCACTTCTTTTCTTCTTTTTTCCTTAGACAGGGCTTCAGGGTCTTAGAGAGGAGGAGGGCAGGAGATGCGCACTGAGTGAACTGATTAGGGTACAAGCATAAGGAGCCGGGGTAGCCTTCAACTCTCTGTAGCCGAGGCTAGCCTTTTTACCCCTGATCCTTCTCCTGAGGGCTGCGGGAAGTGGAGACAGGAGGGCCATTGGGCTCCTCAGTGCCCAACCTAGCTACCGGTTGGAAGAGAGACCTTGTCTCAAAGGAGTAAGGCAGACAAGAGATAGAGCAGGATGCCTGATACCCTGTGTGCACACGGATGAACACACACACACACACACACACACACCAAAAGAAGTAGGAATGAATAATATAAATTTTCCTACCTACACCGAAACAGCAGCAAAATCAAAGATAATCATTTAAGGCATATCTTGGGGGCTGAAGAGATTGCGTAGTGGTTATGAACATGTATGATATAGCTATTCTTGCTTCTCAACTTGACTATAGCTGGAATTACCTAAAAAAAAAAAAAAAAAAAAAAAAAAATGGAGGTGGAAACCCATGTGGGGTTTTTATTTAATGTGAGGTGGGAAGGCGCACTTTTGATCCAGATCTTTGGGGTAGGAGACCCACATCTAATGTAGGCCACACCCTATGCAGGATGTCTAGGTAAGGATGTGGAAGAAGGAAGGTTTGGCTCTTTCCTGATTGCTCTACTCTTGATCTCACTGGCAGGGGCATTCCTTCATTGGCCCGAGCCTAGGTCTCTGGAATTCCAGTATATACTAAAGACCAGCTGAGACCAGCTTTGCAGACAGAACAACTCCTGGATTCTTGGACCTTCTGAACATAGGCAGCCATTGTTGGATTAGCTGTATCATACGTGTGTGTGTGTGTGTGTGTGTGTGTGTGTGTGTGTGTGTGTGTGTATTTATATCACAGAGCATATAGCAATCTGACACCCATTCATGGACTCCAAGCGTATGTGCACACATGTTGTACACATAAAATCAGGTACACACAGATGCTTATAAAATAAATAAAATTTTTTAAAAGAGGTATTTTGTTTAACATGAAAATATGATTTTGATGGTGTTTGAATTTTCACCCTTTTTTTAAAAATCATCCTAACCTTGAACGTTTGCACCCAGCTGCACAGTGTTGCATTTGGTGGTCTACGTATCCATGGGCCCAAGCAACACTCTTGGGTTATGGTTTTAGTTGAGAGAGTCTCCTTATGAAGCTAATGCTGTCTGTCATGCTGCTTCCTGACTTTATTTCCATGAAGGAACCAACACCCCCTTTTCCCTGTAGCCCAAATCACCACTCTTTTCTTTTCAGAACGACTTTCCTTTGTTTCTAAGCAATACTCAATTCAATAGATTTTTCTGTGCCGCTACATGCTGCCTTTAATAGTCTGATCCATCGCTAATTCATTCTGGTGAAGCCAAGATGATGTCTTGCAAATTGCTAACAAGGTATCCAAATTATTTATTGAATAATCTATTGATTTTCAATGAATGCTTTGTGATTTATTAAATTATTTACTCAAGGGTTTTCTTTCAGAACAACCTGCTTCGTCTGTTCTCCCAGGGACAGGGGTGCTATGGCCTTTAAGTAGAAAGGATTCATACTGGACTTCACGTTTTGATTAAAAAGTGTGTGCGCACGTGTGTGTGTGTGTGTGTGTGTGTGTGTGTCTATGTGTATGTCTCTGTGTGCGTCTGTGTGTGAGTGTGTGTGTCCCCTGAAATCTGGGGCACATTTGGATGTGGAAGAAGTAAGCTTTGTCTTTTGTGTGCTTGCCCTCTCAAGAGCAAGTTCATCTACCTGTTGCCGAAGCACTCACTGGATGCTATCAGGACCTCCATCTTTGGGAATCTAATGTAAACTGAAGACCAGCTGAGACAACCCTCCTTGTGGATTATGGAACAGGAATCTTGGCTGTTTTGTCAGGAGACAGCCATTGTTGGACTAACTGGACCACAGCTCCTGGGCCTCTACATACATATTCCCCATACATATTCATTCTATCAGTGCTGTTCCTATAGAGAACCCTGAGGAATACCACAGGGTCTCACAGGGTCACTCTGGCCCAGAGCTCACTATATGTATCAGGATGTGTATCAGGATAACCTCCAACTCAGAGGTCTGCATCCTGAGTGCTGGGATTAAAGGGGTGCACCACAAGGGGCGCACCACAAGGGGCTCTCATTCTCTCTGTGATATTTACTCTCTGGGGTATCGTTTTCTGACTCTAGCTGCTAAAATGTAAAGAAACTGCTTAAGAGTCCCAGTCCTGTTGGGACCTTATTAGTCAATGACACCCTCAGTGTTTCCCCAGGAAGAAGAACGCCAGCGCCCACACGATCCATCTTCTTACCCAGGGATTGGGCATCTATACAGATTCCCTTCGGAGCAGTCCACAAAAACTTAGAAGCTGAGCTGGGGATGCAGCTCAGTGCACAGCAGTTGCCCAGCATCCACTAGGCTCAATCCCTGACAACAGCAACAATAAATGAGAAGTTCAAGGCCACAGAAAGCGCTCAGGGGCTGAGAGCACACGCTGTTCTTTCAGAGGACCCATATGCGGTGGCTAACAACTGCCTGTAATTCAACTCCAGAGGGTCTGACGCCCTTTTCTGGCCTTCACAGGCACCTGCACTTATGTGCGTAGACCCACATATAGAAGCACACAGAAATTAAATAATGAAATTAAAAATGAAATAAGTCATTTTTGAAAAGTTAGAAGTTCAGTTGATGGATTGAAAGCCCCAGTAGAGGAGTCAGCAAGAAGAGGCATCAGCTGCCAACCCTGTCGAACTGAGTTCAATTCCTGAGACCCACTGGGTGGAAGGAGAGAACTGACTCCTGCAGGCTGTCCTCTGACCTCCACACATACCTTGGCAGGCATGTGCACCCCCCCAAAGAAAATAAACATAACAATTAAAATGCCATTAATACCTTAGGGTTTCCATTGCTGCGAAGAGACACCATGACCAAGGAAACTTTATATAAAGGGCAACATTAAATTGGGGCTGGCTTATACTTTCAGAGGCTCGGTCCATTATCATCAAGTTCAGGACGCATGGCAGTGTCCAGGCAGGCATGGTGCTAGAGGAGCTGAGAGTTCTACATCTTGATCAGAAGGCAACCAGGAGAGGACTATCTTCCAGGTAGCTAGGAGGAGGGACTTAAAAGTGCATTCCCACAGCGACACACTTCCTTCAACAAGGCCACACCTACTTCAACAAGGCCACACCTCACTGAACCGAGCATATTTAGACCACCACAATTAATGAAATTACTCTATATTTTATCTAATCAATTCATGTAAAAACACAGAAAAAACACACATACAAACACACACACACACACACACACACACACACACACACACACACCACCAACACCAACACCAGGCCTGCACTACAGAGATATAGTCTCACTGGGCTAAAGCAGGATGCATACATATTTCACTGTTGAAATCCATTTGTTAAAACTTTTATCTAAGATACTCACATTCTGAAGTGAGATGGCATAGCAGTTCCTCCTGGAGACTTGCCAGGGTTTTTGGTTTTTTTAAAATATGTATCAGGGTCATATTTGCTTGGAGAGAAAAAATGATCTGGAAGCTTTCCATTTTTTTCCCTTGTAGATCCCAGAACAGCTTGTGTAACACAGGACTTGTCTGATTCTTGAAGGTTTAAAGGGTTTTCCAAGGCCTTTTCAAGTTGTAAAGTATTCTGCCTGGCACTGGTGCGTGTGTCGTATGTATGCATGTACGTGTGTGAGGTATTGGTCCTTATGGATATTACTCTGCTTGTATTCATTTAAAATAACAGGACAGCAGAGATGATTCAACAATTAATTGTACGTTGTTATTCTCACAGAGCACATTCTTGGGCTACTCACAACTTCTGAAACTCCAGCTCTTGGGGATTCAGTGCCCCCTGCTGGCCTCTTAGGATATGACATGCACGTGCACATGCACACACACACACACACACACACACACACCCCAATCCTGGGGCTAGAGAGATGGCTCAGCAGTTAAGAGCACTGACTGCACTTCCAGAGGTCCTGAGTTCAATTTCCAGCAACCACATGGTGNNTCACAACTATCTATAATGGGATCTGATGCCCTCTTTTGGTGTGTCCAAAGACAGCCACAGTGTACTCATATAAATAAATAAATAGATAGGTAGATAAGTAATAAATCTTAAAAAAAATAAATAAAAAGGCAAAATAAATAAATAAAAAGGAAAAACCAGACATGTAAGATAACTAGTCCTTTGAGGGCCCATGGGCCATGCCACTAGGTGGGCATGGAATTGTTGACGTGGAACATGATCAAATCCCAGGAATCTCAGAGATTTGAGTCATCAGGAGTGCACCCTCAAACTAAGGTGACCACTGGCAGTCAGTCACATAGCAGCATGTGGAAAGCCCCTCCACGCTAATGAGGCATCTCAGTAGCCTTAGCCTTGAACCAACAACCTTCCCTTCCTGGATATTCTCAAGTCCTTCCCCCAAATTAGATAATCCCTGGTTCACCCTGAACAAAGTGTATGTGCCCAAATTCACCTCCAATAAAGGAATATGAGCAAGCTAAAATGGTCTCAGAGCTGCTTCATTAAAGATGGACACGGAGGAGCCCTTTGCCAAAATGAGCAGAAACACCAGGTGTACTGGCTAGTTTTGTGTCAACTTGACACAGCTGGAGTTATCAAAGAGAAAGGAGCTTCAGTTGTGGAAATGCCTCCAGGAGATCCAGCTGTAGGGCATTTTCTCAATTAGTGATCAAGGGGGGAGGTTCCCTTGTGGGTGGTGCCATCTCTGGTAGTCTGGATTCTATAAGAGAGCAGGCTGAGAAAGCCAGGGGAAGCAAGCCAGTAAAGAACATCCCTCCATGGCCTCTGCTTCATCTCCTGCTTTCTGGCCTGCTTGAGTTCCAGTCCTGACTTCCTGGGTGATGAACAGCAATGTGGAAAGTGTAAGCCGAATAAACCCTTTCCTCCCCAACGTGCTTCTTGGTCATGCTGTTCGTGCAGGAATAGAAACCCTGACTAAGACACTAGGACTCTGGGAAAAGGTCTCTCTCAGCACTCGCTCCCAACCAGACTGAGATCCAGCTCATCCCCCATACCCCCTCCCCGATCCCAGATCTGCCCTACTGGCTTGGCAGGAGATAGACTGTGGACCTCTGTCCTAGCCACCCTGCCCTTCCTGACTGGTACACCAGCAGCACCAGCCCGCCTTCCCCGCCTCCCACTGCCTGATAAGAGGCGGGACGCTAGAGCACAGTCCTTAACAGTGAATACCCAGAAGAAGTAGTGTTAAGAAAAAAAAAAAATCACGCCGGGTGCGTGGTGGCGCACACCTTTAATCCCAGCACTTGGGAGGCAGAGGCAGGTGGATTTCTGAGTTCGAGGCCAGCCTGGTCTACAAAGTGAGTTCCAGNAAAAAAAAAAAAAAAAAAAGAAAGAAAGAAAGAAAGAAAGAAAGAAAGAAAGAAAGAAAGAAAGAAAGAAAGAAAGAAATCACATTCCTAGGCTTTGGTTCCCAAGAGTTTCTCTGTTAGGGACACATAAAGAGGCCACAGGGGACACAGGGGGAGCTCAGAGAACACTGGGCATTCTCATGGAGGCTTAGTTTGTCAACTACACCTTCAGTAGGTGGACCAGGAGCCAGCCTGGCAGCCCGCTGAATCCATACAAAGATCCTTCAAGCGTCCGTTCAATGGGCATCTCAGCTGTGCCACACCCCGTCCTCCACAACAAGGAAAGCTTGTCCCTCCAGGAGGATTTTTACTGCAGGGTCCCTGGACCACGTTGAGGATGCTTCAGTGGGGACGCATCGGAGACTGAATCTTTACATCTTCCATTCCTGTGTCAAAGCCAGAAACGTCAACGAGAAGCCATCGTGAGGCAAGACTGTTGGCAGT
Source organism: Mus pahari (assembly GCF_900095145.1). Taxonomy (NCBI): domain Eukaryota; kingdom Metazoa; phylum Chordata; class Mammalia; order Rodentia; family Muridae; genus Mus; species Mus pahari. Next base: position 14,805,927 of record NC_034607.1, on the reverse strand, counting down.
CCCTATGATGGGATGAGTCCCCACTAAGAAGAGGACGACACCTCACAATCCTCCCTTTCTCTGACAGCTCCCAAAGAAGAGGTCGTCGAGATGGAAGTCACCCACGAGCTAAGGGGACACAGACGGGAACACTCCAAGCAAGTGCCTTGATATCGGATTTCCCAGGCCCCCTCCCCACCTCACCCCCCCAAAAAGGCAATGAAGGAGAGCAAGGGTTAGCCCATTCGTTGCAGGGGAAGTCACAGTGTCTGGCACTTAAAACAGCTGGTCACAGCACCACCACCACATCCATGATCAAGGCAGAGAAAGATAACAGCATGCGTGCTTGCTTGCCTCTGCCTGGCTTGCTTATTTTCCTATTCTTACACAGTCTGGGACTGCTTACCTAAGGAATGGCAGGGTGAGTCATCCCACATCTGTCAACTTAATTAAGACAGTTGCCCATGACATTTCCACAGGCTAACCCAATGTAGACACTAGGACAGCTGTCCTCTCTGGAGACTCCAGGTTGTGTCAAGTTGACAGTTAAAGCCACCCCCCCACCCCACCCCCAGTGATATACCAGGCAGTAGCTGTAAATGCATGTCGTTAGATCTTGAGAAGACACATCCAAGCTCACATCCTTGGTGAAAGGGGACCACGAGCCGCCAGCAGTAGCCGAGTCTTTGTCGGCCAGCATGTTAACCACGAGGACGGTTCTGCATGAAGGGAGAATCCTTGAGGCCCTCTCTGGTTTCAGGGCCCCTGGATTTCATTCCTTCTACTGTGCACGGGTGTCAGCAGCTTTCTCTCCCTATACACAGGACAAGGGAGTTGCTTCAGTGACCAGCTAGGGTCACACACGAAATGACCCCTGGGTAGAAGGTGCTTGTGGCTAAGATAGGCTGAGCATGTGTGTCAGAGCGGAAGGGAGAACACTGTCATGTCTGCTCTGGAGGTTGCGGGTGGGGATGTGGGTTTTCTTTCCTTTTCCATTTTCACGTTTGTATGTTGTGCAGTGTGCATGGGTGATTGTACACATGCGTGTGCATGGATCATCAAGCATGCCTGGCATTTTACATGGGTTCTGGGTTCTGAACTCAGGCCCTCAGGTTTGTATAACAAGCACTTTTAACCCCCAACAATGCAGCATCCACACCCATACCCACACCCAGCCGCTACTTTTTGGAGTTTGGGGGGTTTATTCATTACTCATTGCCATGGCACACACAGGGGAGTCAGGGGGCAACGTGCAGATATTCAGTCCTCTTTTTCCACGGAGCTCCCAGAGATTAGCCCATCTTGCTGGCCCCTACTTGGGGATTTTTCATGGTCCTAAGAGACATCCTTCTAAAGACATCATACAAGGGCCGAAGAGATGGCTCCGATGGCATAAGCACGAGGACCCGAGTTCAAATCCCTGACACACATGTGAAAGGCAGGGCGTGGGTTGGTGTGCACCTGCAATCCAAGACTACAGTGGGAGAGACAGGAGGGTCCTTAGAGCTTATGAGGCAGGTAGTCTTGCTGAACTGGTGGGCTCCAGGTTCAGGGACAGATCTTGTCTCCATAGACAAGGAGAGCAATCTGGGAAGACACTTGAAGTTCACCTCTGATGCACACACATCAACATACACACACATACAGAGAGACAGAGACAGAGACAGAGAGCTGGTATATGTGAGTGCATGTTATAGAGAACACATACAGGTCAGAGGACCACCTTGGGGATAGATCCTCACCTTTGCATTATTTGAAACAGGGTCTCGAAGGAGCCTGGACAAGATCTGCAGCATCTGGCTTCTACATTTGGGCACTGGGGATTCAAACTCAGTTTCTCATGGCTGCTCACCCAGTGCTTTATCCAGAGCTGCCCCCCAGGACCTTTGGGAGGTAGCTTAGTCACAGGAACTCACATTGGCCAGAGATCACCTGCTACTTGCTGCTGCTTATGGTGGACGTATCCCTTCCCTTCTGGGGGGTGGGGGGAGGGGGATCTTCAAATAAACCCCATCTGAGTAGCCACACACATAACACACTTTCCCACCCGAGGTGCCGCACCGTAGAACTGAAGGCCAGAACAATTCGAAAGGGGACTTTTCTTTTTTCTAAAATCACATTGAGGATGAAATAGAGGGAAAGGAGAAGCTGTGGGCATGCCTTTTCATTTGACCTACTTGAGCATTTCGGGCTCCTTCCTTCCCTCCGACAGCGTCGTAAACTCAGCACTCTAAGTTAATGTCTGGAGAAAGAATGTCTCCTCCCGAAAATGAATTGGATTTATCAAAACATTTGTGGGGAGTGAATTTCCCCACAACCGTAACCTTTACATTCTCAGTCGAGATGTGACTATAAAGAACTCTTGGTCTCCAAGCAAGGTTTCACAAGGCATCATTTTTTCCGTTTCGAGTCGCACAGGTAACTCCCATCTCCAGGTGGTTCCCCACCTCCAGAAGCACCCATCTCTAGGGTGGCTTGCAGAACTGGTGCAAAGTGCAAGGACAGTGTGGTGGCCCTGAGGTGGGTTCTTGGCCACCCTCAAGTCCCCATAGAGCCCACCCCTCTGCACATCATTGGCCCCTTCTTAATTCGGAAACGGAAGTGATGAAGCTAAGGAGAGGGGCTATGTTCTTCCTGTCCTTAATCTGGGAACCGTAAACCAAGGCGCTCTACCTCTCTAGAAGCTGATGTCGGCCAGGAAGACCAAAGTCTTAGCTTGGAAAGGGACCGACAGCATCCACGGCTGTGGCTGCTGTTGCAGCGGCTGCCAAGGCTGGCACCGTGAAGGCTGTGGGATCTCTGGGGCCTTTGAAGGTTGTCCCTGCCCCTAGTCCTGGCCCGCCCTTTCTGTTTTCACGTCAACCACCGCGAGTTCCCTCTGCCATGAGTTCTATCTACCACTGCATGCATGCCTGGGAGTCAAAATAAATTCTTCATCCAGTCTTTTATGTCAGTAACCAGAAAACTAACCAGTACAGTGCGGATGGTCAGGGAAACCCAGCTGTGCAGCTAGCCTGGAAAACCGAAGCCAAGAAAGGTCCCTCATCCCTCGGGATCCTCAGAGCTGAAGAAAGGAGGAAAATGGGGTGTGGCAGTGACCTTGGGCCATTGAGGACCTGAAGGGTTTTTCAACGGGACCAAAATACCCAAGAAACAGACTCACTGCAACCAAGTCTACAAACCCTTATTTTTTTCTGGGAATAACACCTACTTTTTAACTTAAAAATATATGCCACTTAAACTTTTCTATATTAATGTCCGTCCCCAAATACATTCTAATAAAAACACTTTAATTTAAAAAAAATCCATAAACACTAAATATTTTAGTACGTTTATTTACCTTATCCCTAGGAGAGCTAACTAACCAGGGGCAGACAATTTATTTGGAGTGAAGAGAGTTAATTTGCTGGATTAAAGATTCACAGGAATACCAGGGGGTGACAGAGCCTGAGATATATGACACTAATAAAAGTAACATTTATTGGACCAGCCACTGGGCTAAGCACTTGATTGGATTACCTCAGTAAAGCAGTTGCTATTCTTATCCCCATTTTATAGATGTGGTTATAAATGAGAGGCTTCACCACAGCCATTTAATCTTTGCCAACCCAGAATCCCAGGTTCACTGTTTACTCTGGCTATAAAAAGGGTTGAATTAGCAAATTAGAAATGGAAGGGGATTGGAGAAGGCATAGTTAGCTTACCAGGTTGATGATCCGACACCCCCAGGCTTGCCAAAACCCAGATGTCCCCTGCTGCTGGCAATGGGACTTCCTGGGAGAGCTCTGCTGAGAAGTACATTGGCCAGGAGTGGGGTCTGGGCCTGCCACGCAGGCAGAAGAACCTGAGATTAACCCTAGCACTGATCCAGGGCCTTCTGTCACCCCCGACCTCTGCACTTGCTCACCGAAAGTTTTACTTTCATTGGCTAAGAGGCTTTTAGAGAAAGAAATGCAGAGCAAGCTCCCAGGCATCACTGAGGAGATCGGAAGGCTCGCCCTGTGTAAATGACTTGGGTTCCTCCAATCTATTGTTTTGTTTCTGTTTCTCTGTCTCTGTCTCTGTCTCTGTCTCTGTCTCTGTCTCTCTCTCTCTCTCTCTCTCTTTCTTTCATTCTTTTTCTTTCACTATGTGGGCTGTCCTGCAACTCACTCTGTAGACCAGGCTGGCCTTGAACTCACAGAGATCTATCTGCCTCTGCCTCCCGAGTGCTGGGATTAAAGGCGTGCACCACCACGCCCAGTTTACCTGAGTCTTTTTCTTAACTTGGAAAAGGATAAGATTTTTTTATTGTTCTTTCCGGACAGTCCAGTCAATGGTCCAAACTGCTGACCCAATTGAACAGTTTCAGTCCCTCAAACACAAAATGTTTTCTGCTCTGGTGCTGGGGACAGAACCCAGGGTCCCCATCACGCAAGGCAAGCCTCTCTGTGCCGCTTCCCAGGAGTACACACGGCTTAGACACTAGAAGAGAAACTGCCCGGGAGACCAGCTTCCTCCAGCCTTGTCAGGGGCAGTTTCCACTGTCACTGAGATCGAGCTCCATCAACTACTTGGTTCTAGCCTGTACGCTCCATGTTCTCTGTGAGCAGCCCAATCAGGCTCCCTAGCCTTTCGGAGGGAGGGAGATGGGACGGGGAGGAGCTCATTTTCAGTGTCATTTTCCTGGTTCTTCCTGTCTGCATCCTGCGGCGGAGCCCGTTGATCTAGAGTTCCAATTTCAGACCCTCTGTACTCTCTTCCTTTTGGACCAGGTCTGGAAACAGTCCCATGCCCCTGCTGGTGGGGGATGCCTCAAGTCTCCCTTACTAGACTTTTTTTTTCCTTTCTTTTTTTTGGTTTTTTGAGACAGGGTTTCTCTGTGT
>NC_034607.1:14793457-14801018 GCF_900095145.1 Mus pahari | reverse complement strand
GGATTAAAGGCGTGCGCCACCACGCCCGGCTTAGCTTTTCCTTGCCTTGCCATTACACCATTATAAGGAGTACGTCCAGCACTTGCTACACGACAGAACCCCTGGGCACAGCAGCATAAACATCCGATCAAAATCAGTCACAGTAAAAGAGAAATAATGTAAGCAATTGAGTCCGTGAAAAGGAACATCTAAGGGGTCTCAGTTGGTAGATAAGAGTAATTACCTAGTATTCCCAAATCCAGGGCTTGTTCCCTAGCACCATGTAAACTAGGGCTGGCAGCATGGTAGAAGCACTTGGGAGGCAGAGGAAGGAAGATGGGAAGTTCAAGGGCATCCTCGCTACATAGGGAATTTGAGCTACAAGGACCTTGTCTCAAACAACAAAACCAAACAGCAGCAAACAGAACGCCAACTCTGAGGATGTGGTGAAGAACTGTGTCGTCTCTTGCTACACCAGAACATAGCTTAAAGTGAAAGATGGAAGTGGAGAGGCGGCCCCAAGGTTAAGAGCATCTCCTATTTCTGCATAGGACCTGGCCTTGGTTCCCAGCACACAACATGGGGTGGCTCACAACCCTCTCTAACTTCAGGTCCAGGGATTTGATTCTGACCTCCTCAGGTATGAGGTACGTACACACACACGTACACACACACACACACACACACACACACACACACAGAGGCAAAATCCCTGCACAGAAAATAAAGAAATCTTCTAAAGTTGAAGGCTCTGCTTGCATATAAGACCCTTCAGGGAGATCCTCTGAAAGGCCAAGCAAAGGATAGCCATGTGCCTGTTCTCTAGAGAGAGAAAGAAATTTCTCACAGCCAAAGATGACAAACACTAGAGATGTTTGGACCCTCTGGGACTCACGGTTCGGGGAACAGATCTAGCTGGCCACACTGTAGACCCAGTCAGGGAACAGAATGTGATGAATTCCGATGCGCCCCCCCCCCCTCTGTTCTCCCAGCTCAGAAAGGGTCTTCCAAAGCCCAGGCTGGCCCTGAACTCACGAGGAAACCGGAGGATAACCTTGAACTCCTGATCCTCCTGCCTCCACCACCAAGTGCCAAGATGGGGCAGCCATGCGCACACAGCTCCTTTTCTTCTTTTCCTTCAGCCTGGTAGCACGGCTCTGAGAACGGCACCACCCACAGTCAAGCTGAATCTTCCCTTCTCAGATAGACCTCTCAGGAAATGTCTTCGCCAGCATGCACACAAGTGTCTCTTAGCTGATTCTACACGGCGGCATCGAGCTGACGGCCATGATTAACCGCCAGGGCATGGAGAGGTGGCTAGGCAGGTTAAGAGCATGTATTGCCTTAGCAGAGGGTCAGAGTTTGGCTCTCAGAACCCACACCACAGCTGCCCAGAACATCGGCTCTAGGGGATCCAGCACCCTCTGCTGGCAGCTATGAGTACTACAACCATGTGCGCAAATCCACACACACACAAGTTGACACATAGATATAAATTCTTACAGATTACTAACCAGAACCACAATTCCCCATTAACACATACCTTCCAAATGCCCCACAAACAAATCTGTTTACCCTTAGCTTTTTATAACTCTGAAAACACAGACAAGATCGGATGCTCTCTGCCCTACTCCTGATAATGCTAAAAACCCAAATGCTGCCCATTTCCTAGAGATGATTTTCCCAAAACCTGTGGGAATCCGGGGGTCACAGCAGCCCTTCTGCTTTTCTTAGGTGCATCCCACAACAACAGGCATCAGATGGGTAACCACAGGCCCCTGGCCAACAATCACATGCTCTGACTGCAAGAACCTGAGAGGACATACCTGTTCCAGGACTGAGACCGCTGGTGACCCCTTCAGGACAGTCTTGCTCCCGTGCCTTCCTCCTTCACTGCCCTCTGGAGCTGGAGCCTGTAGAAGCAACCCAAACAACATGTTCAGGAAACCCGGCTCGGATGGGGGTAGCCATCGTGAGACTGGGGCTGGGGAGGAAGCCAGGGTTATCTTGGGTGGGCCACTCTGAGAGGCCCCAGAGCCACTGCTGAGGAAGGGGTGTGGGGTAAGCCAGGACTTAGGAGAGGTGAGCTGGTGACTGGGATGTTTGACTGGGCCTCTGGTGAGACAGCATGTAGCCGGATAGGTGTGGAACAAAGCCACTTGTCACAGTTTTGTTTTGTTTCTCTTGAGTAATTGCCTCACTGCCTCAGTCTGCTAACCCAGGCCTAGCTCTGGAAGCTTCTAACCTCTTTAAAATATTATCTAAACCTAGAATGTTTTCAGCCTTTGGGACTGGCTGCTGAATAAGCTCACCCTTTCCAGGTCTTTCTGAGCTCTGCTGGTTGAGCTGTTCTGGCTCAAGCTCCTCTCCAGGCTGACAGATTCTGTCTGGCTTCTCTCAGCGTCTCCCGAATTGCTCTGCTTGGCCTCAAACTAACTCTGGCAGTTACGTTCTAATCTTCTGGCTCCTTTTCTTGCTTGTCCTGTTCTCACCTGTGTCTAACTTGTTCTCTCTCGGCAACCTGTCTCTGAACAAACAACTGCCTCCTCTGCACTGCCCTCTCTCCTTGGGAAACTTGGGCGTGTCCTAGTCTGTCAAATCTTTCTCTGATTCGTCACTTTGTCTGCCACTCAATCAGACACCACTTTTAAACATGGCCGCTTCCTTCGACAAACGAACTTCACGATCATTGTTTGGGATTAAAGGTGTGTGCTGAGGGTGTGTCTGTAGTCCAGCCAGAGGAAGCAAAGGTATGTGTTGAGCCACCCCACAACTAGAAACAGTTCCCCCCCCTTCAGTAAATAACATAACCTCAGGGTTCACAGTACGATCGCCTCAGGGTTCATAATGTGATCAAATATCCTGCAACACCCAGAGTCATCCAGGCTAGGCTCTTCTTCCCTTCACGTTCCACGCCTAATCCTCCAGTGAATGACGTCAATATTAACTGTAAAGCACTTCTGAAGTCATTTCTTACCACCTCTGCAGCCACTCTGACTTCAGTAGCTAGCGGCACAGACTCAGTGCAGCGATTAGCTCACATGATGGCGTCTGAGCCTTGTGTTGTGGAAATACAGAGTGTGGCACATTGTAGGTGCCAGGGTAAACAGTTGAAAGGTTTATCGTGGATCAAAGGAAGGAAGAGAAAAAGAACTACGAAGAAGGAAGTTGCCGCCAGTGTCAAAAGTAGTGGGGCTCAGAGTGATAAGAACTGATGTTCCATCAGTGTGCAACAGAGAGGCCCCAGGGATGGAGGCCTTGGAGGGACAGTTTCTACAGAAGGCAGGAGCCACCTTTCGCACAGTCTACCGAGAGCCTATTCTGGGCCAGACCCACCTCTCATGGGCAACAGCAAAGGAACAAAGCTGGAAGATGCTGGTCTACCTGTCCAGTCGAGGGCCTGAGTTAACCCTGCCTACTGTGAGACGCACGGGATGAGGTTCCAGGCGCACAGTAGGTCAAGGAACCGGTGCACGGGAAAGAGTTCTATGTAGGAAGAGGGCCATTTCTCCCTAGAGTAGGAGACCAGAGTGCAGAAGGAGACGATGAGACAGGTCCAAGGGCCTCCTGGCTGGCAGGCTTCCTATGAGTCAATGGAGCCAGGCTGTCTGGAGTGAGGTTAGCAGACAGAGTGGATTCACTGAAGGTGGAGGTGGTATGGCCTACCTCTCAGCCTGATATTCTCCAAGCTCAGGCCTACCCTTAAAAGCAGGCCTTCTGTCATAGCCCTGTCCCTAACTGGAGAGAGACTCTGGGGCCTGCAACTCTGAGGCAGTTTCAGCTAGAGGCGACCGTTTTGGTTTGATAGGGACACAATGTGTACAGCTATGGGGTTCTGAGCAGCTCGGGTAGGCCGACAGTGCTCCACAAACAAAATGGGAGGGGCTGCAGACAGCATCGGTCAGGCCATGAAACTGCACGTCTCCAAGATTCTGACAGGAGAGTCTCCCATCCCAGACCCTGGTTCCAGCTGCTTTCAAAAGCCATGGCTCTTATTAAAAGAGGTGACACACATTTTTAAAAAAAATGTCTACCTAAGAGCTGGGTCTGTCAGAAGTTGAATTCTTCACACAAGTGTCCTATGAAGCATTTTTCACAGAGGGCAAAAAGGAGGTTTAAAGTAACTTGCTTAGGGTCTTTTAGGCAGCTGAGTAACACCCCTAGATTTAAACCTTCCTTGTTTAAGCCCTCAGCATTTTCATTCTTAAAATTCAATGTGATTGGGGCTGTGAGAGAGCAACCTGCCTTTGGATCTGTGTGTGTGTGTGTGTGTGTGTGCGCGTGTGTGTGAGTGTGTGCGTGCATGCATGTGTGTGTGTGTGTATGTGTGTGTGTGAGTGCTGGTGCCAGGACATGCGTGTGCGTGTGAGTGCTAGTGCCAGGACACGCATGTGCGTGTGTGTGTGTGTGTGTGTGTGTGAGTGCTGGTGCCAGGACACGTGTGTGCATGTGTGTGAGTGAGTGCTGGTGCCAGGACACGCGTGTGCCATTCAGAAGACAGCCTCAGGTGTCAGCCTTCACTTTCTCTGCTGTTGACAGAACGGCAGGCGAGCTGGACTGGGATCGTCTGAGGAACTGTCTGTCCCTGCCTCTCGTCCTACTAAGGGTGTGCTGGGATCGATTACAGGTGTGTACCACCTCGTCTGGCTTTAAGTAAGTAGATTCTGGGAATCCTAAGGTACACGCACGCCATATGTCCACGGAAAGCAGTCCGACATGATACAGGTCTCCAAGCTTACCCGCCAACATTCCCTTTTACTACACACACATCCGGGTAAAACCTCCACCTGGCATTGTTTTAACTATCCTACTCTTAATTCAACCGGCTTGGTTGGCTTACCATCCCAGGGGAAAAAAAAAAAAAAGTAATCAGAAATCCACAGCCATCCCTGCTTTGCAAATGGCACATTTCAGGTTAGGCCTTGTTTCTGGGAGGCCCTTTTGCTCCCCCTAATCCTTAATCCCGCTCCTCAGCCCCTCACAACGCCTTGTTCAGGACCCAAGAGTGAACGCTTTACTTCACGATGTTCTGTCTTTCCTGGACTTCACCTGAGGCCCTGCTGAGTAGGATCTACAACCCATTGGCTTCCTGAGCCCTCCCTGGTCCTCTCAGGGCCTCACAAGACAGTGGCCTTCTAGGAGCAGTCACATCTACTTTTCCCCTTCAGGAAAAGTGCAGCCTGGCACTTGCTAGCAGCAAAGAAAGAAAAGGAGGAGGAGGCGGATTTAGACTGTCCCCTCTCTGCCTTGACCGGTTCACCCCAAACTTGAAGCCCTAGAGCTCTTCTTCAGCTGCCCGTTCCCGTGTGTCCCAAGATACACCCATGTCCCATCTTCTGCCTTCTTCAAAGGAAGCCCTTTCCACGTGAGCCGGATAGCTGAGAGAAGGAGCTGATGGATGCCAGAAGAGACGATGCTGGGTGACCTGGGGCTGGAAGAAGATCGCCCCACATCCTAGATATCAGATGCATGTAGCTTCACTTCAGTCTGCGCGGGCCACCAGGCAAACAGGCTGGGATCCCGAGGGCTTCAAGGGGAGAATGACTGGGAGCTAGGAAAATCGGCCAAGTACTGAAGGACCATCAAACCCTCCCACACAAACAAAGCCAGCCCTCAACTGGAGAGAATATGAAGGTGGTCAAGGAAATACTGTCTGATAAAGTACCTGGAAAGAAATCAAGATCTACGCAAGCCAGCCAAGGGGCGGCATGCTCCCCCTGACTTGGTTGAAGTAGCAGGAAGTCAGGAATCAAACTTGGGGTGGATGCAAGGCCAGCCTGGCCGGCAAGCCACGCTTCAACCTCTGGCTGCGAGCCTAGCTGCTTTGATCCGGTTCTGCATGAGTTAATGTAAGGCCTAAATAAAACAAGAAGTATATAAATACATCCTTCACGGAGCCTGGCATTACATAAGGGACCCACTTCGCGTTGCTCCCCTCCCCCACCCCCCCAGCCCTCCATCCTCTCTTTGCAATCATTCACAGACACAAGTGCAGAAGCCACAGAACGCTTCCCGGGCGGGCGAGGCTTGCAAAGGAGGAGAGATGGCAGGAGCGGTGGGGTTGGGGGTGGGGGACACCCAGGCCAGCCCAGGACAGGTCCTAGAGAAGCTCCAGACCTTAGTGAGATCCAGGGATGCCTGGTGGCCTCACACTGATCCAAACAGGAAGTTTAGGAGAAACATAGAAAGAATGCAAGACAGAGGCTGAGGATTGGCTCAGTTGTAGGAGTGCTTGACTCTCCCACCCAAAGCCCTGGGTTCCATTCCCAGCACCAAATAAACTGGGTGTGGCGGCAGAGCACGAGCCTGTAATCCCAGCGCGCTGGATCCGGAAGCAGAGGCAGGGTAGCCCAGTTGTAAGCGCAGTCACCTGACTGCTGGCTGTGCCAAGGCTTCCAGTCACTTACCCCCTGCAGTGGCTCCTCCACTCCCTCCCCAAGTTAGGTTCCTTTTTTTTTTTTTTTTTTTTTTTTTTAATAATGACTCATTTAGGAAGAGGCAAAACCAAAAACTTCAATGGTAAAGATAAAAAAGTACCAAACTCTTTAAACACCTCCCACTCCCGCAGACTTCATATCAGATCTGCCAACCCCACCCTGATCATGCTAGTTTGGAAGTGACGGTGCACGCAATTTTTCTAGCAAAAACACTGCCAGTAACATCTCCACTCTCAATGTCTTGGGTTTTCATGCCAGATAAAGATGGCCCCAGGCCTTCAGCCCATTAAGTTTTCGTAAAACAGCAATACAAAATTAAAGACTTGGGCTGGAGAGATGGCTCAGTGGTTTATAGCACCGGCTACCCTTCCAGAGGACGCAGGTTCAATTCCGAGCAGCCACAAGAGAGCTCACAGCTGTCTGTCACTCCAGTTCTAGAGGATTCGAAACCCTCACACAGACACCACAACAATAAAGAAAAAAAAAAAAGTAAGTCAGTTGAAAAAAAAAAAAAAAAAGAAAAGATTCAAGCCCATGCTTTCCATGGGGTCAAAATCTCATCTGGTTCTACAGAGAGGGTTCTGAGTTATTAACGAAGGCTTTTGGCGGTAGACCAGGAGCCTAATGAGAATGACAATGGGTTTTCTCATTAAAAAAAAAAAAAAAAAAAAAGATCTCAGGGGCTGGAGAGATGGTGCGGTGTTTAAGAGCATATGCTGCTCTCAGATGACCAGAATTTTGTCGGTGGCCTATAACTGCCCCTCCAAGGGAACCTGACACACTCTTCTGTCCTCCACAGGTCAAGTGCATGCCCACCCAGAGACTGCACGCAGTACATGGAATTAAAATTAAAACACGTCCCTTTAACCAAGGAGATCTCTTGGCATGCAGATGTTTACGTCTGCTCACGGCATTCAAGGGGAACAAAATTATAGAACATTTTCGGGTTACCTACCTCATGAGCTCCTGGGAAATCTAAGTCAAATGAACCATTAAGGTGGCCCAGAATTCAGGGGTTCTCAACACTGGCTCTATGTAGTTGTATTTTCCGAGTCCCTAGCTTCTGTGCCCGGCATCTATCGTATACATTTGGCTTGGGGTGAGGGGGCCTGGCAGCAGGGTTGGGTCTTTTTTTTTTTTTTTTT
>NC_034607.1:14778619-14792797 GCF_900095145.1 Mus pahari | reverse complement strand
AAATTATATATATATATATATATATATATATATATATATATATATATATATAAAGGGAAGTTAGGGATGTGGCACAGGTATAGAACACTTGCCTAGAATGAACAAGGCTCTCCTTACATGCATGCATACAGACATGTGTACACACATACATGCGTGTGCACATGAAACAAAAACCACAAAAGTTTAAAAAAAGTTAAGGAAAAGTCCAAAGTGGTACCAAAGACAAAATCAAAACCAAATTTGATATCGGTAACTCCCAGGCCAGCCCTGCTCTGGGCTCCAGCATTCACAGACTTGACTTAAATGTGAGTGGGGTTACCACGAAGCTGCCGGTCTTTCTTTGTGGAGCATTTTACACTTATCTAGCAATTACTACGACCACTTCCTGACCCTGTGACTCACTTACCTTCTGCTACCCCACCTGCCCCTGCCCCCATCCCCACCCAAGGAGGAAAATCTATAGATGACCCCTTCCTCCGACCACCATCTTGCTCACCCGCATCCGCCCCTGCTTCTCATAACAGTGTGAGGCTCAGAAAGTCTCCATGCCTCCTTTCCCTCCCTCCATACACACATCTTTTCTGAAAATTCCTTCCATGCCCACAAACTGCTCTGACCGCTTCGCACAGCCTGCGTCTGATATCTACACAGGTTATTCTTCATCCTAAGTTTTTCAATCTGCTTTACCCTATACCTCCCTAACCGAGGGCAACCTGGCAAGAGTAAATGGAGAACCAGCTTTGAGGCACAGTATTATGGGGTAGAGGACAGAGGCAGGGCACTTTTTACATTTCAGCTTCAACTCAGAGCCAACAAGTTGTTTTGTTTGATTGTTTGGTTTTTGTGGATAAAAACCAGGGGCCAGAGAGATGTTGCTGGTGGCAGAGGTACTTGCTGTGACGCCTGACAACACAAGTTTGGTCCCTGGGACCCAAGAGGTACAACCAACTCCGCAAGCTGCTCGAACTGCACACAGGGACCGTGACATGTGTTTGCCAGTATGTACAAACACAGAATTTTAATTAAATAATTAAAAAACCACAGACCTAGAGGCACAGCTTATACAATAAATTCAATGCTTTGTAAATGTAGAAAATCTGTGCAGGAAGTTAACATGCTACTTCAAAATGTAACTGATACTGTGTGGGTTACAAGTGGCACGAACTGACCTTCCCCCCTTTCTTTGTAAACTTATTTCTGCTGGCTCCAGTAAAGGAATTGTGACAGTTCGGACCCAAAGCCAAGCACCAGAGGAGGTCCAGGATGAGTATATAACGAGCAGCACACTCCAGGCCAGGTCCCAGCATGCACTGCAGAACCACACCCTTATTAACAAACGGATGACTCCTCCATCAGGCCCTCTAGGTTTCTGTGCTCTGTGCCTTGGACACCAAGTCATCCCTGAATCATGGTGGGTCCCCAAGTACAGATGTGGAAAAGATATCTCAGTGTGAGTGACATGCCCGGTACAGGGACCATCTGGCCCTCTATAGCCACACAAGACATGTCCTCTCCTGTGTGTCTCCTCTGGTTCCCATCTTTGCTACCTGAGGTGCTGCCTCTTAGCACAATGAGTCTAGGCTGACCACATACACTCCACTTAACAGACAAACTTACAACTTAGACATCGGGAGCCTAGAAACACTTAGGGTCATAAAGGATAGACCTTGGATTCCCTCACTCTCCATCTCCCCATCACTCCCTAATGTCTCTTGAGGCAAAGAAGAAAAATGAGAGAATATTTCAGGTAGCAGGAAGCAAGTTGAGAGTTCAAGGCCAGGGGATCACAGAGTATGGCATGCTGCCAGGGAGATACAAGGTTCTCAGGTCACACCTCTTAAGAGGAGGAACACTGTGGCATACACAATGCCAGGTGGAAAGGACCCCAAGACATTTAGAAATGTCAAATTCCATCTGGGCATGGCAGGAGGGACCCAAGTGAAGACTCAGCCTCCCGCCAGCTATGACCACTTTTCTGCAGTTCCAGCATCCTTCCAGCATCTAAAGAGGATCTAAGCAAACGGGGTGGGTGGAAAATAGGAATAGAGAAAAAAGAAATGAAATTAAGCAACATCACATGGAGATAGGCCAAATCCTCCCCGGGTAACACATAGTCACTGCACGTGACCTGTGTCACTCCAGAGATGAGGGAGACATGAGCTCCAAAACCAGACACCTGCCAGTTACCAAGACCACTGGGATGCTGAACTTCTCCATGCCTAGAGCCAGCACAGAGACTAACCACACTCAGCCCAGATGCATGGCCTCTTACCCGGCCCTCAAGAAGTCTGCTTTCTGAATAGTCAGGTGACATCCTGGGGCACAGCAGAGAGTCACCTGCCATTGACTGCCCAGGAAGAGCTGTGGAGGTGGGGAGTGGTTGGAGACGGTCTCATGGAGGAAGTGAGATCTGACTTGGATCTTGAAAAACTAGGTTCAACTAGGTCAGACAGAAAGGAAGTGGGAAGACTACCCCAAGCTGTGGGCTGGCAGAGACGAGCCATAGCCACAAGATGGGTGGGGACCAAGAGGCAGGAATGGGTCCTGAAGGTGGTGAGTGGAAATATTTAGGAGTCCACATGGTTGGTCTGAGCCCACCTCTGCTTCTCAGTCCCATATTCCCCATCAGTAAAGGCATGATGAAGACAGGGATAATGGTACCCGACCTCTAGAGATGCTGTAAAGAGAAGATGCTTCTGAAATGCCCCGGGGTATTTGTTACCTGCCGTCAAATGGAGGAGGGGGGGAGTCGAGACAGGGCATCTCTGTGTAGTCCTGGCTGTCCTGGAACTTGCTCTGTAGACCAGGCTGGCCTCGAACTCACAGAGATTCTCTTGCCTCTGCCTCTCAAGTGCTGGGATTAAGGGTACATGTTACCTTTCTTGGATCCTCATTCCTGTGTGGCAAGCACCTTATTGAGTGAACCATCTCCACAGTCACCCACCCCACCCCCTTTTAAATTCTGAGGCAGAGTGCCATGCAGCTGAAGATGGATAAACTGTACCTTTGATCCTCTTGCCTCTACTCTCCAAGTGCTGGGATTCTAAGTGCGCACCACCACGTCTAGCTTATATGCTGCTGGAAATCGAACCCAGGGCTTCTCGCATGCCAGACAAGCACTCTATCACCTGAATCAGGTCCTTAGATGCCGCTGCTGCCTCCTCCTCCTCCTCCTTCTCCTAGTCAAGGTCTTACTATAGAGCCCAGGGTTTCATCAAGCTTGCTTGGAAGTCCCTACTGGCCCCAAACTCACAATCCCCCTGCCTTCAACAAAGTACTGGGGTTACAGGTGTGTACCACCATGCTCTGCACATAGTTTCTCCTTTCTAACAGCCTGATGCTAAGGAGAAGCGAGTATAGGCCGCTTGGTCACACATCCTCAGTAGCCTAGAGAGACAGTCGACTATGCGGTAGAATACTCAGGCGGGCAAGGATGGGGAACCTCAGCCTGCTGCCTACATACTGTTCTAGAACATTCTACAACTACTGACAGCATGCCCGAGCTTCCAGTTAAAGCCTTTGCTTCCCCTCCTCCTTCTTCACCATGGTTTGACAGTAATTGCACCTCTCTACTAGCTGCCCTCTGGGCCTCTTCTCCCCAAAGTATGACCTAATGGAGGCAAGAGCTTCCCCTTGCTGCCAACATGGGGGTAACCAACCACCATCCTGTGATGGTTTGTTTTTTTTTTTTCTTCCCAGCTCTGCTTGAATTTCTGTAATCGGTGCCCTCCACTGAATTCTCTAGAGCTGGGTACTCCCTATCCACCCAGCACTTCCTTCAGGGACCCTGACTTACAGCAGTCTACCACATAGACATGGCTGAGATTACAGTTCCGTTTGCCCTCAATTACTCTCAGAGGCAAAACAACAACAACAACAACAACAACAATAACAACCTCAGCAGCAGCAGCAGCAGCAGCAGCAGCAGCAGCAGCAACAACAAATGGCTGTGATAGGCACTCAAGCATCCAGGCAGGCATACTGACATACACCTGCAACCTCAACACTGAGGAGGAAGCAGCAGGAAGAACACAACCTGGGGTCCAGCCTGGGCTAACAGAGACGGGGAAGCAGGAAGATAGGTATCAGCGACATGCTTGCATTTAAAGTCTTGGAGAGCCGGGTGGTGGTGGCAGCGCACGCCTTTAATCCCAGCACTTGGGAGGCAGAGGCAGGTGAATTTCTGAGTTCGAGGCCAGCCTGGTCTACAGAGTGAGTTCCAGGACAGCCAGGGCTACACAGAGAAACCCTGTCTCAGAAAAAGAAAAAAAAAAAAAAAAGTCTTGGAGAATGTGACTTTCATCCCTAGACTGGTATAGAAGCGTGTATTTTTATCACAGTATGGCTACGGCAAAGGCAGGCTGGGAGATCCAGGGCTCCCTGGCCAACCAGCCTAGCCTACTTGGCAAGCTCCAAGCCCAAGAGAGACTTCCTCTTAAGTAAAAGTAAATAAATACAGACAGATGGGTACCTGAGGAACTGAACCTAAAATTGTTCTCCGTCCTCCGCATACATCATGCACACCTGCACACACACACACACACACACACACACACACACACACGCACACACATGTACATGTATCAAAAAGAAAAGAAGGGGGACAGGACTCAAGTGCTCCCCCTCATACTCCCCAGGGAGCACAAAGAAAGTCGAGGACTCCAGCCCTAGCAGGTACAGTCGAAGCATCTAAGCTCCTCTAGTCCAGCCTAGCGCAGCTACTCTGAGGTGCCAGCAGCGCCCAGGACTAGAGACCAGACTGGTACCCATGGGTCATTCCTTCCCTTGGAGGTCCTTGGGCAGGGACAGCAGAGCTCTTTCAGGACAAGACACTGCACAACAGCTGCGGCTGAGACGTCCAGGGTGACTGGCACAGGGACGTCCCTCCCTGCAGCAGAGTGATCTCAGGCTCCCTTCCTCCTCTCTTAGCCAGCCAAGCCCCAGCCTGGAAGGACTTGGCTGAGCCTGGCTCTCCCTCACAGGGCCACTTTTGGTTTGATGTAATGAGAGAGCATTGATTGGGAAGCAACTGAGAGGGCCTGGGTTTGAGCTCCAGCACTGCAAACAAACTATTGAGTGCTTACTGTGGTCAAGAACTCTGCCAGGATTTAAAATGCCAACCAAGATCTGAGGACCGGGGATCACAGAGAACGTAAAGAAGGAAGGCTAAGTATGACCCAAGAGGTCTCAGAGAAGAGTGGAGCCGGAACGAAAATAGATCTGTTGATGGTATTGGTGGGGGTTTGTTTAAGAGTCCTATAGCTCACGCTGGCCTTGAACGTGCTATATGTCCAAGGATGCTGCCAAATCAACTGATCCGGCCTCCACCTCCCTAGTGCTGGGGTTCACAGCCATTTTTATGTGTTGCTGGGGAGCAAAGCCTCTCTCTTCCGGCCGGCCTTCAAGGGCAGTAGACGCACAAGTGGTGCACACAGAACATCCATACACATAAAATAAAATACATAATTTTTAATGACTTATATGTATACGTATGTATCTGCAGGTGGTTTTGTGCGTGTGAGTGCGGGTGCCCTCAGAGGCCAAGGCAATGCGATGCAAACAACCTGACAACTAAGCTACATCCTGTCTCTAAACAGGCTCTTGAAGAATGGACCGTTTTCCTTATCAAAAGACTTTGAAAAAACTCTTAGTTCCTTCCATTATTTATTTAGTGTATATATTGTGTGAACCTTTGTGAGTTTAACTCCTTTCCTTTGTTTATTTCTTTTTATTTGTTTGTTCTTTAGAACAGGGTTTTGTTTGTTTGTTTGTTTGTTTGTTTGTTTTAGCCCTGGGCTTATGAGTCTTCAGGTGGGCAATGGGAACCAAACTAGGGTCCTCTGCATGAGCCGTCAGTGCTCCTGACTGACGAGCGATCTAGAGAGATGGTGGCTCCCAGAAGGCTAGAAATTCCTTCAGCATCCTTAGGGAGGCTGACAGTCCAATTGTCCTTCTCTAAACTGCTCCAAACACAAGGTGGCTCACGTAGCAGCCCCGAGTCAAACAGACTATGAGAGATGCAGCTCAAAGCCCTTCTGAGGGAGCCTGTGATGACTGTGAAAACCCATGTCCGCTGTCTCCAGCATCCTGCTAGCACAAGAAATGAACAGTAAGCTCGAGCTGGAGTCACACACATGCATGGTCTCAAGGGGCTTGATTTAACCCTGTCACTGTCTTCAAAGTCAGTCTTTGCATTTTAAAAAATGGGGCCCCACATTTGCATTGCACCCCACAAACTATGAAGCTGGCTCTTCTGAACAAGAGGCAAAGATGAGGGAAGAGGGGGAGGGAGAATCTTCCTAAAGCTAATGGGAATGTGGCTGCCCTTCAGTGGACCTGGCCGGTAGCTGTAACGGGGTGGACACAGATTAAGTGGAGACAGGGCACAGTGCTACAGCAATGCTCAAAACCAAACCCTAACTGACCTAGACCATATCCCCCTACCCCAGAGGTTGACCAGTTGGCTGATAATACTGCCCTGAAACAGGTAGACAAGGTGAGAGTTGGCTGGATACATTCACGTGTTACAGACTCAGACTGGGAGCGGAGGGGCAGTGGCAGCATGTCAAACTGAAACTCTTTTGATCTTATGATTGTTTATAGGTTCAGATCAGAAAGAGAGAGAGAGAGAGAGAGAGAGAGAGAGAGAGAGAGAGAGAAAGAAAGAAAGAAAAAGAAAGAAAGAAAGAAAGAAAGAAAGAAAGAAAGAAAGAAAGAAAGGGAAGAACCCTATGTTTACTTCAGTAACCTGCCCGGAGAACACTGGCCAACCCTTACTATTTGATCAAACTGTTATCTTTACTTCCAACCTACTGTGGATACTACTCTCTCACCCAAACCCTGATCCTCCATCCAAAGAGAGCCATGATTCTAAAATATGACTTTCTCTAGGAATGGCAGGACCAGAAAGGACCTCAGGAACTATCAGGTTTCAGACTCTTGTCTCTTTGGGGAAGGTCCTCCTAAAACTATCAATATGGCTTCCAAGGAACCTTGACAACTCCCCCCCCACACACACACACACAACCTGGTCCAATTCTCACTTCATAAATGAGGAAGCTGAGGCTATAACAGGGGAAGTAACTGATCAAGGCCACCCCAAAACGGGGGCAGGATCAGAACCCGGAAACTTTCAGCTTCCCCTCCTGACCTCTCAATTTCAAGAGTACAAACACATTCAGATATTCACTGTATAACCCCCAGTCCTGCCCCATACAGACACATTAAACACATGCAGATATTCACTGTATAACCCCAGCCCTGCCACACACAGAGACATTAAACACACGAAGATATTCACTGTATAACCCCAGCCCTGCCACACACACAGATATTCACTGTATAACCCCAGCCCTGCCACACACAGAGACATTACAGTTTTCTCCACATCTTTGACTCAGGTCCTTCTTTGTCTTCCAGAAATGAAATCTGGTTTCATGAATTTTAAATCTATGGACCCAGTGTAAGACACACAGCTAGTGTTCAGCACATTTACCCTCCAATCCATCCTTTGGTAAGGTAAAGTCAAAGGTCAAGTTGTCGGTCTTTGTAGAGCCTCGGCACTTGCAAACACTGCCTTTTCTTTCTTTCTTTCTTTCTTTCTTTCTTTCTTTCTTTCTTTCTTTCTTTCTTTCTTAAAATTTTGTTTATTTGATTTGGTATGCATTTATGTGTGTGCCCTAGGAGGGCACAAAGGGTTCGGATCCCCTGGAATTGGGGGACAGACAGTTGTAACCTGTCATGTGGGTAACGGGGATTGAACCTACATCCTCTGGAAGAGCAGTCAGTACCCTTAACAGCTGAGGCATCTCTCCAGCCCCAACACTGACTCTTCTGAAAGAGTGATTCAGCCCTAGTTTTTCACTTACAGGTGAAGCCCATACGAGCTAAGGTCAGACAGGGAAGGTTCCCATTCCGCCACACTAGAAAGACAGAGTCAGAGCTCTGGAATTACAGACTGACTTAGCTTCTGTACTGTTAAGGATCAATCCCGGGGCTTCGGAGCATGCTAGGAAAGTGGTCTACCAATGCGTGGGATCCTCGCAGTTCAATGTGTGATCATCCTTCCTTCCTTCCTTCCTTCCTTCCTTCCTTCCTTCCTTCCTTCCTTCCTTCCTTCCTTCTTTCCTCCCTCCCTCCCTCCCTTCCTCGCTTCCTTCTCTTTCTCCCTCCCTCCCTCTCTTCTTCTCCTTTTCCTTTGAACAAGTTAAGAACCGAGCATCATCCACTGTGTGTCACGAATGATCTGGATGCTGGACATGCAGCCGTGAGAACACACTTCGGTGTTTTTGATTTACAAGGAGACATACTGGATAAATGAATGTGCAGCAAGTTGTGTGGTTATAAACACACTGGAGAAGACAGCCCAGAGGTGAAGGGGCGGAAAATGGTTCAGAAGAAACGGACTTAGTCCTGGATTGTCGAGGAAGGGGTCTCAGAAGGAGGTGTGGGACATCTGAGGTGGGGTAGGGTGGGGGAACATTCCAGACAAAAGGCAAAACAAGGGCAGAGGTCCTCCTGAGGCAGGAAGTCAAGCTATAGTGTGGTCTGAGTGAGGGCAATGTCTGGGTACGATGCAGGGAAAGATGGGGAGGAGGTGCGAGCCAGAGTCGGTGGGTCCCAAAGTTACAGCAATGTTTTAGCCTTTATTCCAGGCATGGAGCATGCAGGGGACTAAGTGACCAGGCACAGCCTGCCATACAATGTTCCTGACCACTGTCATTGCCAGGCAGCCTGTGCTGAGCGGTAAGGGGAACCAGGTTTAGGAGCCAGGCCTTGAGCTCAGCATTACTGAGAAAAACCTTCCCCTTCTCTGAATCCCCAGGGTGAAATGGGAACATCAGGCTGGGTGGTGTCTAAGGTCCTTCCTACAAGATTCGTACATTCTGACCTTGACAGTGAGGGCCCTAAAGGATCTGTCTGCCTTTGATACAGGAAAGGGCCGGGGAGCTTCGGCCACATCTCTGAAGCCCCTGACTCTTACCCAGCTGCAAACCATCTTCTCATGGCTCTCAGGATGAAGACTCCAGACAAAGAATCGGCCTCAGCCCTCAGTTAGAGATGCTAACGATGACCAACACCAGGACCAGTAAGGTGGCTCAACTTGCTTCCATGTCTGATGGCCCGACCTCTACAACTGGTTCCTGACTCCTGTGTGTTGTTTTCACACACACACACACACACACACACACACACACACACACACACACACACAAAATACTGTTTAAATATTTTTTTATGATTCTGAAGTCCTACCATTAAAGATAGCACAGATTTCACACATGTCATGATGGAGTGCAACTTGCAGAAGCCAAGTCATTGGGGTGCTCAGAGCCTGTACCCCTCTGTGCTCTCCCCAGCTCTTATATTTCCCTCAATGGCTACTTTTTCTTTTCTCTTCTCTTCTCTTCTCTTCTCTTCTCTTCTCTTCTCTTCTCTTCTCTTCTTTTCTTTTTTTCTTCTTCTGTATTTAGTCTTTTCAAGACAGGGCCTCAGCTATATAGTGAACTGGAACTCACTCTGCAGAGAGGTTGGCCTTGAACTCATAGAGATCTGCCTGCCACTGCGTCCCGGGTGCTTCAGCACACCTTGCTCCTCCCGCCTGCTCCCTTGAGGGCCCTGTCTTGGATGATACATCATGGGATGGCGTTGAAAGGGAGGAAGGCTCCCCACTCCTCCATCCAGTTGCAGGAACAAGGTCTGTTTCCCCCAGTTCGCCTGGGAGCTCCTGAGAATATGGATCCATCAGACTGCGAAACCATCAGGTGTCTCACAATGAGTCTCTCTCAGGAGACCTTTATCTTCTGCTCCAGTGGGGAGCTCTCCAAGACAGACAGTGGGTCCCTGCAGCAGGGGTCATGCCCCTCCTTTGGCCTAGAAGCATCCAGAAGATGGGGTTTTTCTGCCCCACTCCCTGCTCCCCACAGCATTCTCCATTTTTAGCAGTTTCTTTAAAAATTTTCTTTAAGCGGGGCAGAGTGAAACACTTCGTTGGAACCGCCGCACCCAGGTACAAGGCCCCTGCCATCCTTAGCCACTGAATCAGCCACGGGAATGAAATCTGAACCTCTCTGCTGAATGAAGAGAGAGTCAGAAGTCAGCTTCGTCTGGCATCTTCTTAGAGACCGGCTAGGTCCAGCCCAAAGACTGCCCTCATTTTACAAATAGTCCTCTCTGGAACAGGGGCTGAAGGAAGCCGAGGTGCACCAAGGGACTGAGAGCAGGGACCACACTGGGTGCCACGCTGGCCCAGGCACCACTGTGCTATGGTTTCTGTGCTGAGGAGAGGGTTCACATGAGGGAGCTGCGCTGCTCATCCCTCAGCAGCAACAGTGGTGAGGGGTGTGTGTGCAGGGCTCAGGACTGGAGCTTGAGGTTGGCTCAGCTCACATCTGGTGCCTCAGGTGAGATAGGAACCTTACCCCAGACAGGGAGAGGGGTAAGAGCGCTGGGAGAGCCCACCAGGCTCCTCTGGAACCCAGCTTCTACCACAGAACTGCATCAAGGTGGGGACTTCCAATGTCTGCCACTGGTTGGTGGCTTCATCATCAGCTCCCCTTCAGACCAGACAGCACAGCCCACACGGGGAGCAGTGGCCCTTTCAGCCAGGAAACATTCACTCTTAGTCCCCACTTCTCCTAAACAGGGGATGGGGAAAACCTTGGAGATTTCTGCTGCTTCCTACCAACACCCCAGGATGAATGTGGAACCTTCCCTCACCGTCTAGAGGGCTTGGGAGACTGTGTGGCTGAGCCTCCGCTAGAGACCAGCGGGGTCCCATTGGACCCAGGAGCCTGGGCACAAGGAAAATGCCACCTGCGGGCTGAGGAGACGGCTCAGGGGGTAAGGGTATTCGTTTTTCTTGTAGAAAACCCAGGTTTGACAGCCAGAACCCTCATGGTAGCTCATGATTTTCTTTAACTTCAGTTCCAGGGGGTACCAAACCCTCTCTGGCTTCCGAGGACTAGGTACACATGTGGTGCACTTATATACATTTGTTTTTTGTTTTTTGTTTTTTAAAAAAAGGTACTCTCCTGGATATGAAGTATCCTTAGTTTGGAAAGGGTGGCCCTGATGTGAAACCAAAAGAAACCCAAGAAGGACGCAGGAGTACAAAGAACAACAACCACTGACAGGGTTTGGCCGCCACTGTCCACGGAGTGAGGGCGCAGGGCACAGACTACTCCTTAAACAGGGAGTTGGATAGGAGTTCAGTCTTCCCACGGCTTCTTCTACCTCCACATCTGACACTGAGTCACAGGGCGGTCAACTGATCCCCGGGGGACGTGAAAGACTGCAATCGGTCCGTAACAAGGGAGCTTAGACTAAAAGACGGTCTTGAACCTTGCGCCGTTGTCACCAGATGTGTGCAGGCACGCACCAGATGTGTGCAGGCATGCACCAGATGCTACAAGCCAGTTTCCATTAAATCCTTTATTCCCACGAGTATTCCCCACCTGCCGGAGTTCAAACGGTTCAGATGGTTTGTGCCTGTGTCCGGATGCGTATGTGTATACGAAGGTGTACACACTAGGTGCGTCTGTCATTGTTTTTGTTTTTAGAACAGAGTCTCTCACAGGCCTGGGGCTTGCCAAGTAGCCTGGGCTAGCTGGCCATCGAGCCTCCAGGATCCTCCAGCCTCTGTCCCCTCAGAACTGGGAAGACAAATGTGTCCCACCAACCATGGCTTTAGTACATAGGGTCTGGGGATCAAATGCAGGTCCTTTTACTAACTGAGATATCTCCCCAAACCCTAATATCCCTGGCATGTTTGTTTTGTTTTGTTTTTAATTTAAAAGCAGGAAGTATTTACCACATCCAAAGCATAAAGGAGGCTCACCAGCTCCCTTCTTCAACAGTGTTTTAAAGGCATTCAAACCTCAACAGTATGTTGCCTTCATTCTGAAAGCATACAGTCATCTAGATGGCCAGCAACCGTCACCCCGCAGCTACAAGGACAGGCAGGCTAAATCCTTTTGAAGTTATTCTCAGGATCAACTGCTAGGGACCCAGGGACACCAGAGTTCTTAATAATGCCTCAGAGCACTAGGGTGGCGCATCATAGAATGGCCTAGACCCCAAAACTTCTCAGGAGCCGTAAGAACCTGGAGCAGTCACCTGAGGGAACTCCCTGCGGCGCTGCCTGCAGCAACATTTTAATGGCTTATTACCCAAGGGTGCCACCGACATCACTTTCAACCCCACCCCACCGCCCCTGCCACTTCGTCATAAAATAACCCTCGTATTTTTCAGCTGTAAATCAGCATCTGTCAAGCTCTAAATTGGGCCAAGGCAATATTTATTCATCAAAAGATAAATCTTCCCTGCCCCGTCACAAATCTGCTTCGAAATGTATTATGCCATCACTCTTACCTGAAACCTTGTCAAAAAGTGGCCTGGCAGAGTCAGGCCATGTGCAGTTGGCTAAGGCTAAGGGTACAGTCATAGCTCATCTGTTTGGTTCTCTGTGTGTGGGAGTGGGGAGGTGGTGCCCTTCCAATGAGGCCTACCCAGGGTAGCAATTCGAATGCCCGTTGACATCAGGTTGGGGATTGAGAGAATCTGATTCGCCCAGAGAAGCAAAGACCCCCTCCAGTGGGAAAAGTAGAGAGGCAAAAAAAAAAAAAAAAAAAAAAAGTAATAGAAGCAGGTGTGGTGGGTGGGAGGGGGGCAGTGAATGAGGAGCGACAGGTCCGTGGAGCAGCAGGACAAGGTGGAGAGCCCTTCCAAGAGAGGAGGTGACACACGTGATAATCAGTGACACGGCTGGTGAAGGTTCTTTCTGCCAAGCCTGGCCAACTAAGTCTGCCTCGAAGCTGCCGGGTATCACTGGAAGCAGCCAGGATTAATGTTCAAATTGATAACGGATTTGGAATTAATTCTTGGTTGCTGCACACTGAGAACCCTTTGGCGGGGGTGGGGTGGGTGGAAGTGTTCACCATCCCCTCCCACACTCAGCCTACAGGCCTCCACATGGGGCCACCAGGGGGGATAGAGACAGCTTGGCTCTGGGACCGGTGAGATCCAGCTGAAAGGCAAACCCATCCCCAACAGGCATAATCTCGTCCCTTTGTGCTCCTTTCTCTGGATGTGCCAATCTGAGGAGGGGCAGAAATCAGCCCTCACTCAGTGTGGGCTCCTGGCTGCTGCTCCTCCCAGGTGGGTTGGGGTCATCTGCTGAGGGGTGCCCTCTGCCTCATTCCTCCACTCTCCCTTACACACCCCAACCCAGCCAGCTTCACCTTTTACTACCAAGTCACCCCAATCCCACTTCCTCTGCACTGCTCCACAACCTCACGGCTTGATCTGGCACAAGAACACACTCCGGGCTGCCGTGCACTGGTGGTTAATGGCAAGGTGGGTTTCTAAGCCACACACATACTATTAATTTCATATTCAAACGCACGCTTCTTGTGCGTGGGCGAGTACGGGAGGAAACCCCTCCCCAGTGCCAAACACTGAAGTCTTTACGGAACTTAACTAAACAAAGACGGAACGGACGGAACTACTTTTTAAATTTTTTTTTTTAAAAGGCCAACTTCACATGTTCATGCTAGGTGCCGAATTTCTCACACGCATTTTCTCACACGCATTTTTACAACCAACAGATCAAGCCACTACCGGAACCTTGTGAATGTACCGGAACCTTGTGCATGTACCTTGGTTATCTGGGCTTTAAAGACAAGGAGGGCCAGGGGTGTAGCTGTGCTTGCTCTGAGTTCAGTTCCCACCGTGGTGCAAACCCAGGCATGGTTGTGCACACCTGTAATCCTAGCACTTAGGAGGTGGAGGCAGGAAGGTCAGAAGTTCAAGGTCATTGCTGGATTCATAGGGAGTTCAGAACAGTCTGGGCCATATGAGACTTTGTCCAAAAAAAAAAAAAAAAAAAAAAAAAAGGATGAGGAGGAAAAGGAGGAGAAGTGGGGAGAGGAGGAGGAAGAGGAGGAGGAAGAGGAAGAGGAAAGAAAAAGATGAAGAAAAAGTAAAAAAGAAAAAGCCACACCACTGAGGGGTGGGGGGTAACACACCCTAGGCCGGAGGCAAAGGTAGTTAAAGGTTTGAGCTTGAACTTTAAACTTTGGTTTTGTTGTGGAGTGTTTAAACACTATTATCATTACATTTGTGTGTGCATGTATGTGGGTGGACATGCATGAGTGCCTGTGTGTGTGTGTGTGTGTG
>NC_034607.1:14774004-14778339 GCF_900095145.1 Mus pahari | reverse complement strand
TGTGTGTGTGTGTGTGTGTGTGTGAACATCTGGAGGTCAGAGTACAACTTTTGGGAGTCAGCTCTCTCCTTCCAGTCTGTGGGACCCTGAGGTTGGAACTCAGGTGGTCAGGCTTGGTGACAAGTGTCTTCACGTGCACAGCTATCTCTCCAGCCCATCGCTGTGGATTTGGAGAATAAATAAGCAGATGATTGTATTAAGATAGCATCAGAAGAAGGTGGGGAAATAATAAACAAAGCCAGACTAGACCATTTTCCATCTTTCTGTACTTGTCTATCAAGTGGTTAGGTGGTGCCCAAACCCCAAAATAGAAGAGCAAGAGCAACCTGTCCCTTGGCCACCTACACGGCCTCACTGCAGTACTGACAGGCCTTTTATCGAGTGTGTGCACACTGACCATTGACCACAGCCGAGCACAGCTTCCAGTCACGCAAGCCAACTTCTCTGCAGCCTTGGTTCACTGAAACGAAACAAAACTCGAAAAAATACACTCTACCTACTCTCCCCCGAGTTTCACGAACTTCCAAGAATGCCAACAACAGGCACAGAGGTTCATGTCTGTAACCCCGGCGCTCAGAAGGCAAGGGGGATGTCCTGAGTTCGAGGTCAGCGTGAGCCACACCGTGAGTTCTTGGATTGTGGTATGAGAATCTGTCTGCAAACAACAAGAACGCTTCTAAACAGTGGTGACATTGCCAAGAGCTCCCCAAATTAGCTCTGGGGCACGGCATAGCAACCGAGAGCATGTTTTTCAGTAGTGGGCACTGAACCCCAAGTTCCATACACGCTAGGCAAGGACTCTGCTGACTGAACTGTGTCCTCAGCCCCCTGGCTTGGTTTTAAAAACGTGTCTTGTAGCTTTCCCTTGGAAACAGGTTGACCAATCCAACTAAGAGTATCACCTAAGCCTTCCATGTCACCACTAAACAACATTAGAGAAAAATAATAATAATCTTGTGGATACTGATTTTTTTTTTTTTAGTGAAAACCTTACATTTTTCTTTAAAATAGCCTGCCTGGGTTCATTTGCTAGAACGAAGACAGCCAACATGAACACCTTCAAAGCTGGGGCACAAGGAAGGCAAGGCGGGAACCAGACTCCCCACCCAGGAATAAAATTAACAAGTCAAGGTCAGACTGTGCTGTGGGCTAACCAGCTGGACCTATCTATCACCTGGAGGCAGGGCCCCCCCTCATCCCCAAATCAAGACGCCTCAGAAATAGACACCAGTGAACACAGAAGGCCACGTGGAAAAGAGGGGCTACAACCAGAAGTGAACCACCAGGGTGTCCACCCCATCCATCGTCCCACACCATCAAATTCCAGGCTTCACTTAGCCACACTGCCTGTTCGGTACCGTCACTCCCCTCTCCCGTCACATCTGTGACTTAGTACTGGGCCACTGGACCTACAGTACATGCCCAGCGACTGTGTTCTTTTCCAGCCATTGCTTAAACAGCATCGACAGCTTGAAAGCAAACTACAAGGAGACACTCCGGGTGAATCTACCCTTGATTTTATCACGGTTATGGCCACGTAGCAAAACCGCTCATGGCCCCTGGACACCTAACTCAACGTAAGCTAATCCATACTCTAATCAAACGCTTAATTTCTCCACTAATTGTGCTTTCTAGCTGGCCAGTCAGCTACTCCTTCCTTGCCATGGACAGTGCAGCCCTCTCTAGCCAGCTTCCTTAGGGAGCCATAAACAGTTCTCACCAGGCTTGGTGGGGGGGGGGGGTCTTCAGGCTTTCCCCGGAGTCAGTAGGAAATGAGAAACTAAGGTAGAGGCAAAGAAAATATGGGGCAGAATTCCACTTTCTCCACCTGCTTCTGCACGGCTAACCCGCGGCAATTGTACACAGGAAGGCTTACAGAGGCTCAACTGAACTGACTGTGCTCCCCTTACCCCCCAATCCTCAGATAAGAAAAACGGAGGGAGGGGGAGCCTGCTCACTGGGATTTGCATAACCTTTGCAGGGGTGGAGTGTTTAAGGCTTCCCTAAAGCCAGTTCACCCTCGCTTCAGATCTTCCCCTGAGCTCGGAAAACAAAACCATGAGACCCACACAAGCAGTAGCCTCCACCTCAACAGAGAAAGCCGCACGATTTTAGAAAGAAAAAATAAATTAAAAGAGGTCATTTTGCTCTCTTCTCTGAACAGACGCAACCAGCTTTGCCCTGCTGGCTCCCCCCACTTCCTGTTGCTTCCTCCCAACGCCCCCCCAACTTTGTATTTTTTTGAAGCCTGTGTGTGTATGTCTGCCCAGGTTTCGCTATAGGTTTCAGTGGGAGGTTGTCGGAGGGAGTGGGATGTGGCTGGATGTGTTCTGAGACACAGGACTGTACAAAAGACAGAAATCACTACGGCCCAACCGCCAGGAAAGTACGCCCAAAATATCACAACCTCAAGTCAACAGTGGCGGGTGGGGGGGGAGGGTTCTAGGAAAACACTTGTGGGTAAGGCTGACTTTGTGGGGAGCACACTGGGTGGGCGATGGCCACTTAACCACTAATACCAGGTGGCTTCAGGCTGGTAGCCTGGAGGAGCCTCTTGAACCCTCTTGAACCCTTTCTCCAGCCCTGTTCTCTAGGGAGCCTGCCCCTTAGAAGACGATCTGAGCCATTGAAAAGCTCTGTGAGTGGGACCCCATCTAATCTCCACCTCAAAAGAAAGAGGGGAGCAAGAAAGGACCCTTGAGAGCAGATGTCTTCTTCTGGCTGTCCTTTAGTCACAGGGGAAGGTGCTGAGCCAGAGAGCCTGAGAGTCTCAGAGCTGGTTACAGCCACACAGCACTGGGCCTCCGGCTCTCTTGTCTTGCAGGGCGGGGCTTCTTAAGATCTTATCGAATTAACAAGAAGCAGATGCTTAATAATATCAGTTCAGGAGGTTGGGGAGACAGCTCGGTGGTTGAAGTGTTTGTTACATGTATACAAGGAGCTGAGTTTAGTCCCTGGCACCCCCACCAAAGCCAGATAGAGCAGCTCACCCCTGCAATCCCTGGCCTGGGAAGACAGAGGCAGGCTCCTTGGGCTTGCTGGACAGCCAGCCTAGCTGCACGGGGACGCTCCAGCTCAGCGAGACCTTGTCTCTAAAATATGAAGTGGAGACACAACTGAAGAAGGTACCAGATGTCAACCTCTAGCCTCCACAGCCAACACACACACACACACACACACACACACACACACACTAATATTGACTCGGCTATACTGGTCATTCATTGCCCAGTTCACAGAGTATGTATACGTTGTTAGGTACCAGAACATTCCATCTTCCAGATCTATGTTTTGGGGAGGAGAGCCACCTGCCTGGCAATCAATGCCAGTCCTGACTATAGGTAACCCAGGTGTGCTTTCCAGATGTGCAGTTTAGCGTGCGACCAGCATCTGCCATTATTCCCTTCCAGGAAGAGCCAACCTGGGAGAGAGGCTGTGCTGTGCGAGGTGCGGGCCTGAGAAGGGAAAACTGCACCAGCCCTTCTGTAGCCTGTATCAGTGGGAGGCTTCCACAAACTCTCCTTGCCTTCTTGCACCCACGTGTGCAATTGGAACATCCGAGACTCTTACTGGCCCCGAAGTTCTCTGATTCTAAACATGGGCGTCACCCTTCACCCTGGCTAGCACAGGGTTCCACTCTCTGTCCTCCTCAGGGCCCTGGCTTTTCTGCCCGCTGCAGCTGCCCGGCACAGCTGCCTGGTATCAGGCATTTGTTACTAAGTTTTCTTGTCTCACTCACTGGAAGGAGCGCTCTGTAAGGGCAAGGACATGCTGCAGACAGAGCGGCAAAACACACAAGGTAAGGCTTTGACATCTGCAGAATAAATGAAGGAAGGAATCAATGAACTAAGACGTGAAGGAATCAGTGAGCCTGTGTTTAATGAATGAATGAACGAATGAATGAATGAAGGAACAAACGAACGAATGAACGAATGAGCCATCAATGATGTTCCTTAGACCCAAGTTACTAAATTAGATCATTGAGTTTCACATTCTCTTCGTTTATTAGAAAGGGGGAGGGGCTAAGCTAAGAATGCATCTTTATACACATAGAATGAGGGATAAGGAAGGAAAAAATTGTAAAACCATCTCAGAGGCTGGTGAACTGCCTCCATGGCTGAAGTGCTTGCTGCCAAACCTGAAGACCTGAGTTTAATCCCTGGAATCCCCATGGCAGAGGAAGAGAACCAACTCCTTAGGTTGTCCTCTGACCTCAACAGGCCTGCTGTGGTGTCTCACACGTCCACATATACCACACCCAAATGCCTGGAGCTCTCTCTCTCTCTCTCTCTCTCTCTCTCTCTCTCTCTCTCTCTCTCTCTCTCTCCTCTCTCT
>NC_034607.1:14763331-14773924 GCF_900095145.1 Mus pahari | reverse complement strand
CACACACACACACACACAATGAATAAATGTTTTTTTAAGTACTCAGAATGTATCTAGGGCCAAGCATTCAATAACTGTTAGATTACAAACATGATTATAGTCACTGACAGAAGCATAAGGACCTACAGCTCTTTGACAATACCCTGGGCAGTTTCAGGCACATCACTGAACTTGGAGATGTGTAGGGACTCTGTCAGGGGTATGGTAGCAGTATGGCTGCTTGGTGCGGTGTTTCATGTGAGATCTTGAGCTCACTCATCCAAGTGTTACTTTGTGGGCCTCCTGACAAAGCCTGCATACAAGCAATTAACCCTTCAAGTTCCTAGCAATTAACCCTTCAGATTCCTAGCTCCTGCCCTGAGAGCTTACTGTCCAGTTGGGGAAAGTGAAATATTGATATATAAAAAGAAAAGCTATGCATTCCAACTCACAGCAAGGAATGTCAGCCATGCGTTGTGGGGAAAGCGCTTGGCACACAGCATGAAGGAGACCTGAGCCCGTCTATGTGCCATCAACATCTGCATTTCTCATTACACGGAGGTCAAATCCTCGCTTCTCCTTCACCTCGTGGTGGTCAGTGGCTCTGACATAGGGAAACTGGTTGTCAACAAAGCGAGAAAAAAAAAAAGTTTTTTGTTTTTTTTTTCTCATTCTTCCTCCTCAGGGCTTAACGTAGGATCTCCAGAGGGCCACTGTGACCTCTCCTGATACCTACAGTCCCTGAGAAGGAACAGACCTGAAAGCCTGGGTGAGGGACGGAAAGCAGAGTGGAAAGACGGGACAGGAAGGCAGAAGACAGAAGAGGTGCAGAGCTCACTCCAACTGCCAGCTCACTGCAGCTCACCAAGGTCCGGGGGATTAGAAGAGCCAGGCACGTGTTGGCTATGGCAAACTCTGAAATCCACAAACCATTGAGTTCAGAGGACCCTGCTAGAGAGTCTTCAGTTTATTTCATTTTTATGTATATGTGTTTTGCCTACGTGTATGTCTCTATACCATGTGTGTATCTGCTCCCCATGGATGTCAAGAGATGATTGAGGATTCCCTGGAACTGGTGAGCTGACAGGTGGGTGCTGGGAATCAAACCCAGGTCCTCTGGAAGAGGAGTGTCTTAGGGTTTTACTGCTGTGAATAGACACCATGACCAAGGCAATTCTTATAAAGAACGACATTTAATTGTTACAGGGTTCAGAGGTTCAGCCAGGCATGATGGAGGAGGAGCTGAGAGCTCTACATCTTCATCTGAAGGCTGCTAGCAGAAGACTAACTTCCAAGCAGCTAGGGTGAGGGTCTTAAAGCCTACAACCACAGTAACACATCCAACTCCCATAGGGCCACACCTTCTAAATAGAGCCACTCCCTGGGCCGAGCATATACAAACCGCCACAAGGAGACAATGCTCTCAACCACTGAGCCATCTCTCCGGCTCCCAGCTATGAAAACTCCCAGCCCCACAGAAGCGCTCACATTGAAGGAGGCCCAGAAAAGAGGTGCCTGACCTAAGAGACGTGACTTAGATAGGCTACATCCGTCCAAACCACCGAAGACTGCCGAGACTAGAAAGGCTTGACTCTACAGTATCCGTGTAACAACATACACGGTCTGGCTCCGGTTCTGTAAGAAAATAACAAGCAGGCAAGCTGAGTGATGCACGCATGCGTGGGAAAAATCACTGGGCCAAAAAAATCCAAGATCCTGAATGTCGGAGTCTGAAGAGTAGAGACGGACACCTGCATTTTCTTCCCCTTCTTTACAAATATGCCCCAACTTTTACCTAACTTCTTATTATTATTATTATTATTATTATTATTATTATTAAACAGTAAATATTGAATCTGGTTTGTTTTCTTTTGCAGTGTTAAGGAACAAACCTTACACATGTTAGTTACAGCCCCAGGCCAGACTTTTTTCTTTTTTACATTTATTTATTAACACAGCACACACGTATATAGGTCAGAGGACCCCATGTACGAGTTACTTCTCTCCTATCACTGTGTGTTCCAGGGATTGAACTCAGGTCAGCAGGTTTGATGACAAGTGCAAACACACACACACACACACACACACACACACACACACACCCCAACACACACCAACACACGCCTCATGCCATCCTCTTACCCACCTCCAGCAGGTTAGCCCTCCAGTCTCCTATCCCACTCAGCCCCAGCCAACGGAGCACAGAACAAGTGACGCCAGTCAAGGAGGGATGGGTACCCTCCACGTGTGCACAGCCTGTCAAGGACTTCACAAACGTGACGTCACACACCCAGTGAATCTAAAACACAGATCCTGCTAACACCATTTTATGGAGAGGAAACTGAGGTTCTGGGTCACCCAGCGAGGCCCGGAGCTGGGAAGGGAGCTCCGGTGTCAGCACATCTGTCTGCAGATGTTTTGTAGGCCTGGAGTAGCCCCCTTGTCAGCTGCAACCACGACCGTAATAACGTAAAATAACAAGTTCTTGGCAGCTTTCACTTAGATTTAGGTTGAAAGTGAAATGCACCGCCAGTCCCAATTTGAGAACATATAAATATGAATATTTAATCACTAAAAAAAAAAAAAAAAAAAGAAAGAAAGAAAGAAAAGTAAGAAAAGGAAAGGGGGAGGGGAGGCGGAATGCTCAGCTCCCAGCTCAACCCTCATTCAGTGAGGCAGAAATAAAAAGTGAGCCTGCCCCAACACATTGTGCTCTCATGAAAGCGCTGAGCTGATCTGCACTCCCACCCACCCCAGCCCACTTCGTTTAAATTTAGGCCGCCACCAGGCACACTGTACCCAACCGCATTGTCGCAGATGAAGTCATGAAGTCCTCAGCTGGCGGGCGCGCCCACACCTGTGTGAAGGAAACCGGGGCAGGCCAGGCACACGGGGCCAGCCTCCCTGGGCTAGAGGGAGGTCTTTATGGGAGAGGGGCACAGTCTGGTAGGTCTATGATCTGGTTCAGCCTTGTGGAGCTGTGACCTTGGGATAGCCAGCTTGGCCTCTATTGGTCCCAACTGGTGTTCTATAAAGTCAGGGTGACTACAGGGATGGCCAAGTCCGTCCCAGCTCAAGGGGGACTCCAGCCACCTGACGGACGATACCGTCGCTCCACACTACAGAAGGAGAGCAGCCCACAAGCTGCCAGCTGCGGCCACATGCAACGGGCATGACTGCAAGGCTGTCCTCCCTCAGCTCCAGACTTGCATCAGGACTTGCATCAGCGCTGGGATGACAGTCTGAGGGGGAGGCTTAGGGAAGCTGACCCTGCACCTTACAAAGGGAATTTCACAGCCAGGTCCAGCTCAGCCAGCCTTGAGTCCTTGTTCCTTCCCGTCTGAGGAATGAAACCCGAGGTTGTCCTCTGGCCTCCACACACATAAGCACAAGCACAAGCACACACACACACACACACACACACACACACGTATGCACGCACGCACACGCACACACACACCCACGCACATTCATATGTGTATTTATTATTTTCTGTCATTTTTCCTTCTTGGAGATTTAGTATATGTAGTCTTTTCACTTTTTCTTCTTTAGAGCAGTGCCTTAGCCCAGGTTGGACTCAAGCTCACAATCCTCCTGTCTCTGCCTCCTCTCTGCATCTCACTTCATTTGCTTATTTAGTTTTTGGGGTTTGTTTTATTTTGTCTGGATAGACTGGTGTAGCCCAGGTCAGCCTTGAGTTCACCGTGCAGCCATGGCTGGTCTTGAACTCCTGATCTCCCTGCCTCTCCGGCAAAGTGCTATCGTTACAGCTCTGCCGCCAACACTCTCAGCTCCTGATGTTTTTAAGTGTGATCTCATTAGAGAGAAGGGACAGGAAACACTCTCCCTGTCTTCGGGGTAAAACTGAGGCACGACAGGCACACAAGGACGCTGGACTTCCCCGAAACCTAGGTGAAGTGGCCTTTGCTAATACCCATCCTCTCACACAGAGGCACCGAACACCCTGGCCGGGGAGAATAAAATGAATATGGAAAATGCACAGAGAAACCCCACTTCACGGTAGAGGGCCAGGAAGCTACTCAGTGCTCCCCGAGAACCAAGTGTTGACTGTGCTGTTTGGCCAGTGTGTAGTTCCGATCCTCTGCAGCCGACGGACCCCTTCCCACTTTCCAAGCAGGCTGCTCCCAGAACTGTGTACTGAGGACTCCACAGGTATCCAACAGCCAAGCCCCAGAGAGCCAGAGAAAGCAGGTTTTTCAGGACAGAAGGAAGTCAAGCCCCTTGCGCGCCCTGGGGTGCCAAGACAGAAGATGGGATTACTCAAACCATCCAGACATCCCCGCACACTGACCCTAAATGAATAACTAGAACCTGAAAACATACAAACGCATCCACATGCCCCACACCCCACGCACGGCCATCAAAGCCCCAAACGCTGACCCTCAAGAGGCACACTGTTTAAAGTGAATAAAAAACAAAATCCAAAGAAAGACCACACTACAGCCTGAAGAGGAAGACAGAACATACTAAGTGTACTACTTATTAATGTGTGTGTTCGTGTGCGTGTGTGTGTGTGTGTGTGTGTGTGTGTGTGTGTGTGTGTGTGTGTACACACCAGCCACCCGAAGGGCACTCTCAGATACCTCTCCTGGTTGTTGTGATTTCTGAGATGGGATCTCTCACTGGCCTGGGCCTGGCTCCTTAGGCTAAGCCGGTGACCGCCCCAGGGGTCCTTCTGGCTTTACTCTCCTAGGGCTCACATTACAAGCGTGCAGCACCACACCTGGCTCTTTACACAGGGACGGGGACGGGGACTCAAAGGGACGGGGACTCAAACTCACATCTTCATGCCTGCACAGTAAAGAAAGGCACTTAGCCACCAGAGTCACACACCCCCATCCCCCAGTCCCAGAAAAAGAATAAATACTTTTGACAGAAGGCCAAAGGACAGCTGACATACATAGTAACTAAAATAATGAACACTGGGTCCCCGTCCCTTAATAGCACTGTGACCTCGGCCCCTCCAAGCTTCCTCACCCCCCCCCAAATGAGTGCACCGAGAGTCTATAATTTGAAACCTCCTCATTACGTTTCATAAGAAAACCCACAAACTGATTTCCTCAGAAGCCAAGGATGACAGGAGGAGAATTTTTAAGTCCCCTGAGCACTGGAGCGACCCAGACCTGGGAAGAAGAAGCCAGCAACAGCACAGGCGCAGCATGGGTCTCCCTGTTCTTCTCTGGGCCCCTGAAGCAGGAGTGAGATCCTGGAACCCCTCCGGCCACCTCAGAGACAGTGAGAGCTACTGAAAAGCTCCAGGCACCTGACTTTCTCTTTTCTTTTTTGTGCTAGAAACACAGACCCCAATATAGCGAATAGAGATGGAAGAGCTCCCCGCTCTCGGAGTCTAAGATTAACCGAACTGCAGGAGAGGCTGCAAACTAAATTTACATGGAGTGGGGGAGGGGAGAGGAAGGGGCGGAGGACATATTTGGGGAAGAATGTTGTCTAGAAATTAGGCCTGAGACCTCCTGGGGACCACACTTCACTGTGGTGACAAATGGCATCCCTGGACGGGTGTTCCGTAGGCTGGCCCTTGTCAGAGGGTCGAAAGACAGGACAGAGGTACTACGCAGCCAGACCCTAGAATTACAACAGTTGTGCTGTAATTATCGAGTGCTTAGGAAGTTTCAAGCACGCACCACCACCACTCCTTTCTGCCAGGCATTTACCTACCTGACTCAGCCCTCTGCTCCCAAGTTCTCCAGGCTCAGGCTACATCCCGGGATGAGGAAGCCTCTCACCCCACTCAGCTGCCAGTCTCTTCTCACTCATGGACCACGTGGACTGACTTCCTTCCTGCCTTACTCTGTGCTGGGAATCAAACCGGGGGCCTGGTGTGTGCTAGGCCAAGTCCTTCTACCTCTGAGCCTTAGCTGCAGCCAGCCCCACAGCGTTCCTTTGTCCAATGAAAATTCGGATGTGCTCAAGAGATAGCGATCCAGACAGTCCCCCAGCTCAAGAGCCCGTCCCCATGAGAAAGGAACTAGCCACCATTCAGGCAAAGCTTGTCACTACTAGTTTGTGTAGGTCATGGGTCAGGAGACACCTGCTTCTCTGCGCGCTCAGTGGCATGCCAGGATTGATACCTGGAGGGTCCTCCAGAAAGAGTGACGCAAACGCAACGGCAACAAAGTATCAGAATGTTTTGAGGGCTGACAATTAACTGAGAAAAAGAAACTGGAAAACAATCCCCTGTTAAGTGATGTTTAAAAAAAAAAAATTCCTAGGAATAAATTTAACCACAAACATGAACGATTTATATATGGGAAATTAACTACAAAACATGGACAAAAGAAACTGAAAATATAATATAATATAATATAATATAATATAATATAATATAATATAATAGCGATAGCCCATGTTCATGGATTACAACTGCTCCAGGACCAGGGAGTCGTCTCAGTGGGTAAAGGTGCGGAGCCTGACAACCTGAGATTGATACCCAGGACCCCACTGGCAGGAGAGAATTAACCCCAAGTCCTCCATCCTCCACACGGCCATGCCCTCGTCCCCCACGAAACAAAGAAATATGTTACGAAAATGTGATAAGAATTAATACTGTTAAAATATCTGTACTGAGGACTCAGCACATGGTTCAGTGGTTAAGAACACCAGCAGCTCTCCCAGAGACCTGGGTTCGATTCCCAGCACCCACATGGCAGCTCACAACTGTCTGTAACTCCCGTTCCAGAAGATCTGACACCCTCACACGGACATGCAGGCAGGCAAAACACCAATGCACAAAAAAACCTGCTAAATCTTTTCAAAAACAGTACTGAGCCAGACATGGTAAGAACACCTACCTACAGTACCAGCAGTCAGAGAGTTGAAAGGGGAAGGTGCTCCTGAGTCTAAGTGTTCAAGAACAGCCTGGGTGACAAAGTAAGGCCATCTTGAAAAACAACAAAAACAAAAACAAAACAACATATACTGCTCATCGTGTCCAATGCAGTCTCCAAGTCATTCTTCACAGAAATGGAAAAAAGAATGAATCCAAAATTTACATAGAATTACAAAAAATCCTGACCAGTCAGCATGCGCACTTATTTTCAAAATATACTATAAAGCCATAGTAATCAACACAGCATGGTACCAGCATCAAAATGGACACACGGCCTAATGACAGGATGCCCAGAAATAAAGCCAGCATCTATGGCCAATTACTTTTCCTCAAAGACGCCAAAGACACACAGTGATGAAATGATACTGCCTTTAGTAACTGTTCTTAGAAAGACTGAGAACACATATAGAAAAATAAAATGAACCTTTCTCTTAAAAATACATACATACATACATGGAGAGGAGGAGAGGAAGACGAGAAATGAGACAGAGCAGAGCTGGAAGAGGAAAAGGAAGAGAAAGGGGGAGGAGGCAGCGGAAGGAGGAAGTGGAGAGCCTGGGCAAGGACTAGAAAGGGAAGAAGTAGGAGGAGCGGTGGCCCCGCCCCTGCTCCCATGTGGATGTCAATCAACTCCGCCCCCGCCCCGCCCCCGCCCCCGCCCCAATCCCATGAGCCTCAGTGTCTCCCTCCACTCTGGCTGCCCTGTTAGACTCACAGGAATTCCACGTTTGAGGAAAGAGGGCTCCTCATAGAAAAACTGCTGTCTTTCCCGAGGCCCAGTTATTTTCCAGGTGGTTCTGGTTTTTTTTTTTTTTAATAGTAAGTTGTCTTTTTCTTTTTTTCAATCCAGAGGAAGAGAAATGAAACGGAATGTGTAGAATTTTTAAACATAAAACGCAAATGAAGAGGAAGCGTGTCCCTCTCACGGGTTTCTCATTAAACCGACAGTTGAGTTTCAGACATCAGGAAGCACGAAGACATCCATTCCCCCCCCCCCGGACATCAGAGATCCAGTACAGGGCCCGTCGCAGCCGTCGAGCCTGGTCGTTGCTCACGACCTAGCGAGAGAGCGAGCAGGGCAGCTGGGCTTGCTCACGAGCCTGATGCCACAGGCAGAGTGCAGAGGGCACCAGCACGGACCCAGACCCAGGAAGGAGGCCGGACCTTCTGAAAGGCCATGACGTCAGGATTCTCCACTAGTACACGGGGGGGGGGGGGAGCCAGACATGGTGGTAGACAACTGTCATGCCAGCACTCAGGAGCCAGAGGCAAGAGAATCGCCACAAGTTCCAGACCAGTGGGGAGAATATAGAAAGACACTGACTCAAAAATCCAAAAACAGGGCTACAGGTATGGATTAGTGGGTAGAGTGTGTACGGCGAGTCAGAGCTGGAGTTTTGATTCCCGGAACCCGCATTAAAAAGTTGGGGTGGAGCCAGGTGGTGGTGGCACCCGCCTTTAATCCCAGCACTTGGTAGGCAAAGGCAGGTGGATTTCTTAGTTCGAGGCCAGCCTGGTCTACAGAGTGAGTTCCAGGACAACCAGGGCTACACAGAGAAACCCTGTCTCGAAAAACCAAAAAAAAACAAACAAACCTGGGTGGGTGTGATGGCCCTGCATGCCGGAGGCAGAGACAGGATTCCCCAGAGCTGGGAGCTCAGGTCTCAGGGAGAGACCCTGCCTCAGTGGAGAGTGATGGAGACAGCCAGCTGACATTAACTCTGGGCCTCCACTCAACATGTGTGCATATGCATATGCAGCACACATGTGTGTGCATACACAAACACGCCTATACATGCACACATCCCACACACACACACACACATCACCTATGCATACATAAGCAAATCACACAACTGCACACATAAACCACAGGGACACCGGCTTTGTTGAGATGGTCTCTTCTACCGGGAACTGAATCCAGGGCCTCAAATATGAAAGACAAGCCTTCTGTCACTGAAATATATCCCCAGCCATGTGAGTGTGTCCACTGAGGGTGATGGAGTGTGAGGGGGTTCTAAGTTACCCTAGCCTGGCCTCGAGCTCTCTCTGCAACCAAACAAGCCTTAAAGTTGAAAGCATCTTGCCTCGGCTTCCATGTAGCTGGACCGCAGGCCCAGGCCCGGGCAAGTTCTTCCAGCTGTGCCCCTGGTGAAGCCTTGCCAGGCCGAATGATGACATGAAGTTATAGGAAGTTACCAGAAGCTGCCCTAAAGGAATGAAGGAATGGAGTGTCCAGGGTCACTGACACTCGTGTTAAAGCACTGCAGGCCCATCCGGTAGTGACAGAGGAATGTGGGGACGGAGGACATTTCCCTGTCCTGATGTCAAATTCTCACCCTGACATGAGAGCGAACGGTCGCCACTGGCCTTTCCGTCCCTCAACGCTGGAAGAGGCTGGCGAGACAGCCCAGCAGTTAGGAGAATTGGCTTTTAACAGAGGACAGTTCAGCTGCCAGCACCCACACGGCAGCTCACAACTGCCCCTAACCCTTCTGTGGGATCCCCAGACACCAGACACATGCATGGTGCATATATGTATCTATAGGCAAAGCACCCATACATGTAAAATAAAACCTTTTAAAAATAATAAACTTTAAAAAGGGGCCCAAAGGCTCCATAGCGAATGGATCCCAGGATTAGAACATTCTAAATCCCAGGAGTCTTTGGGGTGCAATGGGAAGGACATCCATCACCTCTGGAGTTAGCACTGCCTTAGAACCGTGATGAGTGGGCGGGGCCAGCCGCCACGGGTAGACTCCCCACTCCCTCCTACACTGAAAGCAGTTCCTTTTAACAGAGGTCACAGGACCCACATCTTATGTGTGGCCCAAAATATTTCTGGTCCCAGGGACAGACTATACCATTCACCCAGTCGGCCACACCCCGAACACTGCCCCATCCCTTCACTGGGAAGAACCAGGCAGGAGGACTGCACGGCTCAGTTTGCACGGCTCATAGTGAATTCACACCCAGCATGTGCGCGTGTGCGCAGAAGGAAGAGTATAGCCACTAGATAGCAGACGAGCTTGGCCTCTCTCCTGTGGGGTGCAGAGGGCTTCCACCCTGCTTCATCACAGGGGCTTCATACAGCACACAGTGCATGAATTCACTCTGTGCTGGCTTACTGTGCGGTGTCTGTGGGCTCAGCTGTAGTGGAGGTTCACAGGGGCCCACAGTCCCCAGTTTACACACGAGGAAACTGGATTTGAGAGGCATATTCAGAACTGTCTTATACGGAGTTGGAGAGATGGCTGTCCATAAGCTCTTGCATTATGAGGGATGGAAGGAATTAAGTAAGGAAGGGAAGAGAGGGGAGGGGAAGGAGGACTGGAGAAAGGTGGAGAAGGGGAAGGAAGAAGAAAGAGAAGGGGTGAGGGGAGGGAAAGAGAAGGGAAGAGGAGGGAGAGGAGAGGGGAGAGGAAGGGAAGAGGAAAGGAGAAGGGGGAAGGGAAGATGGGAGGAAGGCAGAGGAAGGAGAAGGAAAGAGAAGGGGAGGAGAAGAGCGGAGGGGAGGAGGG
Organism: Mus pahari; assembly: GCF_900095145.1. Taxonomy (NCBI): domain Eukaryota; kingdom Metazoa; phylum Chordata; class Mammalia; order Rodentia; family Muridae; genus Mus; species Mus pahari. The sequence goes on along the minus strand of NC_034607.1, from coordinate 14,763,556 downwards.
GAGATGAAGAGAGGCATGGCGGAGTGTCCCCATAAGCCCAGCCTTTAGGGCACTGAGAAAAGTGATCCCTGGGACCCACTGGGGCCCAGCCTAGCCTACTTGGCAAGTTCCAGGCCAATAAGAGATCCTAATGTTTAAAAAGAAAGAAAGAAAGAAAGAAAGAAAGAAAGAAAGAAAGAAAGAAAGAAAGAAAGAAAGAAAGAAAGAAAGAAAGAAAGAAAGAGA
>NC_034607.1:14749862-14763263 GCF_900095145.1 Mus pahari | reverse complement strand
AAGAAAGAAAGAAAGAAAGAAAGAAAGAAAGAAAGAAAGAGAGAGAGAGAGAGAGAGAGAGAGAAAGGGATGGAGGGGGAGGGAGGGAGGAGGGAGAAGAGGAAGGGAGGAGGGAGAGAGAGAGAGGGGCGGAGGGGGGGAGAGAGAGAGAATAGACAAGAAACAAAAGGTAAAGTGTGCCTGAGGAATGACTCCAAGGTTGTTCCCCAGCCTCTACCCACAGGCAGCATGCGCACACACATACAGTCACACACACAATCACACAGTCACACATACAGTCACACACAAATAAATAAATACACAGAAATGTAACAAAGATACATTGAAAAGCCATACAGCACAGATGTGAGCTTTCAGGACTCACTCGCCTCCCTCCACCACGTAGATCATCACACAAACGCTTTTACCCATTAAACTGTCTCCCTCGCTTTGAGATCTTGTGCTTTGAGACATGGTCTCTCGTTGGGACCACAGGCTCTCCGATTAGGTTATGGGTGCGTGTGTGTGGGGGGGGGGGACGGCAAGTATCTCTGGTCTCCAGCTCCCAGCACTGAGCACATGCCACCAGGGCCAGCTTTTCACATGGGCTCTGGGGATTTTACTCAGGTCCCCATGTTTGTACAGAATGTACCACCTGAACCATCTCCCCAATCCAGCATGGGTCTTCTTTTATTATTAACAGTTCACGCAGAAACAAATTTAGGCACCAGAATAAACCTCTTGCAGAGCTAGACAAATGTTCATCTGTTGTCTGATGTTAGCATGTATCTACCACCCAATTGGCTCAAATTTCCAGCAAGCAATATGGAAGCTGAAGGCAGCAGACCTTCACCTGTGACCTGCATGTTAATGGGACCACAATGCTCGATCGGTTTCTTGCTAAATGCCTGAGGCTGGGCTGTGGGCCTTGCTGAGGAGGGCCTTAACCCCACCGATGGGCGTGTCTGCCGGGCATCTGAAAGCTTTACAGTAAATGGTGACTCATCTATAGAAGCCACCGTAGATACCACTATGTAATAAGTTGAAATGTGTTCCATCCACATGAAAGAGAGTCGAGGACGGGGCTCTGTATCTGAGTCAAACTGAGACCCCTGTGTACCACTGAGTTCATCTGAATCCAGCCAAACCCCCACACTGCAGTTCTCTGACTCTGGGGGGACTCAGGCAGAGGAGGGTGGGCCTCTAAGGAAGGCTCGAATTCACAAACGCACCAGTGTCTTCAGGTCTCCTCAGGCTGAGTCTCCCTCTATACATGTAAGCTCGGCAAGTCCTTAACACTGCACCAAGTACCAAGTACCAAGTACCAAGTACCAAGTACCAAGTACCAAGGCGAGCACACAGACACAGATCCTGACATCCTGCACACAGACAAGAGTCCCTCAACAGCTCCCGTCGGTTCCCTTCCTCAGTTGTCCAGGAAGTTCTCAGAAAGGGAAACGGAGGCAGAGGGCGATTATACAAGATCACACAGCTAGTTAGGAACTAGCATTCATGCCAACTCCTATGACACTAGGAAGCTGGGGCTGTCCCTGCCACTCAGCGCAAGGAAATGGGGGCAGATGGACTCAGGTTTAAAGGAGTCCAGGGCCTAGCAAGCACTTGGACAGCAAAGACAGTATTGGGGTCCTCCCAGAAAGGGGGTGCTCATATGGTACAGACAATGATCTTTGGTTGGGGTATATTATGGACACCTTCCTAAAAGGAGTCCATGGCAGTCTGGGGGAGGGAATAATACTAGAAACAGAAATGTCTGGGTACATCCCCTAAGTTTATGGTCGCACGGAGTGGAATTCACAGTGCGATCTTACTTAAAGACAAGGTCTCAGCAAATAGAATTAGTATGTAGCTCGTCTTGAATTCATTCTTTCTTAATGCTGTTGTTTGTGCACAGGTACGTGGTGTGCAAGCATGGATGTATGAACGCTTCAAATATGTGTGGACCTGCATTGCACACTTTGGGCTGGTGCCGCACTCAGTGCTAGAACCCACCCCTGTGGAGGAGGTGTGTCCCTGAGGGGTGGGCTTTGAGCTTTCAAAAGCCCACACCATTCCCAGTTAGATTCAACCCACCCGCATCTATGCCCTGTGCCCAAGAATCAGATGTACGCTCTCAACTACTGCTTCAGCACCATGCCTGCCTGCCTGCCTGCCTGTGCCTACCTGCCTGCCTGCCTGCCTGNGCCTGCCTGCCTGCCTGTGCCTACCTGCCTGCCTGCCTGCCTGTGCCTACCTGCCTGCCTGCCTGCCTGTGCCTACCTGCCTGCCTGCCTGCCTGCCTGCCTGCCTGCTGCCATGCTTCACTCCGTGACAGTCACGAACTGCAACCCTCAGGAACCACGAGCCCCTAAAGTTACATGTGTTTCTAGAGGCCAGAGGTTGACCTCAGATGTCTCTGTCAATCATTCCATAGTTTCATCTCTGAGGCAAGGTACCAAGCATATGGACCGAGCCATGAACTTATGGGTCTTCCTTACACAAGGGCCATGCTAATACCTGTATCATGCCAATTTTAGCATACAAGCCACTGACATGAGCACAGCTGCTGTACTACACACACAGACACACACACACGCACACACGCACATGCACACTCATCACAGATACGCACACCACACATAGACACAGACACACACAGAAACATACATACACTCATCGCAGATACACACAGACAGACACATACACACAAACACTCATCACAGACATACACACAAACATACACACATACACACACCACTCACAAACATACCATACACACATGTGAGCACACACACACCACAAAAAAACTTATCACAGACACATACAAATACACACACACACACACACACACACACACACACACACACGCGCGCGGGGAGATTGCAGTTCCACACCTCACTTTCAGTTCCTGTAGTCCTTAGTACACTTTGGCTTGTAGAGACATAAATACACCCCTACCTGCCACTCATGCACCCCCACTTTCCCCAAACAGGCCTTGATTTCAAACATCCAGAACTGTGCAACACCGGGGTAGCCTGAGGCAGTCTTCTGGGGTAGCCTCGGGAAGCTAGGAAGGCAAGTTCCCAACAGACGTCATGTGTGCCGAGAAGCTGGGACTCCACCCTACAGGCCGCTGGCCAGCTCTTGGGCAGCAGAAGGGGGTAGTTTTACGTGTGTTTTATAACTGGGGGATCCTTCCCATCTGTATGGTCCACTCCGGGACCTGTCTTTGCCAAACCATACCCTTCTTGCTGGCACAGCCACACTTCTGGCTTCAAGTCCTGAACGAAACATCTCTTTGCAGACAGAGGTTGACTTCAGTGAGAACATTCTTCGGACCAGACTGTCTCACCTACAACGCAGGCTGCTCCAACTCCACGTGTCCAGAGTAAGTTCACTTCAGCACCCTCACGTACCTCATTCCCTGATCTTTGTTGGCCGACATCTAATCACCTCATCAAAAGCTGGGGAGGTCACCCTACCCGCTCCGCTCCCACCCCAAACACCAGGAAACTCCCAGGTTATCTCTGGAGTGCACCCCACTGCATTGTGCACATGGCACATTCTGCTTCTCTCCTTCCCTGGTTTCTGCAGTCACCCATCCTGGGTTTCCATGCCTACACACACACACACACACACACACACATTCAAAAAAAAAAAAGGCAGCTTTCAGAGGCACACGTCCAGAGACGCCATCCCGGCCTGGAACCTCTGGAGACACAGTGTTCAGGCAAGAGCCCCACCAAACCTCATCCCTCCCTGGTCAAGCCGCTTCCTTCCACCACGATAATCCTACCTGCTCCTCACCCTGATGCCACCTCCCTGTCCCAGTCAAGCATCCAAAGCCTGAGGCATTAACCACCTTAAGGCTGGCACTTCTGTGGCCTGGGACATTGCAGCTTAGAACTTTTGTATCAGTCAATGATGTGCTGGGCACAGCAGGTGGCTCACAACTGCCTGTATCTCCAGGTCCATGGTATCTGACAGCCTCTTGGAGGGCACTAAACATATAGCATTTACACACACACACACACACACACACACACACACCTACCTACAATGTCATCCTCTGTTATAGAGTGGGTCCCAGGCCAGCCTGGGTTACATAAGACTGTCTCAAATTAAAAAGCTTCGGCCCTGACAACACAGACAGGAACACTGAAGGAATTGACAACCATTCCCAACGAACAGAAACGCAGCCATTCCTAGAGGTAGACTGTGCCTCAATTGCAGACTCACATTAACTGCCTCCGATCTTACAGCTGTGCTCAGAACTTTGAGTGTCTTCTTTCCGGAAACCCTTCCAAGGGCCATCAACAGCACCATATCACAGAAAGGAGAGTGAGGCTCTGGGGGACCATGTGTAGTGACTCTGTTGGAAGAGGCAGGAATCTAGGACAACCCAAGCCCTGTCCCTGTGGAGGTTTAAGTGAGAATGGCCGCCATTGGCTCATATATCTGAATGCTTGATCCAAACTTAGTAGCAGGGTTTGGGAAGGATTTGGAGATGTAGTCTTGTAGAGGAGGTTTGTCCCTGAGGGGTGGGCTTTGAGCTTTCAAAAGCCCACACCATTCCCAGTTAGATTCAACCCACCCCCTCTATGTCTTGTGCCCAAGAATCAGATGTACACTCTCAGCTACTGCTTCAGCACCATGCCTGCCTGCTGCCTGCTGCCTGCTCCCTGCTGCCTGCTGCCTGCTGCCTGCCTGCTGCCTACCTGCCTACCTGCCTGCCTGCTGCCTGCTCCCTGCTGCCTGCTGCCTACCTGCCTACCTGCCTGCCTGCTGCCTGCCTGCCTGCCTGCCTGCTGCCTGCCTGCTGCCTGCTGCCTGCTGCCTGCCTGCCTGCTGTCTACCCTGCCTGCTGCCTGCCTGTCTGCCTGCCTGCCTGCTGCCGTGCTTCACTCCGTGATGGTCATAGACTGCAACCCTCAGGAACCATGAGCCCCTAAATTAAATGCTTTCTTTTATAAGGTGAAGTTTTGTGGTTGCAATAGAAAAGTAGCTACGACAACCAGGGACATGGACTATGGTTCCTTCAGGCCTCAAGTACAAGGCTCAGGACATGGTGGCTCATGGCTGTGTATCATCCATGAAGTAAGAGCCTGAATCCCTTCCTGTGGAAACTCTCTAAACCGTTCACTCACTTCTTCAGCTGCAAAACAAGAATAATCAGCCCTGCCTTGGAAGAGTTATTAGGAAGAGCTCCATCATTAACACATGGTCATCTGAACCTTGCCTAGGGAAGGAGGGTGGGGTTCTTGGCTGGGAAATGAACCCAAGATGACCCATAGGCCAGGGCAGGGCTACAGCACTGAACTACAGCACCGGCTCAAAGTCCCTGTCTTCTCCTCCTGGGTCCTGTCTCCTGCCTGAAACGAAAGGGCACAGACTCTGCTTGACCTTCATGGGCTCCCAAGGGCATCTGTAGTGATTCTGCGGGCTGCCCTCTGGGGAATGTTCGCCTCCCTGTCGCCACAAGGAGGTGGCACTGCTTGGAACACCAGACGCTGGCACACATGAGGGCAAAATGAGAAAGCGAGGGCTTACGGTTCCCCGTAGGACTGCCTTAATGAAAGCCCACAGCCCCTCTGGTCTCATTTGCGGGTATCGCCGTCACCTCTTCTTGGCGGAGTCAAAGGCACAGAGAAGAGATATGTGATTTGCCCCAAACCACAGGGCAACACAGTGACTCAAACCCAGCTCTGTGTGGACATCCCGGTGCCAGTGTCTTCTTTCACGGTCAGGATTTTCCCCGCCTTCCTGCTAAAAACTTCAAGGTGGGCCAGCGAGATGGATCAGTGGATAAAGGTGCTTGCTGCCAAGCCTGATCACCTGAATTCCATCCCCGAGACCCGTATGGCAGGTAGTCAGAAGTTGTCCTCTGACTGTTATATAATGTTGTGCCATGTTCTCATGCTGGACACACACAAAACGACAAATAAATATAAATTTTAAAAATTTAAATAAAATTACTAAGGTAAACAAACTGCAATATGTAACAGTTACAGTTTCACTGAAAAGGACATGAATTAAATGATTCTTAAATTAAAACTTCATTGTAAAGAACTTGGAAAAAAAAAAAAACAAGCATTTTGCAGATAAGATTATCCAGGCTCAAAGTTTATAACTGAATGAACACTGAGTTATAGTTGAAAGAGCCAGCAGGCTCTGGACATGACAAGCCGGTCTAGTGTCAGTCCTCCCTGTATCCAGAGGGTGGGTCTGCCATTCTGCCAAGGTGTTACCCCAGTGTGACCTAAGTCCACAAACGTAGACAACTTGTGTGGTTGTTTCTGCCTCTAAGAACAAGTTACTTTGTCTCTCGGGGACTTACTCCTCCAAAAGCAAAAATGCCCCAGCTCTATGCCTCAGCCACTGAGGAGGTACCCAATTTTCTTCCCTAAAACTGACCCAAGCCAGGTATGGTGGCCCACACCTTTATTTCCAGCATTCCAGAGGCCTCAGCAGACAGATCTCCAGGAGTTCAAGACCAGCGTGGCCTAGATACCAAGTTCCAGGATAGCCAAGGCTACATATGAAGGTCCTGTCTCAATATAATAATGACAATAATAAAAAACTGACCCAATTACAGCTAACATTACAAGCCCAGTGAAACACTACTCAGTTTGTTGAATTTCTATCTTTTATAGTTAGTGATCTTAGCTTACATTTCTTCTACACATGTGTTTATTACCTAGATTTCATATGGCACATCTCCCCCCTGTCTGGGCTGGCTGTGTCTGTGCCTCCATGCCTGCTTTTGTTGTCTGTTTCAGCCTGCGCCTGAGTTTCTCACTGTGTCTTTCCCATGGGTTACCACAACCATTTCCCCATCCAAACCTTCCCCCCATGACCCCGCTCTACTTACTTTTATTTTATTATTATTATTTTTTTTTTTTTTGAAACATGGCCTCATGTTGCTCAGGCTGGTCTAAACTCAAAACATAGTGAATGATGGCCTTTGAACTCCTGATCCCCCTGCCTCTGCCTCCTGCAGGTTGTGACTGCAGTCATGTCAGTACCTAGTTTTGACGTTATCATTTTTAAGAAAACGTATTCCTCTATACTTAGTACTATTTATTTATCGACTTATTTTCAATATGGTCTTCCTATATAAGCCTGGCCTGGAACTAGATATGCAGACCAGGCTAGCCTCAAATTCATATATCCACCTGCCTCAGCCTCTCACGTGCTGGCATCGAGGGCGTGCGCCACCACACCTGGTACTAAGGATTTTTTATAGCATTCAACGCATCTGCTCTTCACAGCCAGGGTGAATATTCTGTGAGTTTTAAGAGTTTTAAAAACGAACCTCTCCATGAATCTACAACTTGGAATCTAGGACGTAAGACACCATTTCGTCTGAACGGTCACCAGCTTTGCCCAAAGAGTCATTTGTTTGAAGGTCACCTCTTTCCCCCTCTGGGCTTGCTGACACCAACTGTCCCTGGTCCTCATCGCTCCAGCTTCCCAGATTTCACAACGGCTCTCGCTGGAGTTTCACTGTCCAGCCATGAGACTGAAGCATCAGCTGTCCATTCACTTCTGCGCTCGCAGCCACGGGGCAGCTTGTCACAGTCTTGGAATAGAAGTGGTGTCATTTGTAAACAGCTGTATTTTTGCCTCTTCCCTCCCTAGGCCGATCCCTGGTCTTTTCTTTTTCTTTTTCTTTTTCTTTTTTTTTTTTTTCCTTTCTGTTTTGTTCCTGTATTGTCATGGCAAACCTCTGTTAGACTCTGTTAAACAAGAGTTAAGATAACAGGCTTCGGGCTTAGTTCCTGTTTCCTAGAAACAGCCTCTGTGGGAGGCTTGCGACCAGCTTGCTTGCACAGACCTCTCCCTCATGTATAGGAGGAGACTCTCTGACATACCGATTTTAATGTTGATACGTAATACTGCACTTATCGTGGTATTTTCAGTATTCTTTCTGCATCTATTGAGACAAAATTCATCCATTCATCAAACTTTGGGTGAGTGTGAGTTACATAACAGATACGGTCTTCCTGCTAGCACAAGTCTGTGTTAATTTGAACTTTTGTCTCCTGGGATAAGCCTTCTTTAGCAATTTCTCAAGACTTCATTTTTTTTTTTTTAATTTAATTTGCTTTGTTGTTTGGTTCTGGGACAGAGTCTAAACTCCACAGGCAACTGAGGATGACCTTGAACTTTTGATTCTTCTGCCTATACTCTCCAAGTGCTAGGACTGCAGTCATGGTCTACCATGCTGGTTTATGCAGTACTGGGGATTAAACCCAAAGCTTCATGCATGCTAGACAAACACTCTACCAACTGAGCTACAGCCCTGGCCTTACTTTCCACTCGGAGGAGGGGGCGTGACACATGTAGCCCAGGCTAGCCTAGAACTGATCCCTCACTCTCTACCATCCCCGTGCTTGGGTGGCAGGAGTTCAACCTCACACCCAGCTAAAAGACTTCTAAACTCGATCTTCACCCAAAGGCTGGGAAGCTATTTAAGACTTGTCTCAGCTGGTTGATTAATTTTTTTTTCTTTTTTTTTAAAGAACTTGTTAGGTGGTTTAAAATGTGCGTAGAATAACTATTGAGAAGTGAACTTCGAATGCCACCTCCTCTGGGAAGGTCTTCCAACTCCTTCCTTTCTGAGGTAGACATCAAGGCTTCTTCATGAGGGTTTTAAAATAGCCACGCGACCAGATACCTGAATCCCTGAATCCCACAGGACTCGCGGGGTGCCCTGAGGAATGGCAGGGATATATATCACCACAGCCAGTGGCTATAGTAGTCACTCAATAAACACTTCCTGGATCGGTCAGGTCATCCTTTCATCCATTTCTTTAGTTCACAGATGGCTTTTCGGGCTGTGTGTTTGTCCATGAAATTAGTGTGGGATTTTCTTCTGACCTAGGTCTAAGCTTGAACAGAGAGGATCTGGGCGGTGGCGCGAGCAGACTCCCTGCCGAGGGAAGGTGCCAGCAATCTCTAGATAGGGAATTTGTTTCACAATAGTTTTAGGAAGGGGGCAATAATATAGCATGAAGTTATGAATGGTCCCAGTAAGCATCCCAAACCAACACAGGGGATTCCGAGGTAAAGATGTCATCTGTCAAAACGGCCTCACAGCCCATAGGAGCAGAGCTCCTAACCCACTGGTTATCAGCATGTATGCTGTGCAAACCACTCTCCAAAGGGCAGCCTGTTGTTCCGTCTACACACATAAGGAACCTGAGGTCCAGCTGAGGTAAATAATTTACCCAAGAATCCTAGGACCAGCAAGTGGATGGACTGGCATTCAAACAAAGGCCCTCCTACCACACCCCTAAGTCCCTGACAGAGGGTCGGCAGGGGGCCTGGGTCCCAGGTCAGGACCTGGATGCCCAGCATCTTAGCAGAACAGGAAGCCACACAGGGCCTCTTAGTAGAACCAAAACTCAGAGAAGGAAACGGGACACAGAACAAAGCAGGAGGCTCGGCTTTGTCTGCACCAGGGCAGCAGCATCTCATCTCGGGCCAGGATCCCAGACGGAAAGAATCGCAGTCTCCGCTTCCTCAGACTAGACTGCTGGGGCTGAGGGTCGGGCTGAGCTACAGGAAGTCATCGGTAGGCTGTCCACACCCAAGATGTTACAGGCTGGGTCTGGGTAGGGAGGCCTCTCAGATCTACAGACCCTAAGGCAGATCGACATCTAGGCAAGCATGGCCTCTCACCGACACGGGCATCCCCACTCACACTTAGAACTGGAAGTGGCCTCAATACAGGAAAAATCTCAGCCTGGGATTTCCTTACCAGCTAATGGGCAGGGCCGAACCAGACAGCTGCTGCAGGCTCTCTAAAGCACAACTGTCAAAAGACAGGCTACATTATACATGTGTGCATACAGACAGGCAGGCTACATATATACATACATATGTACGTATGTATTCATTCTATAACCTGCTTCCTTCCTCATGATCTGAGAGCTAGTTTTGGGCGGGTTTTAATCTAACATATTCCTTCTTAATTCAATGGCCTGACAAATTCAACAGATTAATTTTAGTTACCTGAATCAGGAGCTCACATAGCCCAGACTGGTCTCAAACTGGCTATACTGGCTATGTAGCCAAAAGTGAGTTTTAACTCTTGACCTTTTGCATCTGTCTCCCAAGTGCTGGGCTTACAGGCACGCATTACCACAGGATCATTTCAAGAAATACGATTGGGATCGGCTCCTTGCTATGCCTGCATGCGGATCTGAGTTCAAAACCCACGGCACCACATAAATGCCTAACTGCCTTGTGGGCATCCCAGAGCTCAGGGAGGCAGAACAGTCAAAATCAGAATCCAGGGATTCCCTTGAGCAAGCGTATAGCTACACTAGGCGTATCGATGAGCTCTGGGTTCAAGTGAGAGACCCTGCCTCAGTAAAATAAGGTGGCAAGCAATCCATGAAGACACCCAATGGCAAGCTATGGCCTCCACATTCATGCACATACCTTCACACTCATGGGAGCACCCATACACACACACACTCCACTCACGCGCACACACACACACACCCATACACATACATACATACAAAATCTTAATTAGTGAAATGCATACTGTGATCCGGTTCACACAACTGTCCGAAGCAAAACAAACAAAAAGCACCAGATATTTGCATGTGTGCGATGTATATTGCTGTTTTAACTTCACTATGTGTACAGTCTGCTAGGTTGATTTATTGACCCTCTCATGGTCCAGGGGGCCAGCTCTTATTAGCCTTTCTCTTAGGGGTTGATATTTATGTTGGTCTTTCACTTCACACGGTTACAGCAACATCCCCCAAACACTGCACATGGAGGAGAATTTTCCTCCGGGGCAAGGCACCAAAGACTGGAGTGGTTAAGCACTAGGATGTAGGTGTCTATAATCTGGATAAATAGCATGGTTCCCTTCCCACGCAATGACACACATTGGCTCTCACTGGCAATGTCAAAAATGACTTTTCATCAAATCAGTGTGTTATCAAGTGTTTCATCTTTTTCTATCTGATAGGTGACAAGTGCCCTCCGGCTGGGTAGCTCAAGCTTGGGTAGACCAAGTTTCGTGTGCCAGTTTGAACATCTTGAATCCGGAAGAAACGTTTACACTGTCTTCCCTGCAGGTATATGCTCATGTCCTTCATTTAATTTTCAGTAAGATCAGTGACACATTTATTTATTTCCAGAGCTCTTTGTATTTCCAAAAAAACAAAAAACAAAAAACTTCTTTTTGACAAATTGTAATTTTTTTTTTCTCAGATTATCATCTTTTGATTGCATTCGGGGTAGGTTTTTTTTTCCCCTATCCTAGGATCATTTTCACAATTAAAAATATCTCCTAATCTTTTATTCTATGACGTATATCCAGTTTCAAATTTAGAAAGGTATTTCTAAAATGATAGACCATTTTTCTGATTTTTTTTTTTCCCCCTGAGACAGTATTTCTCCGTGTAGCCCTAGCTGTCCTGGAACTCTGTAGATCAAGCTGTGCTGGAACTCAGAGAGTCTCCTGCCCCGCCCCTGCCCCGGCCCCACCCCCTACCCCTGCCTCTTGCATGCTGGGATTAAAGGCTTGCGCTACTGTTTCCTCACTGGTGTTTGTTTGTTTGCTTGCTTGCTTTGTTTTTGTGGGTTTGATATTGTTGGTTTTTTTCTACTTTTAAGACAAGGTCTTATGTAGCTCAGGCTACCTGAACGTTGCTATGTAGCCAAGGAAGCTCAAGGAAGTCTGGATTTTTGTCTCCATTTCCCGAGTGCTGTGATCGATCTTCTAGGCTTGAGCCACCACGCGGGGTTTCTGCAGTGCTAGGGTTTCATTCCTGAGAGGCAGCTCCATCCGCTGAGCTCCATCCCCAGTCTCTTCATGGGACTTTAATGGGGCACCTCCTGTCTGCCGCCTCGATACTAAGCAAAACTTTGGCTACTGGTCTGACAAAAAAAAAAAAAAAATCTACCTTTCCCGTTCAGGAAATGCCTAATTATTCCCATAAGAGTTTTTTATTGGAAACAGATGTTTAATTTTGTATCAACTATTTCCGTATCTTATTTTCTCCTCAGATCCTGTAATATAACAAATGCTTATTCCTATAAACGCTAACACTATCCTATGCTGACATGCCCATCTAGGAGCCCACGTGACCGTGTGTCTCCTCCCTGGGCAGCTGGATTCTGTCTGTTCGCTGGACTGTTAGGATTTTGCATCCCAGCCTACAAAACAGAAATCACCCAGGAGTGGAGTGCACACACTCTTTTCTGTCATATACTGCTACCTTTGGCTTCAAACAAAGAAAGTAAGTGTCCCCTCTCTGATCTGGGACAATTTGATTGGCAGCAACATCACCTGCACTTTCAGTGTCCTTCTGCTCCTGGAACTATTTAAAGAGATATATAGCTCTTTTAAGTTTCTCCACATCTTCCGCAGTAATTGGTCTGTTTACGTGGTGTTCTATTTCGGTATCATTTTTAAAATTAAAGAACACATACTTTCATAATTCATAAATGACTTCTAAACACAGCAAAGGCTTCCTCCAGGCTCACTCGACAAATTACAGCCTCCACCCCAGCCAGACCTTACCAGGACACCACCAACCAGCCTGGCTCCCGAATTCTGCATCCCTGTTCCACACCCAGCTTAGCCCCGCCCCCTTCTCTCTTTTACCCAGAGATTCACATGAAAAGAGGGGGGAAGGGTTGCAACAAACCAGAAACGCACTCGAGAGAAACATGGGGCCCAGCATTGCCACGCTGAATATGCTGGCTGGCTTTACATCAACTTGACATCGTTTAGGAAAGAGAACCACCATTGAGAAATGACCCACCAGACGGGCCTGTGGGCAAGCCCGTGGTGCATTTTCTTGATTGATGACTGATGTGGGCGGAACCACTCTTGGGCTGGTGGTCCTGTGCTGTAAAAGGCAGGCTGAGCAAGCCATGGGAGCAAGCCAGTAAGGAACACGCCTCTGTGGTTCTACATCACTTCCTGACTCCAGATTCCTGGCCTCGACTTCCCTTCAAGACAGACCATCATCAACAAGCAAAATAACCTGCCTCAGGCATCAAGAAAGGATGGCACATAGCCTTTCAGTGTCTCTCCTGTTCTCAGCAGCCCAACCCCTTTCAGCTGCTTCTAGGCCCCTTTCATCTCTCCTTAAAAATGTTTAAAATAGGGGCTGGAGAGATGGCTCAGCGGTTAAGAGCACCGACTGCTCTTCCAGAGGCCCTGAGTTCAATTCCCAGCAACCACATGGTGGCCCACAACCATCTGTAATGGACATTCATAAAATAAATAAATCTTTTTAAAAAATGTTTAAAATATCAATGTGTGTGTGAGAGAGAGAGAGAGAGAGAGAGAGAGAGAGAGAGAGATTTTAAGTTAATATTTAATAACTTTAGTTTAATCATGGACATCAGAGAACAACTTTCAGGAGTCAGCTCCCTTCTCCC
>NC_034607.1:14737646-14749846 GCF_900095145.1 Mus pahari | reverse complement strand
TGTGTGTGAGAGAGAGAGAGAGAGAGAGAGAGAGAGAGAGAGAGAGAGAGAGAGAGAGTACACGTGCTACAATGCACACATGGACATCAGAGAACAACTTTCAGGAGTCAGCTCCCTTCTCCCACTGTAGTTTCTGGTGATCAAATTCAGGTTATAAGGCTTGTGTGGCAAGTGCTTTTTACCCGATGAGCCATCTTGGTTTTCCAGTTCTCTGACACCAGCAGCTCCCCCTCCTCTCCAAATAGATACACATGTCCAAACATACAGGACAGAAAGACACACAAGCGCTTGTTCACCGTTCGCTCACTATCCACCTTCCAGAGGTGAGATACTTGATACGCATGAAGAGGGAGGACCTGTCCACCAGAAAACAAGTCTAGCATGCCCCAGGCGAAGAGCGCATAGAAGCATTTCAAACACAAAGTGCCCACAGTCAGGGAATGCTATGCCCAGGCCCTTCTAGTCAGGGGAACAGCCAGTACTGAAGGCTGCATCTGCCTGGCTGGAGAAGGTAAGGTTCCAGATAAGCCAGTTACACATGCGCTCTGAAGCCAGAGCAAGGGGTACGGAGGCCACACAGCAAGGGGTATGGGGGTCACACAACAAGAGAGCAGGCAATGGGAACCACTGTGGGCTCCTGAACAGGAAGGAACAGGAAGAAAGTGGTAATTTGGTCACACTCCCTACACCTTACGATGCCAGGCTTGTATTCAAAGAAATGACTAGCTGTGCCAAGAACTTGGGTGAGCTTGGGGTGCGTAAAACCACAGCCCTGGGCTGTTGCCGCAAGTGAACTGCAAACAACACACACACACACACACACACACACACACACACACACACACACACCTTCTCCAAGCTTTAATGACAGGCTACAGACAGGAATCACACAGTTGTCTTCAGGCTACACAACCAAAACCACACATCCTTTAAACCACACAAAACTGCAGGGGCCGTCTTCTGCTTCGTTCGCTATGTTAAAGCGCTCTCGATGACCCTGTCAGAGGCAGAGTCTGGCTCTGGGAGATGGCTCGATCCATAAGCTCTTGTGTGAGCCTGAAGATCTGACTTCAATTCTTCAAAAGCCCATACAAAGAAGACTGGGGACACAGCATTCCCTGGCAATCTCACCAATGGGGGAAACACAGACCAGAGGATTCCTGAGGGAAAATGACGTGTGGAGCTCCAAATTCGGTGAGACATTGTGTCTTAAAAACTAAGGCAGAAGGCTGGTGAGATGGTTCAGCAGGTAAGAGCACTGACTGCTCTTCTGAAGGTCCTGAGTTCAAATCCCAGCAACCACATGGTGGCTCACAACCATCCCTAATGAGATCTGACGATAGCTACAATGTATTTATGTATAATAATAAATAAATCTTGGGGCCAGAGCGAGTCAGGAACTGAGCGAGTGGGGCCGACCGGAGTGAGCAGAGGTCCTAAATACAATTCCCAACAACCACATGAAAGTCCACAACCATCTGTACAGCTACAGTATACTCATATACATAAAATAAATAAATACATATTTAAAAAAAAACAAAAAAAAACAAACCTAAGGCAGAGAGTGGCTGAAGAAGATGCCCGGCATTGGCCTCTGGCTTCTACACATGCACACACAGGCACACATAGACAGGAAAACACCGAGGAGACTATTATGGGTAGGGACCCAGGTTCTGCATTTCTTTCTAAACACCTCCTGGTCATACCACTCTGGGGTGGCAAAGGACTACGTGGGTCTGAGAGCGTGATGGGCCCACAGGGCATGAGCTGGGAGATGTACGGTGTTGGGGCAAGCATATGGGGAGATGCTACCGAAGAAGAGCACAAATGAATCTACATAATCCGTGTTTGCAGGGAGGACAGACACTATCCGACAGGATGGCTGCGATCCCGTCGTGAAGAGGAGCCATCCCCTGGGTGTCACGACTGCTTTCTGATTACTTTCACAGACCCATTCAAGCAGCCCTAAGCCAGCTTTTTCGAGAGCTGACACCACTGGATTAAGTCATAAAGCCTTAAGGTGTCGTGTCATTCGTCTTGATAAGGAAGAAAAACAAACCTTGGACAGCCTTCCTTCCGTCTGCCTCCCCTGCTGCCAGCTAAGGTCATCGAGGTTCACATTTACGTTCAGGTTCAAAGGAAAACACACTTCACTCCTGAGACCGCTACACTGGAGATGGGCCGGGCAATCCATAGAAATCTCCAACGGTTCAAGAAGATGCAGGAAACTGATAGGAGCTGCCACAGTCTCTGGTAGCCTTTTTGAAATGGGGGAGAAGCAGGTATGTATGTACACGGGAGTGCGTGCGGTGTCCATGGAGACCAGAAGAGGGAGTCAGATCCCCTAGAGATGGAGTGGCAGGCAGTTGTAAGCAGCCTGGGGTGGTGCTAACCTCCAGCCAAGTCTCCAGCACCAATCTTCCCACAGCTTCACTCCTGTCGCTTCTCTCCTGTCTCATCGCCACAAGTCTTTGGAAAATAGAAAAGGCTTCTCCTACAGAGGCCCCATCCCTCGAACCACTTGCTTACACACTGTGGCTGAACTCTGAATCAGACAGCCATGGTGATTAATTGTGCAAGTGCTAGGTCTGCAGAGATCGCCATGTCCCAGGACGGACCAGACTTCACAGTCATGTGACCTGCAAAATGAAGCCATGCGCGCCAGCGAACGGACGCACACTGAGTGGTTAATGAATGCCTGCAGATCCTCCACAGCCCCCTGAACTCGAGGGTCGAGGGGGAAGAGAGGTGTGTCTTTCCTGTGCTCATAAAGCAACCAGACGTTCACTTTCCCGATGCCTGGCACCCCGCAGGATGGAGAACTTCCACATCTGTGGCCAAAAGTTCTACAGAGCATAGAAGACCTGTTCCTCAATGGACAGCGGGTTATGGGTTCTAAACGGACACAAGGCTGAGGGCATGCTCCGCAGGGCACTCCCGCAGTGGGGCTGAATAAGCAGTACGGAGGGACAATTAATCTGTCCTCCACAAGCCAGGCTAGACACTCACCCCAAATCACCCATTTCACTTTAAAGCAGAGGCCAGAATCCAGGCCCCTGATCTTTCCAACCAGGGGTAAATTATCTAAATCTCTGTAAAAAGCCTTAACCTCACTTTGGAGAGCCATATGAAATTAGAATTAAACATAAAACTTCAGCACTGGGGATGTGGCTCAGCTGGTAGGGAGTTTGCCCAGCATGCGTAAAGCCCTAGGTTCAACACCAACAACTCTTAAAGTTGGGCGTGGTAGCGCCTTCGTGTGGAGGCGTAAGGATTCGAATTCAAAGTCATCCTTGACCAGGTAGAGAGCTTGAGGCTGGCCTGGCTACATGCTGTCTCAACAACAACAAGAAAAAAAAAAATGACACTTCCTCGTTCCCTAACAACCGCTTCCCATACATATCTTTTGACAAAGAAGCAAGTCCCAGGTTTAGGCTGCAGAAAAAAAAAAAAAAAAAAAAAAAAAAACTGGAGCCAAGTCACGTGACCTCTTCAGGGCTCGGTTTATAGTCAAGGGAGTGCGAAGGTCCCTAATATCCTTCCCACCTTGAAATATAATCAGTAGGCATTTCCCTCTGCAGTGGAGAGAGAGGCCCCCAGCCACCGCCCCTGCGCTGACAGCGAGGATGGGCCAGGAAGTAGATAAGAAGCTGCAGCCCATCGACGCCCACCAATCGCCTGCATGGACGGCCCGAGCTTTGCCCGCCCACACAGGAGGAGGAACACCGGCTCCCAGCTGTCCCTAGAATGCCTGCCAGGAAGAAGTCTACATCAAAGTTTTGTTGCTTTGCAGTACTATTTTCTTTTTAATGACTTTTTAAAAATGCCATAAATCACAAGATGGATTCATTATAGATAAGCAAAAGAACATTTTATTTTTAATAACTTCTTTAAATCATAGAGAAAGTGCATATTTGTTACAGAGAAGTCAAGGACATCTTAAAAGAAAACCTCACTTGTAAACAAATCTAAACCTAGTCTATTATTTAAGTCACATCCTAATTGAGAACCCAAGTCACATGAGGGTCAGAAGTGGACCTTCTGGACTGACTGCATTGGTTGATTCCTACACTGTGTCATGGGAGGCTCCATAGGGATAGGAAAAGGCATATATCTCCATGTCCCTAGCAGGTGGCCGCCTACCTCCACCTCAATCCTTCCCCCTTTCCAGATCTTTTTCTGGTGACCTGGGCCATTGCACAGGAAACTCCATCAACTGTTTTCCCTGGTCAGTTTTGTATGAAGATGCTTTTAAAGTTATTATTACTATTATTATCTTAGGGGAGACCATATATGCCACCACAGACGTGTGGAGAGCAGGGAGCAGCTTCCTGTACCGGTTCTCTCTTTCCACCTTGTTGAGTCAGGATCTCCCCTGTCTCTGCCACTGCGTTTACTGCCCTAGGCTAGCTGGCCTTGAGAGTTTCCAGCAATTCCCCTGCCTCTGCCTCCCATCTCTCAGTAGGAGCACTGGGACTACACAAGCTGACCACCACATCTAGCCATTTTATGTAGATGGTGGGGACCAAACTCCTGTTGTCAGGTTTGTAGGCAAAGCACTTTTACCCCCTGAGCAATTTCTCCAAACTCTTGGTCTCTCACGTGCTCTCTGACTCCAGGAAAATCATTAGACTTTTTTTTTTTTTTTTTTTTTAATTTAAACCTAAACCTGTCTCATCTCCAAGATGAGAACAATGTTTGTTCCAAAGAGTAGTTTTAAGGCGATAGTCTCTCTGTGTGGTTAGGCTAGCTAGCCTCAATCTGTCCTCCTGACTCAGAGCTACCCAAATTCTGGGATTACATATGTAATACCACTATGCCCGGCTTGTTATAAAATTTAAATGATAAAATGTAAAGACGCAGCCCAGACATGTGCTTAATAAAGAGCAAATGTGATCACTAAGGGGTAGCCTGTAGTAATAGCTCTCCAATGTTCTCTGTCCTTGCTCCCACTCAGACTCGTTCCTGGGGTGAGACGGTTCAGTGGTTAAGACCACTGACTCGACGGGCAGTGATGGTGCACGCCTTTAATCCCAGCACTTGGGAGGCAGAGGCAGGTGGATTTCTGAGTTCGAAGCCAGCCTGGTCTACAGAGTGAGTTCCAGGACAGCCAGGGCTACACAGAGAAACCCTGTCTCGAAAACACACACACACACACACAAACAAACAAACAAACACTGGCTCTTCTTGCATAGGACCAGGTTCAGTTCCCAGAAGTCACGTGGTGGCTCACAACTTCAGTTCCAAGAGATGTAACACCTTCTTCTGGCCTCTGCGAGCGCTGCATGCATGTAAATCTAGTCTAACCTGGTCTAACCTGGTCTAATCTGGTCTAACCTGGTCTACTCAATGGTTTTCCTCTTCTATTCTCTTCTGTTCCAGTTCATTTCTTTTCATTACTGATTTTGATCCCTAGCCTGATTATACCGCCGACTGGGTGATTACAAACCGTGGTTTGAGAAGCCCTGATTTATAGTAAATCAACTGTCTTCTACAGCTTCCCACTTTTAGGGTTAGCTTTACCTTCTAGACCAGAAAGAAGAGCTGCAGGGCGAGACTCCTCGGTGAGAAAAGGCACTGGTGGCCGAGCCTGAGGTTCCAAGTTCAATCCCCGGGATACAGGAAATGGAAGAAGAAAACTGACTCCTGGAAGTTTTCTTCCGGTCACCACACACATACATCGCGGTATACATTTACATGCACATTCACACATACAAAACAAACACACATGATAACATTAACAACAAAAAGAACGGCGACTCTGCTCCCTCAGGCACGGATGTAACCCGGCTTGCCTGCCACACGCGCACACACACACACACACACACACACACATAGAGTTCATAGTCTGTGTGTAGATGGATAGGTGTAACTTGTGAGTGCAGCACAGACACGCACACGTGAAGTTCGGAGAGCAACTTTCTGGGGCCCATTCTCACCGACGCCATCCACTCTGCCTTGAGTCAGGATCTCATGTTTTTCTGTCCTTGCCACTTAGTCCAGGCTGGCTGCTTAGAGGCAATGCCCCTGCCTCTGCTTGCTGCCTCTCACACAGCAGGAGTACTGGGATCGCAGATGCACGATACTGCAACCACCTTGGGTTTGGGATTCAAACGCAGGCCACCAGGCTTGTGCTGCAAGCAGGTCTACTCAGTGAGCCAACTCCTGCCAATCCGCGCCCTTTTCTTCTGACCTACCCCTCTCTTCTGAAGTCCTTGCTTCTCCCAAACGCCTTCCCTTTCAACACTGAAACCAGTAGGACCCTGCTCACTGGTTGCCATGCCCTCTGGTGGGTCCTATGCCAGCCACCCGACCATGAGCACCACTTTGGATGCTCAGACTGGAAAAGTCATCTGGATTCTTCCCATTTGTCCCAGACTCCTCTCCCAAAGTTAAGGCAGGCAGATTTCTGAGTTCGAGGCCAGCCTGATCTACAGAGTGATTTCCAGGACAGCCAGGGCTACACAGAGAAACCCTGTCTCGAAGGAAAAAACAAAAAAACAAAAAAACCTACATCAGGCTGGAGAGACGGTTCAGCAGTTAAGATGCTCTTCCAAAGGACCTGAGTTCAAATCCCAGCANCCACATGGTGGCTCAAAACCAACCGTAATGAGATCTGATGCCCTCTTCTGGTGCGTCTGAAGTCAGCTACGGTGTACTTAGATGTAATCATAAATAAATCTTTAGTCCAGAGAGAGCAGGGTCGACCGGAGTGAGCAGAGGTCCTGAATTCAAATTCCCAGCAACCACATGATGGCTCACAACCATCAGCACAGCTACAGTGTACTCATATACATAAAATAAATATATAAATATTAAAAATAAAACCCAACAACCTACATTGTCTGTCCTTGTACAATTAAACTAGAATACCTCAGGCTCATCAAACAAGAAAAGTAAAAGTGGAGGCCGGTTTCGCTATGCAAATGTGAGCCTGAATCTACAAGCAGCAAGTACCCCTTCTTACTCATTCCCCAACCAGCTCTGCCTGCTGACTCTCAGTCCACATCAAGAGGGCCTCCCGGCTCAGCCACATCTGCCTCCCTTCAGAGGAAGAGCCACCAGCCCAGCAACAAGGACTCTCACACCTGGCTTCGAGCAAAGCCCTTCTGAGCTGAGATGCCCCAGCACCACCTTGCACGGGCAGGAAGAGATAGACATCAGACACAGCCACAGTTTCCCATATCCTATCTGCGTTTGTGGTTATCAAGAATGCATTCATGGTAATAAAAAAAAATTAAATGCACACACACACACATACCTATCATTACTCGGACGGGTAACGTTTTGTAATTTGGGTTTTTTTTTTTTTAAAAAAAAAATAAGTTTCCAAAGCAATGAAAAAAAAAATTTCTACTCTGTCATCAAAACCTGAGTAGGCCTGTCTGGGCTCGCTTCGTACTGCAGAACTCACAGGACTCATTCAGAAGGGACAAAGCCAGGGGTGCAACCTTGCCTGCCACCCCTCAATCTGTGTCCCTCAGCAAGGTATGTGAGGTGGGTTTTACGTTTTAATAAAGAAGTCCTATGCAGTAACAACTAGCCAGAGTCCTGGCTTTCTTAAAGTCGACAAAATGACAGATCCTACGAGCCCTTCCTGTGCCTGCTGCTTTCAAATCCTGCGTCAATTATACATGTGTATGACGGGACCGCTGTCTGCCCGCCGAGTCTCCACTCGCGGACGGTTCCGTTCCCAGTGCTCTGCTCTATGGACAACACTTTCCCTGAATCATTCTCCCATGCATGTGGAAAAGTTTCTCCAGGCTGTTACACATCCAGAAGTTTTAAAACAACAAAACAAAACAAACAAACAAACAAACAAACAAAAAACCCAAGACATGCAATATGTGAACATACCGCTTCATAAAGTAACAACACCTTCCTTCCCCAGCAGCCCAGACGCCACGGCTGCCTCTATCCTCCAGTGTCTGCTGTAACACCACTTCTCAGAGTACTCCCATCAAATGGGCGCACACAGAATCTTTGTGAACAGTGGTGTTCTTCCCTTGCTCTTTGTACTTTTCTTCTATGGCTTTGTATCACAGCCCGGCTTAACGGAGCACCTGTGGGATGACCGCGTTCAAGCTCAGGCTAACGGCTCTTCCCTCCACACGCTGGCCCAGAGCTGAGGAGTCACCGCACGGGCGAGGAATGAGCCGAGCCACTGCGGTGCTAGTACCACCTAGGGTAGCCTCCCTGACGCTAGTGATGGAGTCTCCATACCTGGGCTGAAGAAAAGGCGTGAGCGGCTAATCCCTGTCTCGGACAGGGCAGGTGATGAAGCACTGCAACAGCAATGATAGGAAGGAGGGAGCTTTTGTGAACCACACTCCATCTGCGAACCTTACCCATCACTGACCAACAGGCAGGGCCGCTTACAAAGCAGTCTCCCATTCGCTGCTTGTTCGTCAGATCCTTGCTCACGCCCCTCATTTTGTGTCAAGGAAAACAAGAGGTTCGGGCCAGGGAGATGGCTCAGTTGGCAAAGGGCTCCACACACAAGCATGAGCCCCTTGAGTTCAATGCCCAGAACCCACGTGAAATGGCAGGGTGTGCCGGGCGGCACAAGTTTGTAATCACAGCACTGCGGAAGTGGAGGTTGGTCGACCCTGCGGCTCTCTGGCCAGCCAGCCACACAAGAGTAAGAGGCTCAAACAGCAGAGCGGGTACCCCGAGGCCGATCTCCAGCCCACACTCACTCCCACGTGAAACAGATGCTCAGATCTAATCCACAGGAAGAGTCAGATCTAGCTCGGTCTAGCTCGAGACCCAGAGCCTTTCCACCTGCAACATGGCCCCCGCCTGGAGCCTGTCCCCTTTCCTGCTTTTGCTCCCAGCCTGTCCACATTGCTCTTCAGGGTCCACACTTTGCTCCACAAAATTCTCCCCTTCGACGTGGGGAGCAGAACTTCAGGGTACAAAGTCACCCCGCTGTCTACCCCCATGTGCAGTGACAACAGACTCACCTCGGAGTGGCTGGCTGGTGACACCCGATAGGTTGACGGGGGGGGGGGTGGACAGCACCATGTTCTGCCTGCCTAGATTCACCCAGCCAGTGTGCGCACACATCAGCATACGTGTGTGACACGTGTGCGACACGGACCACACAGCCTCCTGACATCCTTCTCAACGTGCTCCCACGGTGTGGACGGCTCGCACCCGGTCACACATACTCTAGAACAGCACAGCATCCCGCACGCTCTGGCTTGCAGTGGGAGACAGCTGGAAAGGGCTTGCTGTGTCACTTGGGACCAGAAACACAAGTGGAATCCGGGGTAAAGCTGTGAAGATGCTGCGATGATAACAAACCCTTGGGCCTCAGAGCAGGACTTGGGGCTTCTCTTCGGATCAACTAAGAAAGCTACAAGCCCCAGACCACAGGTCATGCCAACCTGCTCCCAATGCCAACCACTCCTGATATCGGTAAGCGACCCGGGAATGCGCCGCTCACCCCTGTGTTTATCAGTAAGGCAGCCTCATCACGCAACCGTGTGTTTTCCTTCTGCACGCTGGACTACGCTCATTCAGCTGGTCTTTTTCTGAAATCCTGATCCCAGGAGAAGACAGGAGAGAGGGGATAAGCTGCTACTCCACCCACGGATGGGATGCTGAGCCTGGGTGGGGGCCTTCCAGTGGACATTCTCCTCAAGCATCCACTGGCTATCGGAGTTCCGCATCTTATAGTGCATATATTAAGGGTGCAGCAGTTATTGCGCTCCACAGTCTCTCCCTGAAATGATCTGAGAAGCAAGAACTGTGGTCCTAAAGCCTAAAATCAAACAAACAAACAAACAAACAAACAAACAAAAAAAAAACCTGGATCTGCTGAAGATAAGAACGCATCTGCCTCAACACAAGGAAACCGAAGGAGCTGGGTGTCCCAGAGGATCTGGAGTCCAAAGTCATCCTCTGCTATGTGGTGAGTCGGAGGCTAGCCTGAGCTACACCAGACCATGTCGTCTCAAAAATAACACAAGGCAATTCACTAAGGATGAATTCACTTAGGGAATGTTTAGAAAAGAAATCCAGGAGGCCCCTCCACTTCCTCCTCAGCCTGCCTCCCCTCTACACACATTAATTATTCCCAGCCTGCTGACCACTTCCCAGGAACCCACGGACTGAGATAAGTCCAACACACTGGCTCGAAGCCACAGGGTCACACCCAGTTCCTCTGAAAGAGTCCCTTCTGCTGCCAGCCACACAGTGGCTGGAGGGAGACCTAACTCCATCCAGGCCCAGGTCCATAGACTCTACAAGCTCATCTGCACACAGCAGGCGCAGGATAAATGCTGTTGAACCAACGGATGAAAACACTCGTTATTCCGAGGGAAAGCCAAGTCATTCCTAAGAAAGACGACCCACCACCTTTCTCCGGTGACTTCATTTCCCCAATCAGCATTTCCCACCCCCGACCCCTCACCACTTCTCTCTCCACCAGCTTTCTTCCTTTATGCTCCCACCCTGAACACTGTGGCGGAGGAACCCTCCATGGTTGTTCCTCCCACTCTCAGGCTGATGGGCCCCATGAAGTCTGGGAGTCCCTGCTCACCTCAACAGTGCGGGCTGCAGGCCATCCTAAATGAACCAAAGCACGGGGCAAAACCAAGACAGGGGCAATGGTAGAAGCTCCAGAAGCCGCCGCCTCCTCCTCCTCCTCCTCCTCCTCCTCCTCCTCCTCCTCCTCCTCTCTCCCTCCCCGGGGCCTCGGCTCTGTCAGATTCTGAAACATAATGAGTTTTGTTTCATAACAGTCTTAAATGAACTGGAAGGGGGAAGGGAGTGGCAACGATAAAAATCTTAATTAAAAAAAAAAATTCCTACAGGCAGATATTTTTTTTTCCAAATCCTAAGATGTAATGAAAATGCTAGGAGCCGGGGGGCCCAGCAAAACCCCAAGGACAGAGCATCCAGCATGCATGTACGGAGTGCCTGTGACATACTTGCCAGGCTTCTGGAAGCGCAAGAAGCTGCCCTGGACACACTCTTGTTCTGAGAGAAAGCACATAGGCTGTAAAAGATCATGACCACAGAAAGAAGGCAGCAGAGGCTGAGGGATAGCTCTTAGTAACCAACGTGCTTGAAGGACTTAGTTTGTTCCACAAAAAAAATGTGCGGAGGGGTAAGAGAAGAGAATAGCACTGGCTTGTAGTCCCAGGGCCAGGAAGCTGGAGATGGGCAGATAGAAGCCTGGTCTGCTAGTGGGGGTTCCAGGTCAGTGCTCGACCCTCTACCAAAAAATAAAATCAGGTGGACAGTGTCCACGTAACAAGGGCTAATCTGAGCACATCTTCGCACACAAGGGCTGTGGCTAGATGGGGGACCCAGGCAGAGGAGGGCAGATGCAGTAAGAAGCACCTCCAGAAAGAGGCGCACCTGAGCAAAGGCTTGTGAGAGAGCCAGGCAAATCAGAACGCGCAGGCGCAGAGGCTGCAGTGGACTAAAGCAGAGGCTTCCAGGGGATCAGACAGCCCTCGGGACCACAGCAGGTCCCACTCAGACTGTGCAAAGGCCCTGGGGAGAACACGCAGGAACAGCCAGGAGACCAGAGTTGGGGGTCAGGGGGTGGGGTGGGGACAGCAGAAGATGGTGACACAAAAGCAAACGGGGAGAGGGATGGGGGGGAGGGAGCAGAGCGGGGAGGGGTAGACTCAAGCCACTGTGGAGGCTTGGATTCCCTCTGCCTCAGGTGAGAGAGAGGGGACAGGCTCTCTTCAATTTCCTGCCACCTCGCCCTCGTTCCTCCCAGCTATCTCCCTTGCTACCATTTAATAAACACAGCTTAAAGCTATCTCGTCATCTTTAAAGCCCTCTGTCACAACCCAGGGGATCAGACAGCCGTCAGGACAGCGGCAGGTCCCACTCAAGACTGTGGCGCCCAGATCCACACGAACCACCTTCGCTCGCCCCAAGCTCACAACAAGCAGCAAGGAACTGAGGCTTCAGGCTGGTGCTGCCGACCCAAAGAGGACATTACCAACCAACGGCAATTTTTCTGAGACATAAGAACTTTTAAATAGCACTTTTAGACTAAAAGCAAAAGACACTTTTTTTTATTTAATCAACAGATTTTTTTTGGTTTTTTTTTGGGGGGGGGGTTGTTTTTCGAGACAGGGTTTCTCTGTATAGCTCTGGCTGTCCTGGAACTCACTTTGTAGAGCAGGCTGGCCTCGAACTCAGAAATCCGCCTGCCTCTGCCTCCC
>NC_034607.1:14732249-14737395 GCF_900095145.1 Mus pahari | reverse complement strand
GAGGCAGGTGGATTTCTGAGTTCGAGGCCAGCCTGGTCTACAAAGTGAGTTCCAGGACAGCCAGAGCTATACAGAGAAACCCTGTCTCAAAAAAAACCAAAAAAAAAAATTCACAATCAATACAAAGGAAGAGAGGGGGGCAGGAGAGGGAAGTTGAATTAATAGTGAGAACATGAGGATGTGGTACCCAAGAACTAGAGTAAGCAGACAGAGAAACAGAGAGACAGCCAGTTCACAAGATCAAAGCTTAACGGCCTCAACCTGCTGTTCGAAGGCTGCCCGGTAATCAATCCGACTGGGGCGAGCCCGAGATGTCAACCTCCTTATTCTGACCTGAGGCCGACAGGAGGGAAGAATGCTGGAGTTCTCCTTTCTCACTAAACTGCAACGGCGAGGGCCCAGCAAGCACGTGCCAGTCAAACCCAGGGGAGGAAGCTGAAATTCCCCTGTCACTTAATACATGCCAGAACCCCACAACAGACACATGACAGACAAGCTACCAGGCAGCCAAGTGTGGTCAGGGTAAATGCCAACAACAACTCCTGTGCTGGAACCTTCTAGAAACTCCTTTCCCAAGTTTTCTCCACTTACGTCTCCATCTAGCATCTACTGTGTGTGTGTGTGTGTGTGTGTGTGTCTTGTGTGTGTGTGTCTTGTGTGTGTGTGTCTTGTGTGTGTGTGTGTGTATGTGTGTGTGTGTACGGGGTGTGGGGTGCCCAAATAAGGGAATTAGTAGAGGGCAAACGGGATGTAGCCTAGTTGGTGGTGCTTGTCTGGCACCACCAGTGAAACCCTGGGTTTTGCCCCAGAACCACAGAACCAGATGTGGCTGCACACACCTAGGAGGGCAGGGAAAGAGATCAGAGCAAGGCCAGCTTGGAATGAATGAAATCCTGTTCGCAGAGAGACAGCAAGAACAATCGGGAGCCCAAGAAATAATGGGGAAGTCCTCCAATAAGCTAGAACGGGCAGCAAGGAAGCGATGTCAACTGAGAACCTGGAGTTTCAAATGACGGAGAATGAGAGTTCCGCAGTAAGGCTCCAGACCCAAACTGTACAGCTCAGCTCACACTCATCTGGATGACTTAAAACAGCGGGGGGGTTAAGCAGGTAACTTAACCCCTCCTGCTTCCAGCCACCCCTCTTCAGAACGGAGCATGTAAAGCCTAGAGCGTTCACCGTGGAAAGGATGTCTGGCAAGCAGGAAGTATTATGACGATTTTCAAATATATTAAGGCGGAGCGGATGTAGGTGTGAGCTGCATCAATACGGGTGGGTGTGCCTGTCTGTGTGCCGGCCAGCGCAGTATGCAGAAGCCAAAGGAAGACTTCGGGTGCCTACCAAGGTCAAGCTCCACCTTACTCTGTGGACAGGGTCTATCACAGAACCCTAGGCTTTGGTCTGTTAGCTGACAGGCTGGCCAGGGAACCCCCAGGACCCAGCTGTCTCCCCTTCCCAACACTGGGATTACCATCAAGTCCACTCATGTTCAGCTTAGGAAGCCCCAGGACCCAGCTGTCTCCCCTTCCCAATACCAGGGTTACCGTCATGTCCACTCATGTTCAGCTTAGTTTGTGGATGTTGGGGATTTGACCCAATGCTTGTGCTGTGAGTGCTCCTACCCACTGAGCCAGCTCTCCAGCCCATAATGAAGGACTAATTTTAACATCTATTTTTATTTACTTTGTATGTGAGAGCACAATTATGCAGATGCCAAAATGCATGTTTGGGAATCAGTTCTTCCCACCTCCTTCTACCGTGTGGGTACCAGGGATCAAACTCCAGTTGTCAGGCTTGGTGACAAGGGACAGGCCGTTTCACTTGCTGAGCCATCTTGCTGGTTCCCTAACGAAGAACTTCTGAAGACCTGGCAAATGCCCCTAATATCAAAGTTAAAGGGCATAGAAGCACTTCCGGTTATTACGATGCAGCTTACATTACACTAAGCAACCTGTAAGAGGGATGAAACGTGAAATGCCCGTAGCTTTGTGAGGTATGCAAAGACTCAGGTGTCCGCAGGAGACAGCACAGCATGTGAGGCGCATCTCGGTGCTACTGTTTCCTCCCTTGGGATTGCAGGGGGTGGGGGTGGGGGTTGGGGAAGGACAGGAAGCACACAGGTAACGGGAAACCAGCAAAGTAAACCTTGAGAAGCACAGAGGCTGGGGAGGTGGCTTAACGGTCACGAGCACTGACAGCTCCTGTTGAGATCCAGATTCCGTTCCCAGTAGCCACAGGGCAGCTCACGACCACCCATAAGTCCAGTTCTGAAGGTTACTGCACCCTCTTCTGACCTGCATACATGCACATGGTACACACACACACACACACACACACACACACACACATATATATATGCAGGCAACACACACACATATATTAAAAAGAAATAAATCTAAAAAAAAAAAAAATTTTCATTGTCGTTCAGTGCTATGGGGCCCTCTGAGACCTGAAAGAGAAAGAAAGCAGGCGCAGAGTTCGCTCTTCTCTTTCCCTGGCACTCAGTATGCAGAGCTGGCATGGAGGGGGTCTAAGCAGAGAGAAGATATCAAAACAGTAGAGAGACTGGATGAGGTGGCCCAGGGCTGTAACCCAGCACAAGGCAAGCTAAATCAGGGAGTTAAAGGGGTTCCAGGGTGCTCTCACCTACACAGAAAATTTGAGGGCAGCCTTGGCTACATGAGATCCTACTTCAAACAAAAAAACTAAATCTAATGCGTTGGGCTGGAGAGATGGCTCAGCGGGCTAAGAGCACTTATTGCTCTTTCAAAGGTTCGGAGTTCAGTTCCCAGCAACCACATGGTGGCTCACAACCGTCTGTAATGAGATCTGATGCCCTCTTCTTGGTGTGTCTGAAGACAGGGACAGTGTGCTCACATACATAAAATAAATGAATCATTTAAAGAAAGAAAGAAAGAAAGAAAGAAAGAAAGAAAGAAAGAAAGAAAGAAAGAAAGAAAGAAAGAAAGAAAGAAAGAAACTAAATCTAAAGTGTTAAGCCAAGATTTTGGCATCTTCACAAGATAGGAATGAGCCTATCAAGGAAGGACCTTAAGAAGTGTCCCCGAAACGAAAGCGAATCAGAAATAGATCAAGCTTTCCTGAACCCAACTGAGACGACAGACAGAGCCTCTACATTGTCTATGTGAAATGTCCAGCATTCAAACAACAATTACCAGGCAATGTCATGGAATAGGATCAGTTCCTTGGAGAAATCAATCCATAAAGATAAATGTGATAGAGGGTCCAAATACTGAACTTGCCAAACAGAACTCTAAAAAAGAAAATGGGTACAGTCCAGAAAAACAAATGCTTAACTTTCAACCAAAACCAAAACAAAACATGCACACACAAAAGCATAATGTCTTTTAAAATGTAAACAGCGTCCCTATTACTGAAATAACTAAAATTAAGAACTGAATAGAAGGGCTTGGGAGTAGAGAGGAGAAAGAGAAGAAATGACTACCAGCCAGGAAGACGGGCCAGTGGAGAACCAGTCATACTGAAACACAGAACACTCGGAGAGAGTCAGAGGCTCAGCAGGTGCCATCAAAGCGGCTCTCATATACAGTGGCGGCTGAGAAGGGAAGGAGAAAAATAACAGGGCAAAGGCAAGACCTGAAGAGAACAACCCAAGAATTTTCTAAACCTGACCCCAAACCTTATTCCATGGTTCCTAGAAACGTCTCCAAACTCCGCAGAGCACACAGAAGAAAATCGGTGCCATGTATCACAGCAGGGCTAGCCTGAGCACATGGGCGGAGCTAGCCTGAGCAACATGGGCGGAGCCTGAGCAACACGGGCAGAGCTTTCCTTAAAGTAGAAGCGAGAAAGCCAGAAGAAATGGAATTTCATCCGTGAAGGGCTGAAAGTAAATTCGGCTAGAATTTTATGGCCAGTAAAAATAGCCTCCCAATGTTAAAAGTGAGAAAGTGACATTTTCCAGGCAAATATTGAGAGAACTGTGACACCAACAGACGCTAACACAGACACACAAACCCCACACTCACAGACTCACAAATACACACACACACACAAAACACTAGACACACACACACGCAGACTCACAAATACACAATAAACACACAGACTCACAGAGACACACATGCAGAGACACAACAGGTACACACAAACACCAGACACACACACCAGACACAGACACACACATACACATACTGTACTCCAGAGAGAAAAAAGTTAACCTGAGAAAGAAAAGAAGATCAAAACCATAATATATAGGGGCTAGAGAGACGGCCCAGCGGTTAAAAGCACCAAAGGCCCCTTGTCATTTCCAGGACCCACATCAGGCAGCTCACAACTGCCTGGAACTCTGGTTCCAAGGATTCTGATGTTCTCTGGCCTCTGACAGCACCAGGCATGCACGTAGTGTACACATAAACTCACATAGGCACACACACATATGAATAAATTACAACAAATAACTTTAACCTTAAATATAGAGATCTGTCTACATTATTAACTATGTAAAGCAGTGTCGTTTTTTAATAATTTATTTTTTACTTCATGTGTATTGGTGTTTTGCCTGCACAAGTATCTGTGTGAGGGTGCCAGATCATGGAGGTGGAGACAGTTGTGAGCTGCCATGTGAATGCTGGGAACTGAACTCTGGTCCTCTGGAAGAGTAATCAGTGCTCTTAACTGATGAGCCATCTCTCTGGTCCCCATAAAGCAGTGTCTTAACATCTAGGGAGATATTCAAAGGTTAAGATATCAAACAGTTCACAAAATGCTTAAAACATGTATTGTTTTGCATGTCTGCATGGTTTGTGGAGGAGGCGTGCTAAAGGGTGGAGGTCAGACGACAATGACTTCCTGGGGTCACTTCTTTCTCTTTGCAGCTTTATCTGGGTCCTGGGGGAATTGAACTCAGGTCACTGTGCATCTGCAGCAAGACCCTGCCTACTGCAACATCTCCCAGAGTATTTACAGCATAAACACAAGGTGAAGTCTGACCCAAAAGATGCAAAACCAAATACATACCAAGCTTCCACTATGCCAAACCAGGGCAACAAAGTAGCTATTATTAAAAACACACTAAGCTGGGCAGTGGTGGCGCACCCCTTTAATCCCAGCACTCGGGAGGCAGAGGCAGGCGAATTTCTGAGTTCAAGGCCAGCCTGGTCTA
>NC_034607.1:14725893-14731794 GCF_900095145.1 Mus pahari | reverse complement strand
GGAGGAGAAGAAGAAGAAGAAGAAGAAGAAGAAGAAGAAGAAGAAGAAGAAGAAGAAGAAGAAGAAGAAGAAGAAGAAGAAGAAGAAGAAGAAAAGACCACCACCACATTTTTTTTGAAAATTGAGCCCTGGCTCTATAATCCCTCTATTAGGTATTAATAACACTAATTCTTAAGAGTCCAGAATGATGTGACAGGGACACGGCTGAGAGATGGCTCAATGGTTAACAGCACTCCTTGCAGTTGCAGGACCCAAGTTTGATTCCCAACACCCATATGGCAGCTCACCTGCAACATCAGCTCCAGGAGGGCTGGAGATCCAGTGCCCTCCTCTACCCTCCAAGAGCTCTACATACATGTGGTGCTCATACATGCAGGCAAAATACTCATACACATTAAATAAAAATAAAATAAACTAGTGTCCACCCATATGTACATTTACACACATACACACCCTGTCTCAAAAACAAAACAAAACAAAAAACAAAACAAAACAAAAGAGTAAATCTTGGAACTGTTTACTCTCTTTAGTTCTAGCAATTTATCTTTAATAATAATAATAATAAAATAATAATAATAAAATAATAATAATAAAATAATAATAATAAAATAATAATAATAATAATAGATGTGTTCAAAGGTTTGTGTGTGTATTACAAATTCATTAAAGAATTTGTAATAGTTAGAAATAAGTAAGCAATATTTTAATAACCAGAGATAAACTAATAAAGCTAACTGATTAAATTGTACCCAGTACATAGTAAGCATATCTGAAAAGATATTAAGTATTTAAGAAAAAAAGTTTCAAGAAAGACGGTAAATCACGTCCACAGTAGCCCAGTTCTAGTGCGGAACTCAGGGTCAGGCAGTTATGCTCACGTAACTCCAGGTGTTGAACAAGTATTATCTCTGGTTATCTCACAAGCCTAGAGGTCAGCGTTATTTCCAGTGGCTAAAGGAGTTTGGGTTCAAGTGGTAGTGTTTGCCCTCCATGCCTGAGGGCAGGCATTGCCAAAACATATGTAACATACAAAACAACTATAGGGTTGGTCTCCAGATTTATATGTGTGTGTGTATGTGTGTGTGTGTGTGTATGTATACACATATACATGTTTACGTTTATATATATAAATATATGTATATGTACATGTTAATACATGTTACTATTTATGTGTATATAGTAAATATATAAATATGTATATAGACATATATAGTAACATACATATATACATATAGGTGTGTATTTACATGTATGTATATGTATTATGTATATATACCATATTACATATACATATTTGTGTATATATTTATGTATGTATAGACACATATATGTATGTATACCTTATTACATATACATATGTATATGTGTATATTTGTATATATTTATGTGTGTATATATAAATATATGTATATATAAATACACACACACACAGAGTTTTGTGTGTACAGAGTTTTTTGTATCCCAGCCTGGCCTGAAGCTGTATGTGTAGCTCAGGATGACCTTGAACTTCCAAGAGCTGGAATATAGGCCTCATCACCGTTTGCTGCTGGGTGGGATCTCAGGCTGTCCTGCTTGCTGTAAGTCCTCTACTAACTGAGCTGCAGCCCCAGCCCCAGATTTAAAATCTCAGTCATCAGCCTGTCGGACTGCATGATCTGCCTGGAAATGCTGCAAGATGTGAGCCCACAGAAATGAGAGTCTCTCCATCAGACCCTTGAAAATCGCCATACGCGCTTTACAGACTCCTACTACCAAAAAAAAAAAAAACAACAACAAAAAACGATCTATGAAGTACTTTTACTTCTCATGACATAAATTCAGCCACAAAAACAACTTTACTGAAGCTTGAAATTGTCTCCTCTGGCCTTTAAAAACAACAGGCCAGAAAACCAAAGGAGGAAAATGGGAAGATGGGGAGGAGACTTGCTGGGAAGCAAAGGAGGATGCGAAAGAGAAAGAATTTAGGAGAGAAGGTAATGGGGTAAAATGGTAGAAGTATAGTATACACGTGTGTGAAATGGTCAAAGGCGGCTCTTAAAATTTTAAGAGAGCTTAGCGAGATTGTCTGAACAGATAAACACACTCACAGCCCAGACTGGACACCACTGGCGTTTGATGCCCAGGACCCACGCGGTGGAAGAAGAGAATGAAGTGGGCTGTGCTCTGCCCTCCAAACATTCATGGCAGCACCCCACACCCCACCCCCAACACACACACATGTACACACAAATGAAATAAATATAAAAGAATTAGTTAATAGCTCACACCAGAAGCTCAAGGTCACCTTGAGTTCAGAGCTCCTGGGAGGTTTGGGCAGGTGGACCTCGGAGAATTCAAGGCAGCCTGGACTCCAGCGGCAAGGTCCCCCCCACTCACAACACCAAAAGAAGAGAGCTGGAGGGACTGCGGGCCCATCGGATCAGAGCGCTGGACACTCCTACAGAGGACAGGGTTTCCGGTGCTCACGGGCCCATCGGATCAGAGCGCTGGACACTCCTACAGAGGACAGGGTTTCCGGTGCCCACGGCAGAGGGCTCAAGACTATTTGTAACCCTAGTTCCAGGGGATCCAGACACATCCTTTTTGGCCTCTACGGGCACGTGAGATGCATAGGCACGCAGGTAAAGGCATTCATAGCCATGAAACGAAAATAAAAGAAACAAATCTCTTTTTTTAAAAAAAAAAAAAAAAATGAAAAGCAGTAAGAAGTCATTATATAATAAATCTTAATTACAACATTCTGGGCAAAAGAGCAAGATGGGCCTACAGCTTAATCTAGAATTACCCAAGACTTTCAGTGCCTGAGCCCATTTCTACAGATTGGCTCATACAGTCCGAATATCATCTTGAGCCATCAGCTAATCTTCAAGCCCCACCAGAGAGAGCGTGACCATTTCAGGGAAACTGGAAGTTTACAAAGACAAAGTAAATTCCCCAGTTCACATAATGTCCTTTAGTTCCTGGTGAAGGTCTTCTACCTCCAACCTAGACATCCAGTACCCCCCGAATCCTACAACTAATCAGGGCAGACCCATGAGGGGGCTCAGATCCAAACAGTTTTTGGAAGTTAGCAGAATTTTAATATCCCCACACCATGCCCACAGCCCAGGCAGGCCCAGCCCTGCACATCAACACAGAGCCTTGTGAAGGCAGAGAATTTTTATGCAGAGGGAAAAGTTCTTTAGAATTCTTGGAGCGTGTTTTGCATCTTTTCTCTCATCTTATTCTCAAAATAAACCTTTCAGAGGCTGGGGATGTAGCTCAGTTGGTCCGCTTGCCTGTCATGCACAAGACCCTGGGTTTGATCCCCAAGCTCCACATAATCAGGGTGTGGTGGTGCACCCCTGCTATCCTAGCACTGGGGAGGATGAGGACAGGGACCAGAAGTTCAAGGTCACCTTTGTCCACATAGCATCTTCAAGGCTAGCCTGGGCTTCAAGGCTAGCCTGGAGACCGTCTCCAAACAAAGAAATAACGAACGATTCGTTCAGGAAATCTGAGGCTGAGGAAAAGAAGGCTCAGACGTGTCAAACTGCCCAAGAACAGCATTGAGGGCCCGTGTGGTACCCCATCCATCCGTGTCCGTCACATGCCAGGATTTATATTAACAAACCTGAGGCCTCTCCGCCTTACAGGCTAGTCAGAGGCAACGTGAAAAAGTACAGTCAAGTCTGGGTTTCTGGATTTGAATCTCTGCCCTACTCTTCACCAGCCACGAGACCTAAAGCAATCCTCTTAACCCCTTTGTGTCCCCATTTCCCCATCCGTGCAATGGGTAGAGGGACACCGCCATCCTTGCGGTCAAATGAGGATGATGAGTTTACGAGTGGCTCTTGCATTTTCAAGTGACTCCTGTCCCCAAACACTCACAAGTGAGGCTGATGTGGCCTGGTGAGCTGCCTTGTCTTCTAAAGAAGGAAAGAACCCTCTTGTGCCAACTCAGCCTCTACATCTGGCACCCCGGGTCCTCTTAACAACTTCCGAGAGCCGCCTGCACGGGACCTCTTTCTTCTCAGGTTCTCTTTTAGCACTGTACACACGCTTTTAAACTCAAGTCCCCTAAAGTGTCCTCTGGAAGGACGCTGCGAGGGTTGAAGAGTGGGGGTGGCTGGGTGCCCAGCACTGCCTCCTCCTCGGCCGAGGCTCACACTCCATCCAGCACGGGGTTTCAGTCTGTGATGTCAGAGTTCGAGGCACACCCAGAGGGGAAGCAGGAATGAACCGAACACAGAAGGAACCGCAGGGGACAGAGGCCTGCCG
This sequence comes from Mus pahari, assembly GCF_900095145.1. Lineage (NCBI taxonomy): Eukaryota > Metazoa > Chordata > Mammalia > Rodentia > Muridae > Mus > Mus pahari. Next base: position 14,727,534 of record NC_034607.1, on the reverse strand, counting down.
CCCACGGAGCAAGGGAAAGAGACTGGGGCCTCAGAGAGAAAGGGGGAAACGGGAGTAAGGGGAAGAAGCGGAAAGGGGAACCCCCTCAGCAGCACCTCTCTTCAGCCTCCGCCATGGAGAGGAGGGGCAGCGGCGGTTCACCTACTGTAGCCAAGGCCCTGAGTTCTTGTTCCTCCTCAGTCCCTGCTGGAACGCGAGCAGTGGGGTCATTTCCCCAGCGCCAAAGCCTCATGTGATAGAGGTGTGTTTCCCAGAGCTGCGCATATTGAGTATTGAGAGGTGGGGCCTGGTGGAAGATCTCAGTCTTTGGGAGTGTGCAGGGGGTCGGGGGGAGTTGGGACTCTCTTTTGCCTCAAACCATGCAGTGAGTGGTTATTGCTGGATGTTTGATCACATTGTGAACCCAGAGATTGTGTTATTTACTGGAAAGTCCCGTGTCTAGTGCTGTGGCTCGGGCCTTAGCACACACCTCTAATCCCTCTGGCTGCAATACAGACCCACTCGTAGCACACACACTCTTAATCCCAAACAAGAAAGGTAAAAGTTAGTTTGTAGAAGGAAGCACCCATGTTTGAAAGTGATGCCTAGAGCCGAGTGGCAGACAAAGGGATGAATCAAAGGAAGGTTTGACAGAATAGGATACGCCCAAGTCTCATGAGGGGAGAGAAGAAAGGAAAGCTGCTTAAGAAAGCAGTGCCGGGAAAGGGGGAGAAAGGAGGTGGCAGGTTTACCAGACAGTTATAGAGACAGACTGCAGAGAGAGAACACGCTCGACCCAGGTGAAGACAGAACGAGCCAGAGAGGGAGGAGGAGCCAGAAGATTAGAACGTAACTGTCAGAGTTAGTTTGAGGCCAAGCAGAGCAATTCGGGAGACGCTGAGAGAAGCCAGACAGAATCCGTCAGCCTGGAGAGGAGCTTGAGCCAGAACAGCTCAACCAGCAGAGCTCAGAAAGACCTGGAAAGGGTGAGCTTATTCAGCAGCCAGTCCCAAAGGCTGAAAACATTCTAGGTTTAGATAATATTTTAAAGAGGTTAGAAGCTTCCAGAGCTAGGCCCGGGTTAGCAGACTGAGGCAGTGAGCTTCTGGGATGACGATTACTCAAGAGAAAAAAAAAAAAACTGTGACAAGTGGCTTTGTTCCACACCTATCCGGCTACAGGCTGTCTCACCAGAGGCCCAGTCAAACATCCCAGTCACCAGTCATGAACCTACAAAATGTCAACCAGGCTGGGCATACGGCTCAGGGAGAGGACACCCAAATTTGATGTAGAACTCCTGGGTTTAATCTCCGGCACCAAAAACTACCCAAAGTGGGAATGAAAAGAAATTGTGTTCTTTTTACACAGAAAGCTGAGTTGCTCGGCCCTTCTGGCCCTACACCCCTCACCCCCCAGAGGGAATTTTCTAAACATGGGCTCATGACTCGACTCCATTTCCCCACAGACCCTCCTAACTTCAAACCTCTTAGCAACTCCCTTTTTGTCGACAGGGCTAAGACCAATGTCCTGCCATAGCTTCAGGTCCTCCCAGCTCAATCCCCACCTGAAGAAGAAGAAGAAGAAGAAGAAGAAGAAGAAGAAGAAGAAGAAGAAGAAGAAGAAGAAGAAGAAGAAGAAGAAGAAGAAGAAGAAGAAGAAGAA
>NC_034607.1:14718127-14725703 GCF_900095145.1 Mus pahari | reverse complement strand
GGAGGAGGAGGGGAGGGGGACGGGGAGGGGGACGGGGGAGGAGGAAGAGGAGGAAGAAGAGGAAGAAGAGGAAGAGGAAGAAGGATTTTATTTTAATTATGTTTGTATACACCTGACCGAAGGTGTCCAACAAGGCCAGAGGAGGTTTCATATCCCCTGAAGCTGGAGTTACAGGTAGTTGGTGAGCCATCCAATGTGAGTGCTGGGAACCAAACCCAGGCCCTCTGCAAGGGCAGAGCACGTTCTCGACCCTCTGGACTATTTCTCCAGCCCCCTTGCTCTTGCCACCGAGACTTCATATGCACCAGGACTCAAGCTGTGTGCTGGGACACAGTGATAAGACATCGCTCGTGTCCTTCCGAAGCTGAGAGTCCTACAGCAAAGACAGACCCAACAAGGGGTCCCTGATCCAGCCAGACAGAAACCCACCTTCCCCCCAGGGAAGGCGTCTGGAATCCTGAAGGGTGACTAGGCCCGTCGGGAAGGGAAAGGCACCCAGGCAGACAAGCCTAGGTCCCCTAGGTCTCAGCACCACCATCACCACCCCAGACCTTCTTGTCCCCGGCTACTTGAATAGCCACCAGCTCCATGGCACCTGACTTGTGGCTAATGAACCTGGAGGGCTGGATTCTTTATTCAACTTTTCATGACTTTAAATGTAAACATCCATCCAAAGCTAGTGGCCCTGTGTTGTACGAGATAGCATAGGGCATTAAAGTGCAGGCGATAGAAAATGAAGACCAAAAAAATGTCCCCAAATTCAGAGCTTGACATTTTAACCCCCAATATGATGGCATCAGGAGGTGGGGCCTGAAGGAGGGAGGGGCCAGTGGTCATCAGAATAGGATCTCATATACACGATTCTTGATTTTGTGTACACACACACACACACACACACACACACAAAACTTCCAAAAGGCTGCCTCGCCTCCATCCCACCATGCATGGACCCAGAGAGAAGACAGCCATCCATGATCCTGAAACAGGCTGTTACCAGATACTGGATCTCCTAGCCCTACCCACTGATGTTGGTCTCTCTACCCTCGAACTTAGAGAAATAAGTATTTGTCTTCCGAGCCACTTGGCGTGGGGTGCTTTTGCTCGAGTGGTCTACAAGGGCTGAGATGAACAGGTGACTCTTGAAGTTGCACAGGGGATTCCTCAAGGCCTGGTCTATATGGATGCCCTCGGTCATGTGACCTGCCCCGGCCTTCTCCGTATCCACGGAAACAAGCCCTTTCAACATACCGCCTGTGCGGCTGTGCTGGGCAGTTTCCCTACGACTCAGTTTCCAGGCAGGCTCCACTAGACCCAGGACCCCTGTGTTTCATCCAGATGGTTCCAGCCGTGGGTCCAATTCTGGTACCCAGCAACAACCCGCAAACATTTGATGCACAAGTAGTGGAGAGAGTATTGATTAAAATCCTCTCTCTGTCAAGGACCGGTGACCCTTCGTCTCTCAAATGAAAGACATTGGTCTGCAAGCATCCCCAGCGTCTACCTACAGCTCTCTGCCAACATCCAGGCTCTCTGCAGGTGTTCTCCTCTGTTCTCAGAATCTGTGGTCAGCTCAGAACAAGTGACTCCTAAAACCCAGTCTCTGGGCCAGTCCTTAGCTTGGGCGCCAACTCCAATATGTAGCATGCGCATGATCCCAAGCAAGCTACTGCAGAGGGCTTGCCTCAGTTTCCCCAATGGGAAGGAAGAAATGGAGCATTGCGTCAGCCTTTACAGTGAATGGTAAGGTACGAAATGGCTACGCTGCACAAGGCCCTGCACACAGTAAGCGCTCAATGAGCGTGCAGGTATGAAAGAGGCCTGCACCCCCTGAGTCGCTGAGAGTATGCAAATTCCTGAACCCCTATACAGGCCAGCCTCCTGTTCTCTGGAATGCAAAAGATAAAATCCAGCCTCTTACTCACAAGGTATTACCAAAACGCTCTTCTTGTTCCCAAGAGAAAATTTTATTTTAATTCCTTCTAACTTCAAAATGACACGGTCCCCACTGCATTCGGGGTGGCAGGGGCGAGGAAGGAACAACGGAACCCCGGGGCCAGCAGCTTCCCAAAGGTTATAAAGCGATTGGGGGGAAAGAAAGGAGCGAAGGCAGCTGGGGGGTGGGGGGCGCACAGGGGAGGTGGAGAGAATTCCCTTGAGTTTCTGCTATTATTGAATACCCCAACTCTCAAGGCAGCTCGGCCGCCCCCTCCTCCACGTGGGCTGAGTTCTGCTAATGAGAACGCAAAAGCCCCTGCCTGCATTACCGCAATAATGATTTCCCTGTTGCATTTTTACATGCCTGCTGCTTTATCAGAACCGAAGTAGACATATATTTTCAATAAATCCCTTCCCTCACTCGCCCCTCCCAAACTCTGAGCTCTCCCCGGAAATGTTGCTCGGTGCCGGGCGCCCCTCCTCCCTCTGCACAAACCCTACCCCACAGCCCAGTGAGATCCACTAATCAAAACAGAGAGGAAAGGGGGGGGGGGGGGAAAAATGGAAAAAAAAAAAAATCACAGCTGCTAAAAAGCACCAGTCGCTGTAAGCCCGAGCCCTCTCCATTTTTCTGCAGGAAGCATTTGCAGCTTCAAGGACGTGACGCCCCTCCCCTAGCCGCGAGCTTCAGCGGAGTTGCTCAAAGGGGAAGGAGGAGGGGGCGGGTGAAGAAATCTAATATTCCCTCTTTCCTATTTTGACTAAGCCAGCACAGACAGAAATATAGATAAGGCCTTGAATAACTGATTTAACAAAATGTCACTTATCAAAAGGGGTGGGGGAAGGGACGGGATTTGCATTCAAGGGCTCTAGTTAAGCCATGCTGCAAGGCCATAGAACAGCAAGGAAAAGAGCCCTGCTCTGGTCTCCCTCACAGGCTCAAAACACTGGGCCTGGCTTTCTCCCCACATCAAGAACCAATGGGAAGAAAAAAACAGAGATTTAAAAAAAAAAAATTAAAAAAAAAAAAAAAAAAAAACGGGGGAAAAAAATCTGATTCTTACATAAGCGCATCTACAGTACCAACCAGTGGCTGGCTGTGTGCAAGAAGCTAGGATGCAGAGTGGAGAGATGACCCAGTTCTGCCCTCCCCAAACTCCCAGTCCAGAAGGGGTAAACTCATACACAGTGATTCTGCATGCCCAGGGCAGCAGGGGTCCCAGGACCGTGGCCTGTACACCCCAACAGTCCCTCCCCAAGACCAGGCAAGGCACCCAGATACCTAAGGGATGGGTATTTATGAGACAGAGCATCAGATCCCAGAGTGGCTTGTAATGAGTTAAAAGCTACTCAAAAGGAAGGACGGACTTCCTGGGGTCCTCACTGTTCAACCTCTGACAACCTCATACCCAGCTTAAAAAGCACAGGGAAGCCAGCTGAGACTTCTGTGAACCAGCCTCTAGTTTCATTTTAAGGGTGGGCTGCATTTCCTAAGGTTATGAACCTTGGGGGGGGGGGGACACTCAATTAACACTCAAATTCCCTTGCATATCAACTCTTAACTTCTTCCTTAAAAAAAAAAAAAAAAAAAAAAAAAAAAAAAAGGCCTTGACTGTGTTATGGTGCCACGCCCACCATCCGTCCATCCAGGGGCCCTTACGCTGCATGGTGAGGGTATGATGACTTAAGCTATCTCTCCGCACAAAGGAAATTAAGTGTTTCTTGGGGAGCCCTGTTACGTCTCAAGGTCAGAGCCCAAAGACTTGAGGCCGTAGAACCCTCCCAGGCAGCCCAGCCCAGGAACTAGCTACCACCAGTCAAGTTTAAAGGAAAGAAACCAGAAAGCTGTGTGCCCCAAAATGACAGAACCAACCGATCTGAGTTTCAAAAATGTAACTTTCTACCAGGCGGCAGTGGTGGCGCACGCCTTTAATCCCAGCACTCGGGAGGCAGAGGCAGGCGGATATCTGAGTTCTAAGAGGCCAGCCTGGTCTACAGAGTGAGTTCCAGGACAGCCAGGACTACACAGAGAAACCCTGTCTGGAAAGAAACCAAAAAAAAAAAAAGGTAACTTACTGTCCGGGGTGGGGCTGGATAGGCGGCCCAGCAGTTAAGAGCACAACGGCTGCTCTTGCAGAGGACCTGAGTTCAATTCTAAGCACCCACATGGCAGCTCACAATCATCTGTAGCTCCCGTTCTAGGATAGAACACCCTCTTCTGCCCTCCAAGGGGGCACTGGTTGTATGTGGCTCACAGACGTACACCGGGGCAAATGCCCATACACATAAAGAACAAACAGAACAATACATGCTGTTCACACGTGGTTACATCTTTGGAGGACTAGGGTCACTGGAGTGGCAAGCCCTAACATCCTCACCGCCCTCTCCGCTCTCCTTGACGCTGTGCCTAGGTTGGCACTGAATTCTTACTGAATGTCACACGGCTCCGAGGTCTCAGCTGTGACTTGGTGAGGCACCAAGAGGCCGTTCACGGCCTGGCATCAAAGTGAGCCCTGGTTGCCAGTTACGCGTGAGACTCTCAACCCCTCTTCTCCCCTCTGTCTCAATTCTGGAGTTAGAGGTTTGAATCGACATGTGCGGCTGTCTTGGGCTACTGAGAATCTAAGCGCCCTCCCCTGTCGCTGGGAGATACTAATAAGACAAGCCAAAGACCATCCAGAACTTCAAAATCCTAGGAACTTTACGTCAGTGCAGCGTGCACGTCCTCATGAGTGCTCAGGCTTCCCCACGCATCTCCCTCTCCGCTACTGTTAAACCACACCCTGCTGTTTCAAACAACATGCATTTCCCACATAAATACAGGAAGACGCTTCATCCATAGCGTGACAAAAATCTCTCCGGCAATCCGTGGCAGTGCAATGTAGTCCTATCTCATATTCTGGGTGTGGTTAAAGTTTTTCACCATGAAAATAATTTTATAAAATAGATCATTCAAGTCTCACCCTCTAAGGTGGACAACAGAATTCCATGTGCACAGGACGGATTTTTAAAACTGGGAACGACTTTCCAATATACACAGCAAGGCTAAAGGCCTGCTTTATGCTAGATTCAGCTTTGTGGCGCGCTAACATTACTGACTACAAACAGCTAATATGTGGAGGGCAAAGAGAAGGCTCAGTGGGTGAAGGAGCCTGCTGCCAAGCTCAGAGTTCTGTCCTCTTCGGGACCCGCATGGTGGAAGAAGAGAACCAAGCAAGTCCTGCAATTTGACTTCTGGCCCGCACAGGCGTACATACTAAATAAATGTAAATACAGTTATATGCGTAGCTTGAGTCACAGCCAGCCTTCTTGAGTAAGTTCAAGGTTCCCCTGCACCTGATTCACAGGGTTTTTTGAGGAACAAACCAGCCTTGCTTGTCCCTTTGGGGAGACAGTCTCACATTCTGCCTTCAGAGTCGGAGTTTGAATCTGTCTCCATTGGCATTTGTCAGCCAGCTTTTCTTTTCTTTTCTTTTCTTTTCTTTTCTTTTCTTTTCTTTTCTTTTCTTTTCTTTTCTTTTCTTTTCTTTTCTTTTCTTTTCTGAGACAGGGTTTCTCTGTGTATCCCTGGCTGTCCTGGAACTNACTCTGTAGACCAGGCTGGCCTCAAACTCAGAAAACCGCCTGCCTCTGCCTCCCAAGTGCTGGGGATTAAAGGTGTGCGCCACCACTGCCAGCATTTCTGATGCCTGACTTGGGGGCCACCAGAGCATGAGACAAAACCCCAAACTGACTGCAAGGAAGGAGCAAGAGTGGGAGGAGACTCACAGCACTTTTAGGAGAGGCTCTGGGAACTAAGGGAAGAGTTTCGGGTTTCACACCCGAAACTAAAGAAGAGCTGCAGAATCGGCCACCTCCCTGTCCCTTGTGAAGCCTTTCGGAGTCCACACTTTCCCGACCTTGTCTGATCCCACCATACACAACTGTAGGAGGGGAGGAGACAGATGTTGTCATCCTCCTGTTAGAGACGAGAAGCGGCTAGGAGCACAACTGGATCTCAGATCTTTGAACTCCCTCCTCCCCCACCCACCTGCCACATAAGCCCCACAGTCAAGGCCTTGCAGAGGTCACAGCGCACGATCATGAGATACTTTTGCGAACAGCAGAACAAATGAGAGGCACCTATTCACGCAGGGTTTTGTGCATCCCAGACTGGCCTCGAACTCTTTATGCAGAAGAAAAGAACCCTGGACTTTGGGTCCTCCTGCCTCTACCTCCCTGGCTAGGATTTGAGGTGTGTGTAGCACCGCACCTGACTGTTACAGTGCTAGGAACTGAACCCAGGGCGTCATGCAGGCCCCGAAAGCACTTGACCAAAAGTTCAGTATGTTTTGTAGTTGTTTGTTTGTTCATTCATTAGTTTTTGGTTTAAAGCTTCCTGTTCAAAACATACAGCACCACGCCTCACCTCTTGAACGGGGCTAAGGTCTTTTTCTAGTCGTAGCTGGCTAATAAATCAAATTGAAGGCCCCAAAGAACCGAAGATTGTTTTCCTTAAGCAAAAGTAATCTGTGCTTTCTCTATGCTGCTCAGTAATGCGGTCAAATGATCAGAAAAAAATGCAGTGTAATTTCTGATGCAGTTTTAACCCTTGGAGTATCTGGCCAGGGTTCTGAGCCTGGACCCTTCCCAAGGACAATGCAGCCTCGGCCTGGGGTACAGGAAAGAGGAGCAGTGTGTAGCATCATAGAGCTCCTGTCTGGCCACCCACATCCTCACTCTAGCTGTACCCTCAGTACAGGATGAAGGAGACATCACTCCCCACTGCAAAAGCCAGAGCCTCCCCCTCAGACCTGCTGGACAGCTTCTCTCAGTTGATCCAGCCCATTTCTCGAAATCAATCAGCCCTCTCCACTGATCGCTTCCATCAGACGGGGTGGGGTGGGGGGTGGGGTTTGGGATGGGGAAGAGGGGGGATGGGCTCCTGCCATCCTGTGCTTGTAGATGTCAAAGAACAATTTTAAGAAGTCAGTTCTCATCAGGTTTTTTCATTCCACGATGTAGTCCCTCTCAACCACCACACTGACCCTTCGTGAGCATCACACACACACACACACACACACACACACACACACACACGCGCGCGCACACACACACCACACCACACTCGCACACACTCACACACACGCACACACACACACTCACACACAATCACACACATGCACACACTCGCTCACATACACTTACACTCACACACACACACGCACGNGCGCACACACACACACACACCACACTCGCACACACTCACTCACACGCACACACTCGCTCACATACACTTACACTCACACACACACACGCACGCGCGCACACACACATACACACCACACTCGCACACACTCACTCACACGCACGCACACACTCACACACAATCACACACATGCACACACTCGCTCACATACACTTACACTCACACACACACACACACACACACACACACACCCATACCATACACACACACATCTAAATGTAATTTTTTTTAAATCCAAATATTTAAGCAGAGTCCAAGGCTATAGGCCTTGTAATCCTAGCTACTCAGAGGCTAAAGCAAGAAGATTGAAACTAGTTCAAGGCCAGCCACAACGAGTTTAAGACCAGTCACAGTCTACACAGACAGACAGACAGACAGACAGACAGACAGACA
>NC_034607.1:14698870-14718097 GCF_900095145.1 Mus pahari | reverse complement strand
AAAGGAAAGGAAAGGAAAGGAAAGGAAAGGAAAGGAAAGGAAAGGAAAGGAAAGGAAAGGAAAGGAAAGGAAAGGAAAGGAAAGGAAAGGAAAGGGACTGAAGTCGTAGCTCGGAGGTACAGCACTTGCTTGGCACGTGTAAAGAGTTATTTAGATTTATCACTAAAAATAAGAGATGGAAACTTTCCACGGCCCACAGGGTTCTGAATGGCCATCCAAGGCTCCCTCCCCCTTACCTAGACATCCCCTAGCTTCCTACGGATCTAAAGCGGGCCACACAGGCTCTCTGCTGCATGGCCACTCTGTCTTCTCCAACGCTACTCCTCGGGGAGGCTGCATTAGATCTGCCTGGTCACTAGTTCACAAGAGCATGTATCCCAGTTTGCAGCATCCACCTCTGCCCACATCCACCTGTGGTCTTATAATCCAAGATTCCCAGTCCCTTAATGCCACTGGCAAATAGTATGTGCTCAAGAAAGAAGAAGTGAAGGCTGGAGAGATGGCTCAGCAGTTAAGATCACTGACTGTTCTTCCAAAGGTCCTGAGTTCAAATCCCAGCAACCACATGGTGGCTCACAACCACATGTAATGACATCTGATGCCCTCTACTGGTGTGTCTGAAGACAGCTACAGTGTACTTACATATAAATAATAAATAAATTAAAAAAAAAAAAAAGAAAGAAAGAAAGAATAAGCGAACTGGGCTAGAGCAATGGCTCAGGACCCAGGTTCAATCCCAGCACCCACATGGTGACCCACACCCCCCATAACTCCGGTTCTAGGGGATCCAATGCCCTCTTGTGGCCACTGGGGGCATGAGCATGCACAAGACATAAGAAAAAAAGGCTTCTGCACATAATAAATAAATAAATAAATTATTATTTTTTAAAAAAGTAGCTGCTAAATGTGTAAATGAAAATCAGGGCTTCTCAAGTCAGAAATTAAAATAATAATAATAATAATGATGATGTTAACACCACATTATGTGATCCCCAAATTTTCATAGCCATTTAGATCCTAAGTTTTATTTTTTTCCTTCTCTTCTTCCTCTAAAAGTATTTTCAATGTCTGTAGATCAGTAGCCAGCATGTCCCATACCACTCCTAGCCTCTTGTCCTCTAGGCAGAAACAAACAACCTAAATATTAATTTCCTCAGCCCGAATTCCTCTAAGTGGCTACTCTGGGAATTTGAAATTCTTAGAAAACGTCCCAGAGGGGTTTTTGGTGGTTGTGTCTGTCCTTTAACTCAGAAGAAATTTATTAAAAATGCAGCCCTGGGGGGATGGCTCAGTGGGTAAAGTAGGGACCCGAGTTCAGATCTCCAACACACACCTAAGACAAACAAAACAATAAACATGATGGCATGTGGCTATAGTCCCGAGCACAGGGAGGCTGCTGAGGCAGGAGGATGGGTTCCTGGAGTTCACTGGGCCAGCCACTGAATGAATGAGCTCCGGATTCTGTGAGAAATTCTGTTTCAAAATTCAAAGTGAAAAGGGCCAGAACGAGGCCGGGGATAGGTGGGGACACGTGGTAAGGGCATACGCCACAGAGACGGTCAACCTAAGTTTGACCTCCAGAACCCACAAAGTGGCAGCAGAGAATCAACTCCCACAAGCTACCCTCGGCCGCCACACATGCGCAGTGGTACACATATACACAAATAAAAGTCAAATGAATAAATAAGATAAATAAGGTGACAGGGCACCTGAGCAGGAGACAGGTAACACTGACGTCTGGCTTGCTTATGCGCACACGCATGCGCACATGAACGCACGCTGCACGCATGCCCACAGCACCCTCATAAGCATGCCAGTAACTGCAATCGGGCTGGTTTTACTCCCTTTCCGGACGGGGTGGGGATAAAGAGAAAAAATCTCAACTATATTTTAACCTCACCAGTTACTCTCCAATATGAAAATCTAAAAATACGGTTAACCCACAAGATCCTTTAAGATTGTAGCCTTCCCACAAGCTCTCTGAGGACTCCAGCCCTCTTCCCTGTTCAGCCACACAGTTTTGTGAGTTCAGAAATGAGCAGGGCTTGTGTTGCTCCAGGGCAACCTCTCACACAGCCTGAGGTCCGAGCACCTGTCTGGATCCTTATTTTTCTGGGTCAATATCCAAAGTCAATAAAACCATCTAGAGTTTTCCAGAGTGGCAGTATAGGTCCCAGAAGTCACCACTCGCACAAATTGCAATAGCCCACACGTGAGCTCACAGTTAATCAGGCAAGGTCACACTGAGCTTCGGGGGTCCCCTTCTCCTCCCCAAAGCTACCTGCTGCCTGGGAACAACAGTTTAACTAACCTCAAGCTTGACTAAGCATTAGGTCATCCAGCCAGCTGGCTGGAGAGGAAACTTCGAAGATGAACTAAAATTATTTTGGGTGCCTGAAAGTGCAGGCCCCCTCTCCAGCAGCACGTATAATTAGGATTTTTTTTTTTTTTAAATAAATCTACAACAGGATTGGAGAGATGGCTCAGCAGTAGTGAAGGACACTTACTGCTCCTTGCAGACTACCGGAGTTCTATCCCCAGCACCCACTAGGAGGGTCAACCCTGCCTATAATTGCAGCTCCAGGGGACCCCACACCTCTGGCCTCGGCAGGAATCTGCACTCACATGTGCACATACCCGCATGCAGACTCATCCACAGAAACACAATTAAAAATATTTTTTTAAAAAATTCCATAAGACATAAATGAATGAGAGACTCTACATCAACAGCAGGCTCTCCTAAGTAATGGCTTTTACATGTTGGCACGGTTGCCAGGCCGCTCAAGCGCCTTTGTGGAATGCCAACGTACAAATCCATTTCTCCAGGAGAAGACAAAAAACAGAAGTTAATCAACTCGCCCCGAGTCCATGAAGCAATTTGGCCGTTGGCCCAGGAAGACAGTGTCAAGAGCTCTGGGTTCTCACTCCACGTGACTCTAGAATAAAACTGGAACCCAAAGAGCTATCCTTTTTAAAATAATAATAATAACAATAACCCCCGTATGCAGAAACGCCTAGAAATTGGTACCCTATCCATTTTCAGATTCACTTTAGAAGTTCTGTCACGTTACAAATGCCCACAAACTCAAACCAACTACTAAATATAAACAATTTTAGTTCTTCTCACCCCATCAGTCTCTTGGCAAATTCTTCTATGCACCACCCCACCCCGCCTAGGGGGGAGAAAAACAATACTTTGTGTTCTTATGATAAACCCATACATCAAAGAAGAAAGAGAAAATTCTAAATAAGCTTTGTTTTCGTGTCTGCACATTTTTATATACGAGGCACAGAACACAGCACCCTCTCCTCTCTCCCCTCTTTATAATTTAAACTCTGAACTCAACAAATACCACAGGCCCAGGCTGGTTAACAGAGTACTTTCTGCACAGCTCCTAGACTGACACTTTCCACAGTAAGCGTGTGTAAATGCTCTCTGATATTAGCACATGCCTGCTACGTGGATGCCTGCTTACCAAGCTGTGAAAAGACCCACGTTCACTCTGGAACCTACAAAATTAATCTTCTCTGTGCCTATAATGCATAAGGCAACGGCACCTTCCCTCCCTCCCCCTCTCCCCCCATGTCAGGCTGGCTTCTAAACAATCAGTTGGAGAAAATGGACATGTCTGAAAGGGCGGGGCCCAAAGGGGTGTGTCACTCCGGGTATCAATTCCTGTAAATCAAATCCGGACGATTGTCACAATATTTTAAAAAGAATGAATTATGATTCTTGGGCCTTCAAGCCTTTATTACCACGAGAACATTCTCAGTTGAATGGCGTGGGGGGGGGGGCGCTACTGTGACTTGATTAATGGCCGAAAGCGAGACAATAAAATAAATGTTAAGAGGGGAAAAAAAAAAAAAAAAAACATGAAGGACTATTCTTGGCTCCCAGGTTAGACATGTAAATAATTCCACCGTGGAATAAACACACATGAGGAATTCTTATTTACTCTCAGAGCGTATACACCCAATCAGGCTCAGCTGCTAGGCCAGTTAAAGATAAGAGCTAATTTGTTTAGCTAATGCCTAGTTGGGAACATGTGATAAGTGGCACTAATAATTCGAACTAACTCAACTCTCAAACTGCCAAATATCAAACCCTTTATCCTGAAACCTGATGGGAGGAAGGACAGAAGGAAAAACGGACTGTTTATCAGTAACATAAAGGGGGGGGGTGTTATTGTTTTTTGTTTTTTGTTTTTTTTAACCCATTTTCCCTTTCTAGACTCAAAACCTGTTTACAGAACTCAGGAAAACTTAACCGACTTCAGTTAACCCCAGTGTTAGTTGGTTATGCCTTAACCCTACTAACCAGTTCCTGGCCAGACCCCCTGGTGCTCAAATTCTCCTGGCCAAGTTCAACTCCCCACACCAGCTCCCATCAAAGTAAGAGTATCTGCAGTACCCAGTAGGCTGAGCGCCAAGAAAGCAAGCAAGGAGAGGCAATGACTGCTGGTTTAACCAGCTCAGTGCTGGGTCTTCCAGCATCTTGTTGGGGTGAGAACCACCAAGCACGCTTCCCCACAGAACTCCTTGCATGAGAAACACCAATGGTGCAGAAGATTGTCACCGCCTGGGACAATTTAAAACTCCTTCCTTTCTTTCTTTTTAAACCACCTCGGAGGCCTGAGGAAAAGGCCAAGAAAACTGCTTCTCCCAGGCATGCTCTGTTGACGTCTTGGGCCATGCCTGAACTGGTCATGTCGAAGCATGACTTCCACACACTTAGCCAGACAGTCCAGGACCACGAAAGACCAAGCACTGACTACAACACAAACACTTCACTTACCAAAGCAACATTTGTCTGAGGAGTTTGACAGCAAGCTGACTCTAACATGCCCGGAACCCCAAGGCATTTTTTTTTCCTTCTTTAACCCAAGGATGGCGCCCCGCAAGCTCCAGCCAGGCGCTGGCCAGAGGCTGCCTGCCAGGTGCTGTCAGCCTGCCTCCGTTGGTAAAACCGTGCTTTGGTTTGTAATTTCTGCTTCTTCAGCCCACCAGCAGTAACTTCCCAGACTCCCAGACTGAAGTTGGGGAGTGAAGAGGCAAGTTCGCTTGCTTATACACTTCTCCCACCTGGGTGGCCACACTTACTTCTGGGGACTACCCAGCCCCCACAGAGCCCGCAGACTCACATATATACACATATGCATCATGTCAAAAACCCCAAAAGACACATCCCTAGGGTCCTGCGGTTTCTTGGCTGGAAGAATGGAGGCTTTATAATATACCAACCTTCAATTTCAAACCCACCACCGACACCCTTTAAGCTGGGGTTTGCCAGTTACACCGCCCACCTCACCCCTCCCCCTTTGCTGGGATGCTGTGAGCCCAGAGAGGGAACAGGGAAGAAGGCGAGCAGGGAAAAGGCCCTGCTAACGTACTGAAAGTAAAGAGGCCGCGGGAGACTTGTCTTTCTGTGTCCCCCGCAGGCTTCCCTCCACACTCCACCCCCATCTTCTTACGGAGCATCCCTCCTCCCAACTATTTTTTTTTTTTTTTTAATGAAACTTAATAAGCTTTTCGCCTACCTTGGCTGTTTCGGCAACAAGTGCCTGGGCAATCCGACAAGACGACCAATCTCCACTCGGGGGGGTGAGCTGGGGGGCGAGCCGAGCTGATGGAATAATTTCAATATTAATTTATGTCAGCCGCCTTCTCGCAGCTACTCATTTACAGTACTGCCCTCAGCCTGTAAACAAATATCGCTCCGCCAGGAAACATACTCCCCAGATGCAAGCCCCTCTCCCCAAGCAGGGAACCTGGCCCCTCGCCCCTCCCTCCCACAGCACGGCCCTCTCCCCCCCCCCCCGAGTCCCGGGTGGGAAGCTCAGGGTTTTCTAAAGCACCAACTCACCACCTTCAGCCACCACCCCAGCAAGAAACTTACTCGGTCCGGTCTACGCCTCCAACCCTCCCTCCAGGAAATCTCCTCTCCATATGTATTCAACCTCCCCGCAGGAAATCTGCTCCCCCCTCCCCCCTTCTATATACATGCACACCCCCCTCCTCCTCACGCGCCCTCCCCGGCCAGAAACTTACTAGCTAGCAAGCAAGCGTGCAGGCTCTCTCGTTCTTGGAAACTTACTCCCAGATACAACACCAATAGCACCCCTCTTTCCCCCCCTCCCCCAGGCCCTGCTCCCTTCCTTGCCCTCCAACTCCAAACTCTCCGCATCCAGCCACTCTCTCCCTCCCCGGTGGAAATTTGCAGCGCCGGGCTGCGCGCGTGCATCCACCCTCCTCCCCTCCAGGAAACTTACTCCCCATCTGCATGCACCGCCTCTCAGCCATCGCTTAGAGGGAAGGGGGTGTGCTGGGGAGACAGAAATACATATGTATCTCTCGCCCCTCCCCCGGCCGCAGCCCACTCAGGGCCGAGCAGCGCTAACCTGGCCTTACCTTTTTGCATGGCCCCCTCCCCGAGCCCTCCGGATCCGCTCCCCAGCACCCCAACCCACCCCTTTTCACCCATCACCCACCCCTAGCAACCGTTCCTAAGCTCCTCTCGGCCTTTTTTTTTTTTTTTTTTTTAATCCAGGATGCAAATTCCTCCCCTGTCAGCAAATCGACTGTCAAATTATTTTCTTGCAAAAGGAGAAAGGCGGGGTGGAGTGGGGGGGGTCAGAAAAGGGGGGCAGACAGGCGGGTAAAAGAGGGAGAGGGACAGAGGAGGGGAGAGATATCCCTCCGCAGAGCTGGGGCTGGCGGCGGGCGGGGAAGCAGGAAGTAAGGTGTCCAGCGCGGCGGGTTCTCCGCCGCGGCCCCCGCCCGCCGCCCCTGTCCCCCGGGGCGCCGCGCTCCGGCAGGCGCGGGACGCCCGGTGCATTGTTCGCAGCCTTCCCCTAGCCGGTGCACGGACGACTTTTTTTTTTTTTTTTCCGCGCTCCGCATAGTGTATGCGTGAGCTTGCACCTTTTGTAAGCTGGCGAGTCTCTGAACGGGAGAGGATGGGACCACGAGCCGAGGACCTGTCAGTCCCCGGAGTGCAGCAGAGACTCGGATCCGAGGAGGGGGTGGGGGACTCGAGGCCCCCTTGGAGTGGAAGGGGTGGGAGATCAGCTTGGTGGCCGGGAAGCTGCCGCCTTCCCACTCCGGACCCATTGCAGGATTGCTTCCTGCGTCGCAGTCGCGGTTATTGTAAAAGGCGCGTTGCAAATCTAACGACTCGGGCTGGGAGATTTTTGTTGTTGTTGTTGTTGTTTATTTAAGGATTTGCAAAGATACCAAGAGCCAGGCAGGCTGCGGGAAAGGATTGTGCCTCGAACCCTCACCACCACCACCGCATCCCCCGTCGTTCTAGGGCCTGGGGGGTGCTCCCAGGAAGGGATCTGCGGGTTCTGGAGAAGCTCGCGCCTCCATCCTCTGCCCCTTGGGGGCGGGGAGAGGTCTCCATCTCCACTGGGTCTGGGAGGGATGTTGCCTAGGAGAGAGGCGGGCAGGAGGGAGGGAGGAGAGGAGGGGGCGCGGGTGCGGCCCTGCGTCCGCCCCTCGCCGTGCGCCATGACTGTGGAACGTGGTGCCGGGGAGGAGGGCCCGCCGCCGGGGGGCCGCCCGGGGCTGCTCGGCATTGGTTGCAGAAACCCGAGCCCTGAAGTCGCTCCCCCTCCTTGGGCTTGTCTCCTCCTCCTGCTCTGCGGGGGAAAACCGCTGCACCCAAACGGAGAGCAGCTGCGAGCAAGGGGGCAGGGCGCCGGCTGGCAGGCCAGCCAAAGGTTCGAACCCCCCTCGGGGGCCGCTGGCTGGCCTCGGAAAAGGATCCAAGCAAGACCTCGTCCCGGGACTGCAAAACAGTCCAGGTGCCACGACCTTAGGCCAACATCCCTGGCATCTCCAGCCATCTCCGTACTTCTTTACTAGTCAGAGGAAACGTGCACCTAAGATAGTTCAACTAAACCAGCCGCCCGGCGCGGAGATCTAGACTTCAGTGCTGGAGGATCTGTAGAACAACGAGTTTTTTTTTTTCCACGAGAAAAAGTTACACCATCCTTTCCCTCCCCTGTGTGGAGGAATCGTTGTGCCATTTTCTCCTCAAATCTGGCGCGAGAATAAGCCACTGTCCCTGACCCACCCCACCCCCACTTGGGCTCCGGGTGTGGACAGGGCGGGAGAAAGACTATATGGAAGCTTAAAGCATGAGGTCATGGGTTGAAGAGGCTGCTGCCAAAAGCCGCGGAGGTGGTGTGTATACGCGCGCGTGTGTGTGTGTGTGTGTGCGCGCGCGCGCGCGTGGGTGGGTGGGTGTGTTTGGAGGGGTAACGGTCTCATCTAATCCTATAAATTCTAAAACACCTGAACCAGGAAGACCCTTTGAAAGAAACAGAAAGAGGCTCGGGTCTGTTTTCTCTCAGTGAACCTCTGGCCCGGGGCCGGGTCCTTTCGACTAAGCAAAGAGCCAAGGACAGCGAAGAGGAGCATAGCTTGCTCACCCTTACCTTGCCAATCCTCTGTTTCCATCATGACTGCCGCCCTTACTACTGCACTAGTGTCCCACACCGCAGCTTACCACCTTTTAAACTCTGCAAGTCCCTCCTGGTTGGTCTCAGAATAAAATAGGTTCTGAAGCAACCCCACCGGCCTTGCGCGGGGGTGGGGGGTGGGGGGCCTATTTCATCTCTGCAGCCCTCTCTTCCTTCAGTAAAAGCCTTGCTAACTGCTTTGTTCCAGAGCGGGGTGGGCTCCCTAACCATTCACCTACCTGATTTTACTAGACCTTTTTGGACCGTCAGTGTTCCAGTCCAAGAACCATTCTAGAAGTTTCACCTTCATCTCTGATTCCCTGAGGTTGGCAGGCCTTTCTCCAGACCTTCTAGCAGCCAGGCTATAAAGGAACTGGCCCTAAGGAAGGCCCTTTGCTAAGCTTGAGAGCCACCACTGCCCCAGGGCCTGTCGGTTCCCCTGATCGAGACCCCGGAGAAAGCATCGCCCTGCCCTACCTGCAAACCTGAGTCTCTCCACCTCCAAACGTCAGCACTCACACCCACAGGGCACCAAGAGACAAAAGGTCTCCAAACAAAAGCTCCTCCCTGGGGCAAATAAGAAACCCTAACAGATAAGGAGTTCCAGGCTGCCGAGTTAAGTAACTGGCCCCAGGTCATAATACAGACCTTTGCCACCCAGGTTTGCAAGGGCTCCTAGACCACAGGCTGCAGAAGGCTGAGGATTTGCTTCATGCGACTCCGCAGCCACCTTAAAACACCACGTTTTCTTACTTGGTCCACGAGTTCACCGGGAGCAGAGAGGAAGTGTCGCTGAAGAGTTAGCCCAGAAGATCTTGAGCAATCTCTCTCTAGAACGATGGCACATACAATAAATTAACATGGTGAGGCTTGAGTTGATAGTTACAAGCCTTAGAATGCCATAGCAAAGCCCTTGTTTGTTCTTAATGGAGTCCTATAGTCCTCTCTGTCTCTGTTTCTCTGTCTGTCTGTCTGTCTCTGTCTCTCTCTCTCTCTCTCTCACACACACACACACATACACACAGGAGAAAATTATGTCCCCAGAATCTGAAATTATTTAAGCAAAATTATCTTTGGCCTAAATGATTGGAAAACACCAATAAAGACCTAGATAATAGAAAGACCACATCTAGTCAATGAAATCATCTAAAAAAAAAAAAAAAAAAAAAAAAAACCCCCACAAAAAAAAAAAAAAAAAAAAAAAAAAAAAAAAAAAAAAAAAAAAAGACTTGTATTCGTTTTATATGTGTAAGGTTGGAACATGGAGGGTAGAGGACCACGTGTTTGCAGATGGTTCTCATCCTCCACCAAGTGGGATCCAGGGACTGAACTCTTGAGTCTTGGTGGAAGGTACCTTTCCTGACTGAGCCGGCTCACCAGTCTTGATCAAGGAAATCAACTTTTAGAGGCAATCTGCAGACGGACACACCTGAGCCCCACACGGCGGACTGTGGTTTTCTGTCTGTTTCGGCACAGGTCTGCACGTAGGCTCAGTCTGTATTATACTATCTACTCAATTGGTGGCTGATTGGTTGGTTGGTGACAGGGTAATACTATGTCACCCTGGCTAGCCTGAAACTTTCTATGCAGCCCAGACTGTCCTGGAACTCACAGAAAACCACCTCCTATGCCTCGCAAGTGCTGGAATTAAAGGCATATGCCACCATACCCTGATATGATTTTTTTTTTTTTTTTAAATGAGTCAAAGGGCGGGAGAGATGGCTCACGAGTTAAGAGCTCCGATGCCCTTTCAGAGACCTGGACTCAAGTCCCAGCACCTAGGTGGTGTTCTACAACCATCTTACATTTGAAAATTATTAACCAGTTGTGGGCTTTTTTTTTTTCCTCTGCACTAATAACCACTAACTCTGTGTGTGTGTGTGTGTGTGTGTGTGTTGTGTGTTGGCTGTACACGCATGTGAACACACATTCATATGAAAGTTAGGGATATGCAACAATCTCTCTTCGCCTTCCTTTTGGGGACAGTCTCCCAGTGAACCTAGAGCTCACAGCTGAGTTAAATGAGCTGATCAGGGAACCCCAGGGCCCCTCCCATCTTCACCTCCCCGGGGCTGGCATTACAGGCACACACCACCAGACTCAGAACTTTAGGTGTGTGCTGGGATCTGAACTCAGCTCCTCGTGCTTGCACACAACTGCTTCACCAACTCACCCACCTCCCCAGATCCCTTGGCCAGCTCTGCCTGTGTGCTAAGTGCTGAACACAGATTATTTACTCTTCCCTTAGAGTTATTGCTACCCTCAGCTGACAGATGCAAACAGAAATGGAAGCTGAGAGAGCCTTCACTGATTTCCCACCAGATCAACCTTTACACCAGTCCTTTTCCCTGAATTCCAGCCCTGTCACTTCTTTGCAAAGTGGGGAAAATTCTAGAAGCCTGCCTGAGAAGGAACACCACGTCCACAGATGCAGCCAGTGTCCTGGCAGAAGGTCTCCTCCACGCAGCTTGTCCCCTCTCCCGGGCCTGGTGGTGGAAGAAGATGCAAAGTGTCTCGAGGGCTGGCTTTCCAAAGGGAAAGTTCACTTCTGAGGCCACTCGGGCTCTTTGCCTATCTCAGAGACAGATCTCGGAACTGCATGAAAAATAGAAGTGCAGCCAATTTGTAACCAAAGGAAATGTTTTAGACCCGGTCAGCTTTGGTGGATGGCTCTGGGAGACACTTTTCTGTGTTCTGAAGTTAAACAGCTGAAATTATATTTTAATTAAGTTTAATTTAAAAAAAATATGTGCATTGGTGGTTTGTGTGTGTGTGTGGGTATGTATGTGTGTGTGAGCATTATATACATTAATGGTGCCCATGGAAGCCAGATCCCCAAGGGGCTGGAGATACAGATGATTGTGAGCCATCATGTGGGTCGTCATATGTGACCTGAACTGGGGTCCTCTGGAAGAGCAGCCAGTACTCTTAACCATCGAGCCAACTCTTTAGTCCCTTTTGTTTGTTTGTTTTTCTGAGACAGGGTTTTGTTGTGTAGCCCTGACTGTCCTGGAACTCACTCTGTAGACCAGACTGGCCTTGAACTCAGAAATCCGCCTGCCTCTGCCTCCCAAGTGCTGGGATTAAAGGCGTGCGCCACCACTGCCCGGCACACATAATGCTTTTCTTTGGTTGTCTCCATGCTTGTGCATGTTTGTGTATGCAGGTATGTATGTATGTATGTATGTATGTATGTATGTAGTGGTGCGTACATGCACAGATCCACATGGAGGGCAGAAAATAGCCTCAAAGTGACTGGCTTCAGGCACCATCCATATTGGTTTTTAAGACAGTCTTCCACTGGCCTAGAGATTGCCCACTAGGCTTCAGTAACTGCTCAGTGTTACTGTACAAGTGGAATCCACCTGCCTCAGCCTCCTTAGCTCTGAGGTTCCAAGCATGCTTCCACTTTTGGGGCACTATAGTGGGGTCTGGGGATCACATGCAGATAGATCCTCCTTAGTGGGGTTTGGGGATCACACACAGATCCTCCTTGTACTTACAAGGTGACGTCCGACCTCATGCTTTTTGTGTGTGTTAAAAGTGGAGCTTCTCAAGTGCTGAGATAGGATGAGAACATGAAATAGCAACCTAGGGGGTGGAGGGATGGCTCAGTGGTTAGAGTACTTGCTGAGCTTGCAGAGGGCCAGAGTTCAATTCCCAGCGCCTACATTGGGCAGCTTACAACCACTTGCAACTCCAGGTCTCACAGATCTCCGTACCCTCTGCTGGCTTCCATGGGCTCCTACAGCCACATACACACATGCACCCATAATTAAAAATAATTTGGTTTGGGGGGAGGGGTTTTTCAAGACAGTGTTTCTTTGTGTAGCCTGGAACTAACTCTGTCGACCAGATTGACTTCAAACTCAAAGTTTAATCTCCAAGGGCTGGGGTTAAAGGCATGTACCATCACCATCCAACTAAAAATAATTTCTTAACTGAAAAGAATGCCTCTATCTGCTTCTGCTATACCCACTGCATCGGGAGAAATCCCCGGAGCAGCAGCAAGACACTAGCAGGTAGTTAGAAGAGCCACGTGCGGGTTCCAAGCTGTCTCTGCACAGATTGGGGGTGGGGTGGGGAGTCAGCAAAGACAACAGGGATGCGATGTGGGGGGAGGGGAGGGGGGAGGGGATCCCTCACTTTTGTTTCTTTCCCATCTTTGAGTCTGTCCTAAGCAACACAGTAAAAACCATAACATGGGGTGTGCAGAACTCCCACTTTAGAGTTAGTATATTCAACAAGCATAATTTACCCATAATCACTTCAACTCCAAGACTGTTAAGGATGGTGTTGAGAGATCTGGCTTACCCAAGACCAGAGGCCCAACTGGTATTTGTTTAGTAATACGGAGAGATGATTATCTCTGTGTCAGGCAAGGGTCTAGCCAGAGAGAAAATGTGTTCCAGGCTATGAAAGGCTTCTCAGTTTAAGTCATATTGTTAAAAAAAAAAATCAAACAAACAAACAAAAATAAAAAATATAAGTAAATTAAACTAAATTTAGGATATTGAATAGATAGACCTCTCCCTCTCCCTGCCTCCCGCCCCCAATTTTCTAAGCTCTCTTTGTCTTTCTCTGTGAGCTTTAAAGCCATTCTCCCAGGTCTCCATGGATCCTGGTAAGGAGCTGGCAGAATGGCTCAGTAGTAAGAGCACATGGCATGAAGCCCACACAGTGCCAAGACCAGAGCTGGGTCCTTAGAATCCGTGTGAAGAATGGCATGGAGTAGATATGTATCCCAGCTCTCCTACAGCAACATAAAAGGCAGAGAAGCACTGTCCCAGAGCTCATGGGCCAGCTTGCCTTGAGCGCACAGCACAGCGGCACAAGCAAGGAAAGGGCCACTGCCTTGGACAGATCAGAAGGAGAGAACTCCCAAAAGTTGTCTGCTGACCTCTACACAGCACACATGTACACACAGGTATACAACACACATGCACACACACACACACACACACACACACATACACACAATACACACCACGTACATGTGCGCACACACACACAAATAATATTTTTTTTAATTGGGAAAAATTCTATCGGAATTGTCATTGAAATTCCATTANAGAGAGAGAGAGAGAGAGAGAGAGAGAGAGAGAGAGAGAGAGAGAGAGACCTGGAACTCTCAATCCTCCCGCCTCAGCCTTCTAAGTACTAAGTACTCAGAATATAAACATGTGCTACCTTTCCTGTTCTAGTCCTTTAATATAAAAAACAACTATTTCCAAAGGTCTTTAATTGCTTTGTTGACTGTGTCATAGCTGTATGCAATACACCTTTGCCTGCTGAGTTAACCCTCCAGTCTCCATAGGTTCAATGTATTTTTCTTCTAAAATTCTTCAGTTAATTTTTTTTTTTACATTTTCTTATATCTTTGATGAGGTTTATCTTTCTGCTTATTTCAAGAGCATCCATCTACCTGCCTGTGGTGTCAGTAACTGAGAATGTCTCACAGTCGCATCTGGGTTTTCTCGAGGTCGGTGTCTTTTGACTTGTCAGGAAAGATTTTTCCGGGTTCTTTGCCAGTTGAACGACCTGGGGTTCCATCCTGAACATTGTGAAGGCTAAAGACTCTCCAGGGTGCTGAGAAGCAGAGACAGAGAAAGCAGCAGATGTTTCATCACAGCAGAGTACGTGGCACAGGAGAGTACGTGGCACGGCAGAGTACGTGGCATGGCAGAGTACGTGGCACGGCAGAGAACGTGGCACGGCAGAGTACGTGGCACGGCAGAGAACGTGGCATGGGAGAACCCAGACAGGAGAAACAAGCAGAACACACAACACAACATCATAAACAAGAAAGGCAACGTGGAAGAGGAGGAGCCACAGACATACTATGACACTGATTAGCCACTCACACACACACACACACACCTACACAATAAAATGAATAAATGTGTAAAGTGCCTTGAAGGGGCTAGAGAGATAGTTCAATGGTTAAGAGCACTGGCTACTCTGGTAAAAGACCTGGGTTCAGTTCCTAGCACCTACATGGTAGCTCATAACCATCTGTTACTCCAGTGGCAGGGGAATTCAACACCCTCTTCTGGCCTTCAGAATGCATATAAACTCACATATACACGGGCATATGCTTATAAAACAATAAGTAAAGGGGCTGGAGAGATGGCTCAGCAGTTAAGAGCACTGACTGCTCTTTCAGAGGTCCTGAGTACAATTCCCAGCAACCACATGGTGGCTCACAACCATCTGTAATGGGATCCGATGTCCTGTTCTGGTGTGTCTGAAGACAGCTACATCGTACTCATATGCATACAATAAATCTTTTTTAAAAACAATAAATAAAAATCTAAAAATATAAGTAAACAAAAATGACAAGATTAGAATTCCTTCATAGAATTTTCAGGTTTATATTAATGTTACAAACTAGTGGAACATGAAAGGTTTTTGTATGTGTTGGGAACACTGTTTGCAAAACCACACACAGTATATGTACCTACAAGTTTTTACTGAATTCTGTTATCTTGTGGCTAGTGAATTAAGAGGTATTGGTGAGGTGGAAACTTCTGGTTTCTTTGGAAAGTCAGTTATGTCAAATGATACTTTGCTGGGCACACAGGTGAGAGGATGTTTTGTTAAAGCAGGCATGTGAAAGAATGTTTTTCTGAAGCAGACACAGGTGAAAGGATGTTTTGCTATAGCGGACATGTGAGAGGACATATGATGTTCAGAAGGAATATGAATATGACCCGCGGACAGTGGGAGCTTGAGCATTGGTTTGGTTTGTTCTGCCTTGCTACTCTTCATTAATGACATACATGTATTGGTTTACCTTACATTGCGTTGCTGAGCTCTGCTTGTGGTGACACCATAGAGAGAAACTAGCCAAAGAACTTTGTGTGAGCTTCCAGGGGCTTCTTGCTGCTTCTGCCGCCTTGGGTCAGTTGGAAAGCCTTGAAATTTCTTATACATTGAACTGCCCTTGCTGGTTCGTGTGTAGTGACTACCCAGTGAACTGGACTGTCCTGTTGGCTTGTCTGTGGTGTCTGCCTACTGACAGAACTGGACTGCAACTGCTGATTTGTATTCGGTGTTTGCTACTGGACTGAACTGCTAATATCCTGACAATGAGATTGGACTGGCTCCCAAAGAACTATTTCTAAACTGGTCTACTTCCCCAGTGGCCTAATAACTTTTCTCTCCCACTGCCTCTGGTGGGTGGTGGACTAGAGGAGAGATTGAACCCTTATTAAAGTGTATTGAGAAAAATGCATGCCTACCTATATTGGTCTGCTCTTTTTTAAAACAAAAAGATGTTGCCTTGGCGTGCTGGTTTGAATATGTTTGGCCCAGGGTTATGGCACTCTTGGAGCTGTGGCCTTGTTGGAAGAAGTGTGTCACTGCAAGGGTAGGCTTCAAGACCCTCCTCCTAGACACATGGAAGTCAGTCTTCTCCCGTTTGCCTTGGGAAGAAAATGTAGAACTCTCAGCTCCTCCTGCACCCTGCCTGCCTGGATGCTGCCATGCTCCCACCTTGAAGATAATGAACTGAACCCCTGATCCTGTAACCCAGCCCCAGTTAAATGTTGTCTTTTATACAAGTTGTGTTGGTCATGGTGTCTCTTGACAGCAGTGAAAACCCTAACTAAGATGCTTGGTATGCAAAGTAGAGTCATACTACTTACCAGCTTAGTAAAATGTTTTTGATGGCTATGGCCTAAAGGCTCCACACACTAGCCTTGTACCTTTCTCCTCTAGTGTAGCTAATGAACAGCCCAGAAAAGAGCCTGTAGGACTCCATGTTTTCTTTGGCTCAAAGTCAGTGCTCGCCAGTCATTACGCGATTAAAGGTCTCACCTCTGGCGTTAGTTTATATTTTGTGCAGCTTTATATAGATTACAAAAAATGCCCCCACATATTGTCATATTTAAATTTTTATTTTATTTTACCTTTTGTATGTGTGCCTGAGTGCATAGATGCAGGAGCCCTTAGGTGTCAGAGGAGGACACTGGATACAACTTCAGCAGATGTGGTTCTTGCCATCAGAAAACACTACACAGTTAACACATGGTCACTGTAGCAAATGAGTTGCTGCTGGGGAATTCCAGCCTCAGAAAGGCTGCCACCCTCTCTATGTCACATGACTACAGGTGTTGAAGTATGACCTCCTACTAGTTTCAAGGGCAGGTTGTAGTTTAAAGGCTATGAATGGCAGGGAGTGTGTTAGTCAAGGTTCCCTAGAGGATCAGAACTTATAGAATAAATGTAGATATTTGTTACATTAATTAAAATGGCTCACAATCTGGTCAAGCTTGTCCAACAATGGTTGCTTATGAATGAAGGTCTAAGAATCCAGTAGTTGTTCAGTCCACGAGGACGGACATCTCTTCAGTATACGCCAGACTCCCAAAGAGGTAGGCTCTAATGCCAGTGGAGGAATGGACTTCCCAGAAAGACTGAGAGCAGACACGCAGGCAAAGGACCAAAGCTTCCTTCTTCCATGTCCTTTATATAGGCTTGCAGCAGAAGGTGTGCCCCAAATTAAATGTGGGTCTTCCTGCCCTCAAAAATCCAGATTAAAAGTAGGTCTTCCCTCAAAAAAAAAAAAAAAAAAAAAAAAAAAAAAAAAGTCCCGAGTCAGAGACAGTTGTTGTACTGGCTAGTTTTGTGTCAACTTGACACAGACTGGAATTAGCTTCAGTTCGAGAAATGCCTCCAAGAGATCCAGCTGTAAGGCATTCTCTCAATTAGTGATCAAGGGGGGAGGTTCCCTTGTGGGTGGTGCTATCTCTGGGCTGTTATTCTTGGTTCTATAAGAGAACAGGCTGAGCAAGCCAGGGGAAAGCAAGCCAGTAAAGAACATCCCTCCATGGCCTCTGCATCAGCTCCTGCTTCCTGATCTGCTTGAGTTCCAGTCCTGACTTCCTTGGTGATGAACAGCAGTATGGAAATGTAGGCCGAATAAACCCTTTCCTCCCCAACTTGCTTCTTGGTCATGATGTTTGTGCAGGAATAGAAACCCTGACTAAGACAGTTGTTAATGGACCCACATGAAGACCAAACTGCACATCTGCTACATATGTGTAGGGGCCTAGGTCCAGTCCATGCAAGCTCTGTGGTTGGTAGCTCAGTCTCTGTGAGCCAACAGGTTAGTTGGCTCTGTAGGTCTCATGGTGTCCTTAACCCCTCCAGCTCCCTCAATCGTTCCCCTGACTCTTCCACCAGACTCCCCGAACTCCAGCAAAGTATGGCTGTGTGTCATGCATCTGTCCCCATCGGCTACTGGATGAAGCCTCTCAGATGGAAGCTATGCTAGACTTCTGTCTGGAAGCATAGCAGAGTTTCATTAATAGTGTCAAGGGTTGGCTGTCTCCCATGGGGTGGAACTCTGTTACCTGACTTTGGGTCCATTTCCCCTAGCTGGGCTGCCTTTTCTGGCCTCAGTGGGAGAGGATGTGTCTAGTCCTGGTGCAAGTTGATGTGCCAGGGTGGGTTGGTACAGGGGGGTTCGCCTTCTCTGAGGAGATGGGAAAGGGGGATTGGGGAAGGGGGTGGGAGGGTGGGACTGGGAGGAGAGAAGGAAGGGAGGCTGCAATTGGGATGTAAAGTGAATAAATAAATAAATAAATAGGAAAAAGAGAAGGAAAGAAAAGAAAAGAAAAGAAAAGAAAAGAAAAGAAAAGAAAAGAAAAGAAAAGAAAAGAAAAAAGAAAAGAAGAATCCCTCACAGGTATAGCCAGCCATTTGAGTTTTGGTTAATTCCAGATGTTGTCATGTTGACAACCAAGAATAGCCATCCCAGGAAGAGACAGTTTAACCCTGGGCTGGGCAGCTCTGAGGAGGCAAAGAGTTTAGCAGGATCCAAACAAGCAGAAGGGAACAATGGGGTTTTACTCAAATAGAGTGAATGTTGGCTAAATGTCATACAATCTTACTCTATGGCCATCTCAAAATTCCTTGTTTATCCCCCAAGTCACAAAACATGTGAGGCAAAGCTCTGGACCGTGTTGCTTTCTGACGCCTCATCACAGCAGAAGGGAGCAAGATGGCGTAAGGAACCCACCCACACGTTAGGACTCCTTTTGACCCCCCTACAGTAGTTAATTTTCTGTTGCTGTGATAAAACAACCATGAGCAAGACGATTTTATATACACAAACAAAAAAGCAAAAACAAAACCAAAGCCCTTGGTTTTGGCTCATGGTTCCAGAAGCCCTTGTGACAAGAAAGCATGCGAGCAAGCTGAGCTCACATTGGCCATAACGGACAGCAGAGAGAGCAAACGGAGAGTGCCGGGGGGGGCTTTTCCATACCAAACCCCAACCCCAGGGATGTAATTTGTCCAGCAAAGTTGTACCACCAACGGCTCCACCGACTATCGGAATGCCTGTTTGGGAGACATGTCTCATTTAAACTATCCACCAACTTAGGAGCAGATTTTGGGAAATCTGACTTTATACAATCTTTTAAAAAATTCTGTGTGTGTGTGTGTGTGTGTGTGTGTGTGTGTGTGTGTGTGTGTGTGCTATCCCCATCTCTTGGTTTTTTTTATGTAACCTAGGCTAGTCTCCAACTCACTCTCTAACCAAAGCTGGCCTTGAACTTTCAGTTCTCCTTGCCACAGCCTTCTGAGTGTTCAGAATATAAATGTGCCACCGTGCCTGATCTCTCCAGCCACTGGACATCTTTTCTTAAAGATCTGGGGGAAGACAGAGGAAGGGGAAGAGAACTGTGTAAGAATAAGGAGGAGGGAGGCTGGAGAGATGGCTCAGCGGGTAAGAGCACCCGACTGCTCTTCC
>NC_034607.1:14689618-14696159 GCF_900095145.1 Mus pahari | reverse complement strand
ACACTGTGTGTAAGCGCCTGATTGAGCAGCAGAAGAGGGCTCTGGGTTCCCTGAAACTAGACTTACAGCGGGTGGTTAGGTCCAGTGAGGGTCCTGGGAACTGAATCTAGATCTCGGCAAAGTGCTCTTAACCGCTAAGCCGTTTCTCTGGCCCCTGGAAGGGACCCTTTAATGACAATCTGAAAGTTTAGAATTCACTCTACAGTACACCGTCCGGTTTCTAATGGCAGTGACAGGTCTGATCAATGAAGGGAATTTTTACATTTTTGTATTGTATGCTTAGCAGGAATTTTCAATCTGCCAAGAAGATACATGTCCCGATTAATATCACAGGAAAGCCACCTATATTTTCCTTTTCCTCCATATATTTTTAAGATTTATTTTTATTATTTCTGCATGTCTGTGTGTGTATGTGTACATGTTTGTGTATGTATGTGTGTGTGTCCATGTATGTGTGTATGTGTGTGTGTGTGCACAAATGTGGGAGCATGTGTATTTGTGTGTGTGCCTGTGTATATGCATGTATGTGTGTATACACATGTGCATATGTGTATGTATGTGTGTATGCCCATGTATGTGCATATATATGTGTGAGCACACATGTGGGAACATGTGTATTTGTGTGTGTGCCTGTGTGTGTGCCAGTATAAATGCATATATGTGTGTGTATACCCATGTATGTGTGTATGTATGTGTGCGCACACATGTGGGAGCATGTGTATTTGTGTGTATGTCTGTGTGTGTATATGCATATATGTATATGTATACACATGTACATATGTATATGTATGCATCTGAGTGCAGATGTTCTTGGAGGACAAAGATGTGAGATCCCCTGGAGCTGGAGTAACAAGCAGTTGTGACCTGCATGTTTGGCTTCTCTACAAGTAGAGCCAGCACTCTTTTTTTTTTTTTTTTTTTGTTTTTCAAGACAGGGTTTCTCTGTATAGCTCTGGCTGTCCTGGAACTCACTTTGTAGACCAGGCTGGTCTCGAACTCAGAAATCCTCCTGCCTCTGCCTCCCGAGTGCTGGGATTAAAGGCGTGTGCCACCACGCCCGGCAGAGCCAGCACTCTTAACCACTGAGCCATCTCACTAGGCCCTTGCTTTTGTTTCTGTTTCTGAAATAGAGTCTCTTAACCCAATACAGCCTAGAATTTGTTATGTAGTTAAGACTGGCCTTGAACTTCTGATCCATCTGTCTCCATATCCCAAGTCTGGGATTGCGGACCAGTCACCCTGCCGTCTCCTTATTACTTTGTAACCAGTTTTACTAAGGTTTAACCATGACTGTTAGCATTTGATGGGTGCAGTATGATGAGATTTGAGATAAGGGCCTACCTGTGAGGGCATCGGTGTGAATGAGCTAATGAATGCATCCATCATCATCCCCATAGGACGATTTCCTGAGTTTCCCACCTGCCCTTGACTGCCTCTTGTTCCTCTGAATATCTCCCCTACTGCTGCTCCATTTTTCCTTGTATTTTTATTTAATTTTAATACGTGTATTTTTTAAAGATTTATTTATTTATTTATTTATTTATTTATTTAATGTATATGAGCACTCTATCAGCGAGTACACTTGCATGCCAGAAGAGGGCATCAGATCCCAGTATGGATGGTCGTGAGCCACGATGTGGTTGCTGGGGATTGATCTCAGGACCTCTGGAAGAACAGACAGTGCTCTTAAGTGTGGAGCCATCTGTGCAGCCCCTCATGACACATATTTATTTACTCCCTTATTGACTTGGTGCATGTGTGTGCATCCGTGCGTGCCATGGCACATGTGCGAAGGTCAGAGGGCAGCAGTGGGTGTCAGTCCTTTCCTTCTACCACGTGGGTCCTGGGGTTTGAACTCAGCCCGCCAGGCTTAGCAGCAAGTGCCTGAATGCCATTTTGCTAGCCCATCATGTATTTGTATTGGTTTAGTCATTTAACGAAGAAAGTCAAATCCTGCTGTTCTATCTTGCTCACAAAACAGACGTTTCCAGGCCAAAAAGAAAAAACAAAACAAACAAACAAACAAACAAAAAACAGAAAAATACTAACATCCCAAATATAAAAGAATTACTCTCCAAGGAAAGTGCGGTTTTGGATGGAGAAGCTAGAAGACTGATATTCCACAGAGAACCCTGAAATCCGAGGAGTAAGAATAGAGAACACTGGGGATGGGCGTGCCCAGTGCAGAGGGATCTTCCTTGACTAGTCTTTAATACATTCTCCAGTTGCCAACCCAGTGCCAAAGCCATGCCAC
Source organism: Mus pahari (assembly GCF_900095145.1). Lineage (NCBI taxonomy): Eukaryota > Metazoa > Chordata > Mammalia > Rodentia > Muridae > Mus > Mus pahari. Next base: position 14,693,905 of record NC_034607.1, on the reverse strand, counting down.
ACAGAGAATGACCTATGACCCCACTGTCCTTGACTTGCCCGAAGCCTTTGGTTTCTGTTTCAGTCTTCCGGCCACCATCTATGCGAGGTGTGAACCCTGATTGTGCTGAATTCGCGCATGGTGGGCCCAGGTGAGGTTTCTGTATGAGTACGTCAACTGTTCCGTTCATCCTTCACATGCCTTCGTCAACAGAGCTCGCTGAACACCTGCTGTGCACAGTCTCTGCATGGTTAGAGTTTATAGATTCTGCACCCCTACACCACACACACACACACACACACACACCTCTGCCCAGGCTCACAAGATCCCAAGCTGGTTTGTCATCCAGAACAGTCACCTTTTCCCTCTGCAGCGCTTGCCAATTGTATATTTGCTCTCAAAGAATTCCTCTTCTTACCAAACATTTTTTTTAAAATATGTGCGGTCCCTTCCAGATGTGATCGTAAACATTTTCAGAGGCAAAATGGATTGGCATCACTGTTGTAATCTCAGCCCCTCCTCGGGAGAGAGGCTCACATAGATCCGGCTAGCCTCCTACTTGCAATATAACCTTGAACTTCTGATCTTCCTGCTTCTGCTTCCCGGGTGCTAGGATGGCTGGCTACGCTGGTATCCCCAGAAGACTCAGTGCTGGGGGTGAACCAGGGCTTCACATATGCTTAAGGAGCCTTCCACCAACTGGGTTCCATCGCCATCACAGCAAGCTTCCGTCTCCAACTTGACAGACTGGGAAGAGGGACCTGGAGTTGAGAACTCGCCTCCTTTAGATGGGCCTTTAGATCGGGATGTGTAAGCCAAATAAGCCCTTTCCTCCCCAAGGTGCTTTTGGTTGTACCGTTTATTCCAATAGCCAAAACAAGGCAAAACAACCCCCCAAACTTGTTGGTACATAATCGAAGATAACACACTCTTCATACGTCACTAGCACTAGTTCATACTGGAAATGTTTATTATGGAAAAATTCCCAGATGCAAACAAGCAAAATGGTGAATTTTTAATTACCTAGAGGTACACAGTCTAAGAATGACTATTGTTAACATTTTGTATGTGTCATATACCAAACGGGAAGTATATTTGCTTTAAGGAAGCTTGATTTGTTTTGTTTTGTTTATTTTGTTTTGATTTTTTGTTTTTCGAGACAGGGTTTCTCTGTGTAGCCCTGGCTGTCCTAGAACTCACTCTGTAGACCTCAGAACTCAGAAATCCACCTTTCTCTGCCTCCCAAGTGCTGGGGTTAAATGAAGCTTGATTTTTTTAATGGACTGATTTGCTGTTAGGCCAGCGAGGTGGCTGGATGCAACCAAGACCTCAGTTCAGTCCCTGGCATGAACATGGTAGAAGGAAAGAATCGACTCCTGAAGAGTTTTTCTCTGACCTTTCTACAGGCACTATGGTGTGTGTGCACCCTCCCTTGCCCCACACCCATGGTCAAAATAAGTCATGTGTAATAAAAAACTTTTTAAGAACTACGAACATTCTCAAAGTAAGATTCCTGGCTGTCCTTACAGAGGACTCAGGTTTGGCTCCCAGCATCCAGCTCTAGTTGTAGGGGTTCCTCTCTGGTCTACGTGGATACCAGGTACACAGGTGGTGCCTAGACACACATGCGGACAAATACTCATACACATAAAATATAAATAAACAAATCTTAAGATTTTAAAAAAGTTCTCCTTCCTCAATGGCCTTTACCACCTGAAATGAAGCTTCGTCCCCAAACAGCAGCAGGCTCACCCAGGTGGTTGTTAGAAATGCAGATTCTCAGACTGTCCCCTACAACTGCTGAATGAGGTTGGGTTGGGAGCCCAACCTGGCTCACCAGGCTGTCTCAGGAGATTAACCAAGCAAGGGGCGGTGCCTCATGTTTATTCAGTTTGACCTCAGCACTTGGTGCTTAGCAAGTTACATTTTTTGCAAGTTACATTTTGAGTCAGGGTCTCATGTAGGCCAGACTAGCCTTGAATTTACTGTGTAGCAGAGGATTGCCTTGAACTTCTAATTCTCCTGGCTGCTGGGATTACAGACTGTGTGCCACCATGCCCAAGTTATCAAGTGCTGGAACCAGGGCCGTGTGCACACAAGACGAGAGTTCCTACAAGCTGAGCTCCACCCCAGCACCCAGAGGGTTTCCGTGGAGAATAAAAATGTTACAGAGGGAGCAGTTCAGGTTCCTGGCAAATGTTTTCTTTGCGCATTTTGTGATTTTATTCCATATTCATTTATTCACAAACAACATATGACATTATTTTGAGGGTTTACAAACCATTCGAATGGTAACACATTCCACATGCCCTGTAGTTAGAGTCTCTATGTTGTTTTTAAGATTTATCTATGTCCAGTCACAAAGTCATATCTTGTCACTGTAATGGTTGTGTAATACTCCCATACGATATTAGATCAACCTGTCTTCTGTTAATGGCATCTAAGCGGTTCCAGTTGATTTGGGTTTTTTTACTACAAAAAGCAAGGCTGAAACAAGGCAAGGTGGTGCACGCCTTTAGTCCCAGCACTCAGGAGGCAGAGGCAAGCGCATCTCTAGGAGTTCAAAGTCAGCTTGATCTATAGAGTGAGTTCCAGGACAGCCAGGGCTATACAGAGAGACTCTGTCTTGGGAAAAAAAAAAAAAAAAAGACTATTTGGCTAATGAAAATAATACCTTTCTGTCAGGATATGTTTTAGACATTTTAAAGGAATTATTACTATTATTTTTATTAATATTATTATTAACTTTTAAATGTGTGTGTGTATGTTTCTGTGTGTGTGTGTGTGTGTGTGTGTGTGTGTGTGTGTATGTATGAGAGAGAGAGAGAGAGAGAGAGAGAGAGCGCATGTGTTTGGGGAGAGGAGATGGGGACATGACTGTGGTGCCCACGGAGACCAGAAGCCCTGGGTCACCTGGAGGTGGAGTTAGGAAGGCTGTGAGCTGTCAGCTGTGGCTGTAGGAACCAGAGAGTCCATTGCAAGAGCGCCCGAGCCATCTCTCCGGACCCTGGAGGGAAACTCTGTTTCGTCATAATGCTTGCCTTTCTTTGTGCTGGTGGGCTGGACAGAAGTGCTTCACTTCCTTCAGCAAATGGGACAGTCCTACTCAACAGGTTCCAAACCAACTTCTTCAAAGTCTCGCCAGACACGGGATAGGGACCTGGTCCAGTGCGTCAAGTGTTTGCCACTTGGGACAGTCTGAATGAGACATGTCCCCCGTAGGCTCAGACATTTGAACGGCTAACCCCCAGATGGCGGCGTTGTTTGGAGAGGTAAAAGGGAAGTAGGGTCGCTGGAGGAAGTACAGCATCACGTAGAAAAGTTGAAGCTTTGTCCTACTTCCAGCTCTCCCCCTGCTTCATGCTTGAGGCTAAAGATGTGAGCTCTCACCTCCTGTTGCCTGCTGCTCACCATCCCGTGCTATCCTCTCGCCAGCAAGAACGCACGCGGCACACCAGGATCCTTCTGCAGCAAAGCATTTATTGCATCTTGATGAGGAAGACCCCGAGCCCTAGAACTAGCGGCGGCTTTTATAGGCCTAGGACTGGCATGGCCATGTCTGATTGGTTGCTCACTCATTGCCTCATTGTTACGCCCCGGGATGGGCCATGACTTAGCACGAATTCACTCTTGCACCTGCGTACATTGCTTATTTACTAGTTAGGCACAGCGGAAGCCGACGCCATCTTGTAATGGCGATTGCTCATGGCTCTCCACAGCCCACTACCTGCTGCCCCACTGCCCTCTGCCTGCATCCATGCCTGCTGCCCGCTGCCTGCCTGCTGCCCTGCATCCACGTCTGCTGCCCAATACCCACTGCCCCCATCTGAACCCTGTGCTCAAGATGCAGAGACAGGAAGATCCCTGGGGCTCACTGGCCAGCCAGTATACCTGAACTCAGGAGCTCTAGGTCCAGTGACAAACACTGTCTCAAAAATTAAGGGTTGGTGATGTTCATTTGTTTGTTTTTGAGTTTTGGTTGGTTTTGTTGTTTGTTTGTTTTGGCATGGAGGAGGGGTGGCTGGAGAAATGGTTCAGTGGTTAAGAGCACATATTGGTCTTGCCAAGAACTCAAACTTGGTTCCCTGGACTGAAGTCAGGTGGTTCCCCCTTCCCCCGCCCCCCGCAACTGCAGCTCCACAGGGTCTGAGAACTCTGTACTCATATTTATGTATACTCCTGCAACACACACAGATATACACATAGTTAAAGATAAGCATTAACATAAAAGAGAGTGGAGAACAGTACATGGAGTCTCCTGATGTCATCTCTGGCTTCTATAGACACACACACACACACACACACACA
>NC_034607.1:14684414-14689333 GCF_900095145.1 Mus pahari | reverse complement strand
ACACACACACACACACACACACAGCTTCTTTATAACTGTCTCTATATAACCACAATAAGGTTTATACGCAGTGTTCATAGGTTTTTTCCAGGAACATAAACTAGAATCTAACCTAGGATGGAGGCAGAGTTGACTCTCGGTTCTGTTGAAATCTTTACCAGGAGTGCCATTCTCTGGCAATTTCTTGAAAGACTTGTTTCATGTATGTGAGTGCACTGTCGCTGTCTTCAGACACACCAGAAGAGGGCATCCGACCCCATGACAGATGGTTGTGAGCCACCCTGTGGTTGCTGGGATTTGAACTCAGGACCTCTGGAAGACCAGTCAGTGCTCTTAACCGCTGAGCCATCTCTCCAGCCCCTCTCTGACAGTTCTTATACAAGTGTGTCATACTGTCATGTTGTTGGTTGAATGTCAGAATGTCCCCCACAGGGCCATCACTGAACGTGTTTGAACACGTGGTGGGGTACGGTTCTTGATGTCAGGGTCTAGGTGGAAGTAGAAGGTTTGGGAGGAGGTTTTTTATAGCTAGTCTCATTTCCTGTCTACAGATGCAATGTGACCCGCCATGCCCGCATGCATCTTCTTGAGCTGAAAATCATAATACACATTCTCTCTCTCTCTCTCTCTCTCTCNCNCTCTCTCTCTCTCTCTCTCTCATTTTTTAATTTTTTTTTCTTCAAGCCAAGATTTCTCTTGGCTGTCCTGGAACTCATTCTGTAGACCCCACCACTGCCCAGCTAAGGATTTACTCATATTTATTTTATGTGCATTGGGTTTTACCTGAATGTACGTCTGCTTGAGGGCGTCAGGTCCCCTGGAACTGGAGTTATAGACACTTGTGAGCCGCCGCAGAAGTGCTGGAAATTCAGGGAATCCCGGTGCTCTGAAGAAGTGCCAGTGCTCCTAACCATAGAGCCATCTCTCCAGTGCCAGTGCTCCTAACCATAGAGCCATCTCTCCAACCCCAGCACATTTTCTACCTTAAATTGCTTCACATTAGTATTTGATCTCAGCCTCGAGGAGAGTAACAAGGCAGTGTCTATGGAACAATAGAAGCCACACACTTGGGGTGGGAATCGGGACACAGCTCCGTTGACCACATGAAAAGGCAGGGACGGTAAAATATACCTCTAACCCCAGAGCTGGGAAGGGAGAAACAGGAAAATTCCTGCAGATTGCTGGCCAGCCAGTCGGTCAGGTGAACTGGGGAGTTAAGCCCACAGAGAACCTGTCTCAAAGATGATGCCGGTAGGGGCTGGGAGCCTGACTCAGCTTTGAGCATGGGTGGTTCTTGGGTAGACCTGAGGTCAGCTCCCAGCACACAGGTGGCTCACAAGGGTTTGATACCCTCTGCTGGCTTCAGAGTACACATGTGCTCATGGGTTCATATGAGTACACACACACACACACACACACACACACACACACACACACACACGTGATAATAAAAATAAAAATCTTTTAAAAGGGGTGAGTAATCGAGGAAGACACTGGCTGTCAACCTCTAGCGTCCATGTGCACACACTCAAATAGGAAACTTACACAAAGAAGCTACACACTGATATAGATAAGTCTACACTTGAGGGCATCACCTCTAAGACATTGTCTCCATGGTAACTGGAAGATCTAAGGATCTGATTGGTTCATGAGAATTGTTGCCTTCGTAATACAATATTTGTATTATTTTAATAGTTTCATATATATGTATATACATATATACATAATTTGATCATATTTACCCTACTCTCCTGCCCCTAATGCCTCCCAGATCCACCCTTCCTTAATTATATGTGTTTTTACTTACTGAGTCCCATTTATGCTGCCCATAGTATTTATAAGGTTAGACCAGAACATTTTACTGATACCAGCCCCCCTTATCGGCAAGCGGTACATCCCAAGAACCTATTGGAATCTGCAGTCATTGGCTCCACAGCTCCCTCTGTGTGCACTGCATTTTTCCTACACATACTTAACCTGTGATGAGGTTTAACTTACAAATTAGGCATAATAAGAGTCTAACAATAGAGGCCAGATATAATGCCAGACATAACCTTTAATCCAGCACTCAGGAGGCAGAGGCAGACAGATCTCTGTGAGTTCAAGGACAGCCTGGTCTACACAGTGAATACCAGGACACGGTGAGACCCCGTCTCAGAAAACAAAAGCAAACATAACTTATAATAAAAACTCACACAAGCCAAGTGTTGGAGCACGCCTTTAATCCCAGCACATGGGAGGCAGAGGCAGGCGGATCTCAGAGTTCGAGGCCAGCCTGGTCTACAGAGTGAGTTCCAGGACAGCCAGGGCTACGCAATAATGACTGTTCAGTGATCTTTCTCTCAGATGTGGAGGAGCAGGCAGCGTATACAGCATTAATGCTCTGGGAAGGCATGACTGACTCTTGCCCTGGGTGGCGTAGAGTCGGAAGGAGGGAGATTTCACTATGACACTTAAAATTAGTGGGCTGTTTGGTTTTTTTTCCTGCTATTTTTTCTATTAATATTTTGAGGACTTATCTGTCCTTATTTGAGGTATCAACTTGGACCCATGATAAGTGAGAATGCAGAGAAAGGGAGACTATGGCAAGCACTGTAATGCCAACCCTCGGGAGACAGAGATAGGCAGATCTCTGTGAATTTGAGGTCAGCCTGGACTACATAGTGAGTTCTAGGCCAGCCTGGGCTACATAGTGAGTTCTAGGCCAGCCTGGGCTACATAGTGAGTTCTAGCACAGCCAGAGTTGTGAGTTAGTGAGACACCTTATGTAAAAAAAAAAAGAAAAGAAAGAAAGGCACAAAAAGAGGAGGGCTACAGAGGGTGGAAGGCTATTATTCAGTAACAAAGGGCTTTCTTTCCCTTTTCATTTTCTTCAGATGATGTCCTGCAATGTCGCCCAGATTAGATTCAAACTCAAGTCATCCTCCCATCTCGGTCTTTCAAGTAGCCGGGAATACGGGTGTATCGAGTGTATCGTTTCCTTTATCTCTGTTCACTGGAACTCTAAAACCTGTACCTCTGTGCTGGGGCCTGGGATGTGGCTCAGCTCTCGGGGTGCTTGCTTAGCATGCGTGAGGCCCTAGATTCAAGCCTTGAACCACATCAAACAGCACCAGGGGTTTCAGGCCCAGAGCGCCAGCGTCTCTGACTCAGGGCCATGTGAGTCCTGAGCGCTCGCAACCACCAAGGCAGAGCTGGGAAGAACACCCAGCACCCTCGCCCCCAGCTGCACGAACCCTGTGTGTGTGTTCTGCGAGTCTCTCCCGGTGAGCAGGGCTGATGGGTCTGGGCCCGCGGCATCCACAGCGCCCCCTGTTGTCCACGGATGCAACTTGTATCATGCGTTTAAGGCGCTCACCTCTGCAAATCCTCCCTGTGCTTTGGGGATCCCCTGTGAAGTAAGCTACTTCCATCCTTTTCAGAAGTTCTGTTTTTAAGAGAACCCAGCTAAGACAGCATCCCTGGAGATCATATGTCAGAAAACTCTATCCAGGCAGACAGGACACACACGCACCGCCACCTCAGATCCTGTACCCCTTCCTACACGGCACCCTGCACATGGGAGTTGTGGTGGGTTAGGGAGCTGGAAGACCCTCGTGGGATGAATCTAGTGCTGTTGGAACCAGGGAAGAGGAAACCACTTAACTAGCCCGCATCCTTAAATGAAAACTTCTCTCTGTAATTTCAAAGGCCTTTGCTTCATCTTCCTGTCAATTTGATTGGATGTGGGATCTCAATACCTCTCGGCAGATCTGGGAGGGCATTTTCTGGAAGGAGTAACTGCAGGGAGGCCATGCTTCCTGGGGGAGGCAGCACCTTCCAGTGCCAGGCTAGATACAAAGGAGAATAAGTAGTGTTGATGTTGCCTGCACGTCTCTGCCGCCATGCTGCCATGGAAACCCAGGTTTCCCAGCCTTCCAACAGCTGAAGGACAGACTTCCTTTAGGACTGGGACTCTGGAAGCACGGACTCAAACAACTAAGGGTTCCTGGTCTCTCCAGTGAACAGAAGCCACTCTGGGCTAATCTAGATGGTATCACATAAGCCAGTCTATTAAGTCTCCTTTGCAATATTTATTTGCAATGCATTTCTTTTATAGGTTCTGGTTTTCTAGAGAATTCTGACCAGTCAGCTGTGTACAGTAAGTCTCATGTCATGATAGACTCAAGGAAGAAAAATGCCAGAAAGCCACTTTATAAATAGGCCTTCAAAGGACAATCTTGCAAAACCAAGGCCACTGTGAAAGGTCGGATAGCTTGTGGCTTTCTGACAGGGGAGAGTGGGGTTTGGATCCCAGCCTGTCTCTTGCAACCAAGCTGAGCACCCATGCAGAAGGTCACGTCTTTAATGCGTAAAAGCCGTCATTTCCACGTAGCCCTGTGGGCAATGAACCCCCGTCATTGGTGATTCTCTCTTTAAAAAAGAAAAAAAAAAAAAGCTAGATTACATTCGAAGATCCAAAAACATGATTGCTAGCAATATATTCTTTATAACCATTCGACAAAAGCCGTTTGAAAGCCCCAGGCTGTTTGTTGTAATGGAATTTTCCTCGTGTGAAAAAGTAAAGCTGGCTGTTGGGTTATTAATGGACTTTGAGCCCTCCTCCCCCCACCAGCACTGAGACCTCTGCAACCCCCTCTCCCAAGCACCAAGGTGACAGCTTTAGTATCGTGTTGGCATGATTTATTCTACGAAGGCATCCCTGTTCCAGTTCTATCTTCCATCTCAAAATTGGAAGTCTTATTTTCATCCTGTTTGCTTGACATTTAATAAGATTTGAACTTGTTTGGTTGCCTTTGGTTGAGTAAGATTAAAGACATACCCACATCTCCTCCCCACCAGGTCCACATTCTAGTCATCCCCCCTTCTCTCTCTCTCTCTCTCTCTCTCTCTCTCTCTCTCTCTCTCTCTCTCTCTCT
>NC_034607.1:14673936-14683535 GCF_900095145.1 Mus pahari | reverse complement strand
AAAAAAAAAAACAAACCATGAAGTCTTCTCCAACCACAACATAGAGGAGGGAAGCCACCAGCAGGAATAACAACGTGGAAAAATGAAAGGAGGGCCTGGCGTGGCGTCGCACACCTTTAATCCCAGCACTCGACAGGCTGGTGAATCTCTGTGAGTTTGAGGGCAGCCTGGTCTATAGAGTGAGTTTCAGGACAGCCAGGGCTACACAGAGCAACCCTGTCAAAACAAACAAGCAAACAAATAACAAAGGAAAAGAGAAAGAAAAAGAAAAGGAGAAAAAGAAAGAAAGATGAAAGGGAGTCTTCATCGGGAGAGGCTGTGGGGCCGCTGTTCCCCGGGACCTTCTCCTCTAGACAGTTCTGCACAAGACAGACCTTTTATGGTTACATCACAGTCGCTCCTACAGTCTCACTGACTTCTGGCCCAGCCTGCGACGACGGTGGATCAGTTTCTCAGTCGCTGAAACTCCAGCTGTGCCTGACAAGTTTGCGGCAGCTTGGAATACTTTCCTTCTGACTCATGGCAGTTATCCTGATTCATAACGGAGCTGCCATTTTAGAAGTCATGTCCGCTTAGTTCATGCTCCAGGGTTTCTTTTCTTTTCTTTTCTTTTTTAAAATTTGTTTAACTTTTTTGTCTATGGCGTTTTGTCTGCATGCATGTCCATCCATGCATCATGGGCCTGCAGTTCCTAAAGAGGCCAGAAGGGGGCATCGGATCCCCTGGGACTGGAGTTACTGCGGGTCCAAACCCATCTTTTTGGGTGCTGGGAATCGGATCCGGGAACTCCGGAAGAGCCCAATGTATATATATTTCCTTTTAGAAATTTTCTGTATTTTTTCACTTTTTTTTTAATTTTTTAATTTTTTTTTTTTACGCTTTGGGAGTTTCACATCATGTACCCCAGTCACAATCATTTCCCAGTCTTCCCATGAATGCCCTCTGCTCTTGTAACCTTCCCTCAAAATGAAATATTTTTAAAAACAAAATTTTTAAAGTCTCCTCCACCCCTCTGGACACTGACCTGCTCCTCTCGTAACTGCAGCTCCGCTCACAACTGTTACAGCTATTGCCTGCGTCTCTTGTTCAGCTTTGTGTAGCCTCTTCGCGCCTCCTTCTTTCCCATCCCTCCATTACATATTTGTTTGTCCTTGTGGCATTGGTAGCTGCAGAGTGTCACCAAGAATACCCTTTTGCCCAAACAGCTTTGCTTGTAAATGAGTTGCTGGTCTGGTTCAAGAACTCTGGCTTCTGCTACACTATCAATGCCGCATGCTCGCTGAGGCACCTCTCAGCCATTCTGCAGTTGCCACAGTCATGGAGACCCCGGGGTAATGGTTGCATCAGTTCTCCCACACTCATGCCACCAGGATCAGCTTTCCTGAGTCCATGTCATTGGGACCATCTCTCCTGCACCACCAGGGTCAGCTCTCCTGTGCCCGTGCCACATCCGGCACCACTTTGTGGTGGCCACTGAGGGGTGAGTCCAGCTCTCCTGAGTGTGGTGGCTGTTGCAAGCTGTCCTACCTCCCTGCCATACCAGTACCGCTCTGCGGCAGTCAGTGAGAGGCGGCCCAGGGCAGCATGGTCCTCGGAGAGTAACACGTTTTCAGGTGGCAGCCCAGACCATGGGCTCCGATGCCTTTTCGTGGTAACACAGACATCAACACAGACCCGGGCTACAGTAGAGTCACAGACCCGGTCCTCAGCTGCATCACAGGCTCAGATATCACATGGCTTCAGGTGGCAGCACAGAGCTTTGGGATCAGCCTGCTCCCCACCACCATCTCACCCGAATTTCAGACTCTCCGCAGCACTCGAACCACTGTGCCCCGCTTCTCCTACTCACATCTCTCCACCGCATACTTGCCAGGCCTACATGGTAAGGCAGCGTGCCAGGGTCTGTGTGTGTGTGTGTGTGTGTGTTGGTTTGGGTATGTGCACACATGAGCGTAGGTGTCTACAGAGGTCAGAGATGTGGACCTACTGTGGACTGGAATGGGAAGTGCCGCTCAGCCTGACTTGGAGAGTGAGAATTGAACTTGGGTCTTCTGCAAGAACAGAACTCTCTCAACCACTGAGCCATGTCATCGGCCCCTTTTTCTTTTCCATCTGTTTTGAATAGGGTGAAACATCTGTTGCACCTGCGTCTCGGGTATACTTTCTTTCCAGCTTGGGTTTCTCAGAACCACTCCCCTTGTACCATCCTGGAGTCTCAGGGTCTATCTTCTGTGTCTATCCTCGGGACTCCCCTGTGTGTGCCTTTGCATACACACACCGTGCTGTGCATGGGGAGGTCAGCTCTAGCCTTCCGTTCTACAGATCCTGGGCATCAAGTCAGGCTTGGCAGCATGCCTCTTCACCTGCTGAGCCATCTTGTCAGCCCATTTTGAGCTGATGCAGGGTGCAGAGGCTCACACCCTGGAGCCTCTCTGAGCTCCAGTTTCAGACACTGCCATTGTCTCAACTCGCAGAAGTCTAGAAAAGGCACCACCACCGTCAAGGTTGATTTTGAAATAATTCTAGTTTCTTTGGCTGCCTAAGTCAGGAACTGAAGGTAAACACCACAGGAGGTTCCAGCTACCTGAAGTACATAGAGAGTGAGTTCCAAGGCCACTGCTGCAGCTCTTTCCCAGGAAGTGGAGACAAGCTATGCTTCCATTCCCCAGAGCCAGAGAAAGCCATGGCGGGCTCTGGCCCTGCCATATCCTATCTTCCATCTGTGCCCCTCCTCTGCAGCATCCTTCTTGGAAAGATGTGGCTGGCAAAGGATACGAAGAAAGCAGCTCGCCACTATGGCGGATAATCTTCTCATTGGATGGGATTCACTTACTATTTTTCTGTGTGTGTGTGTGTGTGTGTGTGTGTGTGTGTGTGTGTAAATGTTTGCATGGGCGTGGGCACACATACATTGAGCGAGGCAGGGATTCTTAGCCAGCCTCATTCATTGAGACAGAGTCTCTGACTCAAACCCAGAGGTCCCTGACATGGCTGATGTCGTTAGCCATCCTGCTCTGGGGGATCCCCTCCCACCCTTCTAAGGCTGGAATTACAGGGCCATTCTGATCCCAGCAAGTGTTTATGTGGGTTCACTGGTCCTTATGCTGGCACAGCAAACACTCTAACTCCTGCATCTGCCAGCCCATTGATGAGACTCAGAGTCAACTGGAAGCCACACTTCTGGGCACATCTACAAGAGCATTTCCAGGGAGACTGAAGTGTGTGTGGTAGCATCCTGTGAGCAGCGTACCAGACTAAACAACAAAGAGAAAGTGAACCAAGCTTGCTTGGGGCTCATGTGTATAATCCCGGCACTTGGGTGGCAGGATCTGAAAGAGCAAGAGCCTAAGGTCTTTAGCTACACAGTGAGTTTGAAGGCAGCCTGGGCTACATGAGACCCTGTCAGAAAGAGGGGTGGGGAGGTGGGGGTGGATAGACATATCTCTTCTGGCTTCCTTTTTGAGAACATCATGTGACCAGCTGCCTTAGCCCTGCCACCATGACTCTCCTGCTGTGACAGACTGAACCAACTGTGAGCCCAACCAAGCAAAGCCTTCCTTCCTTCAGATTCCATTGCCAGATGTTTTATCGCACCAAGAAAAATTAATACACTAGCAAAATGTAAAAGTCTATGATGTCTCCAAACTATTCATTTACAAGTCTGAAAAGTGAAGTTATTTGCTTACTTTTTAATTATTTATTTTATTTTTGAGATGATAATAAAACTACATCATTTCCCTTTTCCCTTTTCTCCTTCCAGAACTTCCCAGAAAAGTCCAATTTGTTTTATTTTATTTTGGTTTTTGGCAGAGGGTTTCTCTGTGTGGCCCTGGCTGTCCTGGAACTCACTCTGTAGACCAGGCTGACCTCGAACTCAGAGATCGACCTGCCTCTGCCTCCTGAGTTTTGTTGTCGTTTCTTTGCCTTGAGTTTGGTTCAGACACTACTGATATTCTAAACCAATCTACACTGATTACTGTAAGAGGATCAGTAGTATGTATGTAATCCACGAAGACTGAATATCCACAAGTTTCCAAACAGGATGATTATCTTTGGCTATCAGGTAGTGTTCTGTAGCAGAATTTTCCCTGTCCAATCACTTTAAATATTAATACAACAAGAAGCCTGTGATTGGACAGGGAAAAAGGAGGCGGAGCTAAGAGTGGCAGAGACCGAGTGACACAGGAGGAGGAGAAGAAGGAAGATGGAAGGAGAGGAAGATGGTCCATATTCCGCATGACTTTAAATAGCCACAGGTAGTTATGGATATCATAAAAGGATAGAATAATTGGGATAACTTGTCTAATCTAGATGGACAGCTTGTATCATTATCAGCTGGCTCTGAAATAATTATGTGGGTATCTTGTGAATTGAGAATTTATTGATATATAAATCTAACTGATTAATTATAAGCTTCTAGAGTTTTGATTTACCGGGTTACTGGGAATTGTGACAGCTAACCTCAAGGTGGGTGGTCATTGCATGGGGCTGGCGTGGCAACAACCCACCAAGGGAACGTAGGGAGTCTGGTGGAGACATTTCGGGAACTCAGGGCCAGAGAGTCTGCTGAGATGAGAACACCCTGCTGGTGCCATGCGGCTCACCAGTGCCTGGCAAAGCAGGGATCTTGCTCGTCTCTTTTAAAATTTCCCTCAACAATGTCCCTCTTCTCCAAGAAGATATTAAGTAGTAGTTAATATGTGATGGCATCAGGAAATCATAATGTAGATGAAGACTTCAAACCTTGTAACTTTGTAGCCATTTTCAGGTCTCAGTGCTGTGCGCTGATCATGTGTTCCTGGTGTTGCCAATGTATAGTGCAAGTGTGTGTGAGTGAGTATGTGTATGTGGGTGTGCACACAGGCATGAATATACATGCACTAGTATATATATATATATATATATATATATACATATATGCATACATATGTATACAAAAGGATACTTGATAATGAATGCTCCTGACTCATGAGATGTATATTTTCATCATTTTTTAATGTACTCTAACATGAAAAATTATGCACTCCAGGCTGGAGTGATGGATCAGTCTATAAAGTGCTTGTCACAAGCCTGGGAACCTTAGTTTGATCCCCAGAACCCACTTTTAAAAGCTAAGTGTTGGTCTATAGAGATGGCTCAGTGGTTAAGAGCACTGGCTGCTCTTCCAGAGGACCTGGGTTCCCAGCACCCACACGGCAGCTCACAACCATCTATAACTCCAGTTCTAGGGGATCTGATGCCTTCTCTGGCCTCCTAAGGCTCCTCCACCCAAGTAGGCATCCTCATAAACATATATTTTAAGCTGGGTGTAGTGTGATTATAATCCCAGTGCTGGGAAGGTGGGTAGATCCCTGGCCGTCCAGTCTAACCCAGTCAGGGAACCCCAGGCCAAGGAGAAACCTGTCTCTATAAAACAAGATGGAAGGCATCCAAGGGACACCGCAGTTGGCCCATACGTACAAGAATTCCTTTCTTTTGTCTGTGTCTGTACAACGTTGCATCTGTTTTCAGGAGTTCACGGACCTCTTGAAATATATGTGTTGGTCAAGAAAAAAATAAAACCTTACTGTTTGAGAGAGAGAGAGAGAGAGAGAGAGAGAGAGAGAGAGAGAGAGAGAGAGTGAGTTGGGGGTGGTAACAGGACACTTCCCCATCCTGTTCTTCACTTTCCAAATCTTCCACAATTTTTGTGATGAGAAAATAAAATCAACTATATATTACCCTGCCTCCAAAAAGTTTTAAAAACACAAAACAAAACAAAATAAAACACCCTTGTGACCACGAGATGGCTGAGCAGGTAAAGGGACTTGCTGATAACACTGAGGGCCTGAGTTCGATCCCCCGACACCCAGATCAACCCAACCCCTGACCTCCATACATGCACACTCTGACACGTGTGTGCATATGTGCACACACACATTGAAGTAATGAAATAAACCCTTTAACAGCTGTTGCTGCCTGAGCTTGGAAGAGAAACCCATGGGGTCATTATCCATGATTGATTAACCTGTTAAAAAATGTTAGTCAAACGTTTCCCCGAGATCCCGAACTTACCTGTCCATCGCAACCCTCGGGCTGGCTGTCACACAGCCACATCTGTGGTTATTCGCCCACAGGAATGCACTTGGCATTAATGAGGTCACCATTTCTCCATGTCTAAATGTTCTTCAAGGTCTTTCCATAGAAAATCCCTTGGCACACTGAACAAAAGAACCCAGCGATTCCATTATTTCTTACACCGCCAACCACCGTCATCCTTACATAAATCCCACTTAAAAGGGAATATGTG
Source organism: Mus pahari (assembly GCF_900095145.1). NCBI lineage: Eukaryota > Metazoa > Chordata > Mammalia > Rodentia > Muridae > Mus > Mus pahari. The sequence continues at coordinate 14,677,246 of NC_034607.1, read as the reverse complement.
GCTCATAACTTTCTCTAATAGAATAGAATGGAAACACAATTCTATTTCAAAACTGGATAGAATATGCAGCAAATCATAAGGTTTGTCATTTTAAGAAAAAGAAATTTAAATTCAAATGCATATTTTTCTTCCCATTAACCATCTCCCATCCTAAATGTGGTATGTACCTGGAAACTTGCATACCTAGGAACAAATGACATGGGAAGTTTGTATGTGTATCGGTATGTGTTCTGAAATTTTGTTTTATTTTATCTTCATTACATTGTGTGCATGTGGGAGTGTATGTGGGAGTTGGGGGGGAGCATGCACTTGTGCGTGGACATGCATGGTTGTGTGTTTGTGTCTGTGTGTGTGTGAGTATATGTGTGAGTGTGTGCCCATGTATGTGTGTGCACGCACATCACATGTATGCATGTGTGCACACATGCAAGTGTGCACATGTGTGTTGCACATGGACATGTGCATGGGTATGTGTGGTTGTGTGTGTGTGTGTGTGTGTGTGTGTGTGTGTGTGCAGGTGAGAAAAACAACACACAGGAGTCAGTTCTTTCTACTGTTTGGGTGTTGGGACATGAACTCAGATCCTCCAGTTTGACTTTACACACTGAGCCATGCAGCAAGTTCCTGTTTTCTTAAAACTTAAATACATAAAAGCCAAGAGCTAGCAAAAGGCCATAAGAAAACGATGTGTGATTCCCACCTCATCCCCTGTACAGTAAATTCAGCCCAGCCTTGTCTGTGCTTGGCAAACTCGCCCCATCGTTCCCTAGCCCCTGCAACTATATGTGACCTCAGTTTTTTTCTTTCTACCCTTCTTTGATCTTGGGTTTTTGTGTGTTTTAAAAAACAATATATTTATTTATTTGTTTGTTTGTTTGTTTGTTTGTTTAAATGGAGGGACAGAGTCTCACTCTGTAGGCCAGGCTAGTCTTGAATTCTTTGTTCTCCTGCCTTAGCCTCCTGAGTGCTGGTACCACAGGTGTGTACCACCCATGCTAAGCTAAGGTTTGGTTCTATGGATTGAGTTTAAGACCCTCTCCTGGGGCTGGAGAGATGGCTCAGCAGTTAACAACCATCCATAATGAGATCTGATGCCCTCTTCCCCGTTTGTCTGAAGACAGCTACAGTGTACTTACATATAACAATAAATAAGTCTTTACAAAAACAAAAAACAAAAGACCCTTTCCTGTAAGACTTTTCTGTTTCATGGGCATGTATTACCTTTAAATATCCTCCTTACAGCTGTTTGGTAGTAAACGTGACTGTGTCTGTACATGTGCTCTGTGGATTCATGCCTGTGTGTCTGTGCATGTGCTCTTGTGGATTCATGTCTGTGTAGTCCATGTGCAGTTGTTGTAAGGACTCTGCCCTTTTCCATGATGATAAACATTTATATTTTCTTTTCTTTTCTTTTTTAAAAATTTATTTATTTATTATATGTAAGTACACTGTAGCTGTAGAAGAGAGAGTCAGATCTCCTTACGGATGGTTGTGAGCCACCATGTGGTTGATGGGATTTGAACTCAGGACCTTTGGGAGAGCAGTTGGGTGTTCTTACCTGCTGAGCCATCTCACCAACCCAAACATTTATATTTTCATTGAGTAATTTTGTGGCTTTGGAGGTTTTTGAAAGTTTACCCATTTCATCTATTTTGAATCAGTTTTGAGAATGGTATGAAATATGCTCTGTTATCCCCAATAATCTACTGCTAATTAATATACTTATAATACCAAACAACAAATTGCTACTAACTGTATTGATTACTACCTTTTATTTCAATACCATTGAGTGTATGATCATGCCAACATCTTTGCTTACATTCATTTTTGAAAATTATTTATTTCTTTTTATTTTATGTGCAGAAGTGTTTTACCTGGATATTCGCCTGTGCATTGCCTGTGTGCAGTGCCCTGGGACCAGAAGAGAGCATTAAATTCCCTGTAATTGGAGTTACAAATGGTCATGAGCCACTACAGGAGTACTGGGAATTGAATGTGGGTCCCGTGCAAAAGCTGACCACTGGACCATCTTGCCATCCCCAACATTCATTTTTATACGTATACATATCCAGTCGTCTGGCTTCCACTCCACAAAGCTGACTTATTTATCTATAACTACACCCAAATCATGCAGCTTCTAATTACTTTAGCAGTGCTAGGTATTCCAGTTTTTCATGTAATAGTCATCATAGCTGTTTCTAGCTATGGAGGAGACCGTGTACGCTAGCTAACAGTCTGAATTCGAGGCAGGGAAAAATAGATTTTTTTTCAATGTAAAAATATACATTAAAAAAAAAAAAAGAGTCACAAGGAAGTCACAAACATTGCAGAAGCCTTGCGTGAAAAACGACCTGTCTGACTAAAAGCCTGGGAGGCGGCTTTTCTGACTCCGTGTTTTCATTTGCGAAGGCTTTGCCTCCCAAGGTGGGAGAGATGCCTGGAAAACACACAGCTAAAACACCAAAACGGGACACAGCAAAGTCCCCGGAAAACACACATACAGCTAAAACACCAAAACGGGACACAGCAAAGTCCCCGGAAAACACACGCACAACTAAAACACCAAAACGGGACACAGCAAAGTCCCTGGAAAACACACGCACAGCTAAAACACCAAAATGCAACCCAGCAAAGTCCAGCAGGCAGGCTGAGGCTAGCTTCGTGCCAGAGACTTGCCTAGGTTACACAAGGTCCTGAGTTTGATCCCAGCCAAGAGCTTGGGGAGGGGGAGGGGAGGGGGTCACTTGTGTTATTTTAATCTTTGTGGTAGTTAGGTGCAACAAAAATATCTCTTGAAAACCCATAACCGCAAACTAGCCTTTGAGTTGGTTTGTGACCTACTTCACACAGCCCGTGCTTTCTGAGAAACTCCAGAGGACTTAAAACTCTTGAGGTCTGTAACTCCTGTTCCAGGGAACCTAACATCCTCTCACAGACATATGCAGTCAAATCACCAATGCACACGAAATAAATAAATAAGGTATAAAGCAAAAACAAAATCAGAACACTCTCATCACTATTAATAAAAACACCATCCTGAACTGAGATGCAAATGCAACTAGAAGAGAGAAAATATAAACACCGTGAGAGAGAAACGAAGGACGGAGCTCAGTTCACAGCGTGCTGCTCTAGCATGCTCGATGCTCTGGCTCAATCCCCAGCACTGTGTAAACAAGCATGCTGATATGCACCTGCACTCCCAGCACTCAGGAGGTAGGTATAGGGGATTAGAAATACAAGGTCATCCTGATTTATATAGCAGGTTCAACGCCACCCTGAGACACTCTCTCTCTCTCTCTCTCTCTCTCTC
>NC_034607.1:14661615-14673905 GCF_900095145.1 Mus pahari | reverse complement strand
CTCTCTCTCTCTCTCTCTCTCTCTCTCACACACACACACACACACACACACACACACACACACATACACGCACACAAATTTGAAATGCCATGGAAGAACTAACCCTGGCTGAGGAACTGCCTCCCTTATATTGGCTTGTGGGCATGCCTTGGGGGGACCTTTTCTTGACTGATAATTAATTTGGGAGGGGCCAGCTAGTCCACTGTGGATGGTACCATTCATAGGTAGGTGGGCCTGGGCTACATAAGGAAGGGAGCTGAATGTGAGTCTAAATGCCACCGTTTCTGCCTTCAGTTCCTGCCTGGCTCCCTTGATGACGTACCATAGTCTGCAAATCAGTTAAACCCTTTCCTCCCTATAGCTTATTTTTAGGCCTGGTGTTTATCGCAACAATATAAGCAAACCAAGACAAAGTATCATTTAAAATTAGAGAATCCAGCTAGCTATTCAGAGTGACAAATGAATAAAAAGGACATTAGTTAAAATAACAGAAAGGAGAGAAATCGAAGACCCAGTCTGCAGGGACAGAAACATCAAGGAGAGCAATGGCCTGCCTGATATCAGGACCAAGCTTTTGAGCCCAGCCTGGTCTACAGAGAGAGTTCCAGAACAGTCAAAACTACACAGAGAAACCCTGTCTCAGAAACAAGAACAACAACAAAAACAAAGAAAAGAAAGAGAAGCAGGTAATGTGTTTATGCAGATAACTTCAAAGCACAGCATGTAGCCCAAACATAGGCTGAACAGAAAGATCAACACCATTATTGGGTTGTAAGCAATAAAACTACCAAAAGTCTGTTCTCCATGGCTGGCATGATGGTTCAGTAGTTACGAGCACTGCTCTTAAGTCGCAGAAGATCTGATAACTCTTCTGACCTCCGCAGGCACTGCACCTACACACTACACAGCCATACAGTCAGGTAAAACATTCATACCTGTGGGAAGCAGGTGTGACCAAGCCCCGCGATCCCTGTTTACCAAAAACCTGAGCCTGCTGAGCCTGCGCACTCGGACGATCCTGTGCTGTCCACCTGATGAGTCACTGGCCTATCACCGCATGCCCTGGCTGAACTCTGATTGGATCCAGGAGAGGGGGGGAGGGATTAGGTCAGAAAACTGATGAAAAACAAAAACAGGATGTGCCTCAGGGGGAGGAGGGAGAACGCTGTTTTTGAGAAAGCTGTTTGAGAGAGAAGTTTGACAAACCTTCCTTGGCATTTGTGTCGTTTCTCCCCCTATCTCTGCTGGTCTGAGTTCACGGTTTGCGGCATCTGGTGGCCTGTACAGGGAATCTGAACAGGGCATCTGGTGGCCTGTACAGGGAAGAAAAGAAGAAAAGGCCAAGAAAGAAGCAGAAAAGAAAGCAAAAGCAGAAGCCAGGCAGAAGGAATAGGAAGCCAACGAAGAACCTGTTCGGTTGGCTAAGGAAAAAGAAGAGGAAGAAGTTAGACAGCAAGCATTGTTGGCCAAGAAGGCAAAAACTTTGGAACTCATGCAAGAGCTGGAATCACTTCTCAGACAATGAGGCAGATAGTGTTTCATCTACAACGAGAAAAAGGAGCTATGGGCGAGTTCCGTGGTAAGTAAGAATTAATCTAGTGCTAAGAAGAGGCTCCCCGGTGGAAGGACGAAATTAAGCTCCCAGTATAGGGACAAGTTAAGCTCCCCAGGGTTCCCGGACCGAGTTAAGCTCCCAGCATAGGGACAAATTAAACTCCTGGGTTATGGGACAAAGTTAGGATCCCAGAATAGGGATGAAATTAAGCTCCTGGGTTATGGGACGAACTTAGGATCCCGGTATAGGGACGAAATTAAAAGTGAAGCGAGCAGGAGGAGATTGCTTCAAAAATGAAAGTAAGAGTGGTGTTGGCTCAGTTGTTAGCAATTTGGATTTTAGTTAAATCGTGCCTGGCGGTCAAAAGTGGAAAGTATGCTGCCGAGTTAGAAAAGTTTTTCTGTGGCCAGGCTGGGCATTTAAAAGAGATTGTCCTAATCGCCCATGGCCAACTACTGCAGCTCCCATGAGACATCCAAAATTATGTCCATGGTGTCGTAAAGGCTCATGCAGCAGAAGCAGAAAAAGGCAAATGAGAAATCAGCAGAAAAGAAAGGAGGCTAAAAGACAGGAGAGTACTGATGAGAGAAATCTTCAGATAGTGGAGATGGAATAGCTAGCATAATATCTAAGTGAGCTTTAAGCGAGGAAGACCGCCTGAGCCTTTGGCGCCTCCCTTACCCTCACACCTTCCTTATACAGGGGATGAGGGGAGTGAGGGGAAATGCAGTCAACATGCTTCAGTGTGGATCACGCCCTACACACCTAGGCAGGTGGAGGTGTTGGCAGCCACAAATGATAATCACTATCCCTCTCACCCATGGATATAATTTATAATTCACAATCCAATGATTTTTCCAAAAATAACTAGAATTGAACCCATTGCTGGTGCGGTAAATGTGTTTAGAGATGGATCAAAAGGAGAGGTAGGTTTATGTGTAAGGAGATGCCCCACGAGTTCATCTGTTCCTTTCTCAATCTGCACAAGTGATAGAATTACATGCTGTCCTACAAGTGTTTCTAGAAATTGAAGAGGCCTTTAATTTGATTTTGGAGAGCCAGTATGTGGTCCAAACAGTTCAACAGTTGGAAAATGTAGGGTTCGTCATTGCTCTCCACATCTAAATCTGTGCTAAATCTGTGTCTGTCCTATGGAAGGACGTCCTTACTGGACAATGGAAAGGCCCTGATCAGGTTTTGGTATGGACATGGGGAGCAGTGCGCATCTTTCCACAGGATCAAGAAAATCCCCTTTGGGTGCCATAACGCTTGACATGACCGTGGAGAGAGAAATCTACTGATAAGAATGGTGATGGCTCAGGAGAGAGAGTTATGGGGGATAGTGAAGGCCCTTCCCCTACCAGTTCCCGGAGTGTTGATGCTGGTGTTTATCCCAGAGTCTGTGCAATGCCTTGTTTAATGTATCCTTGAAGGGAGTCTGTGCTTTTCTGTGGAAAATAATTGTAAACTTACTTCTGTATGTATGGTACCTCCCTTTTTTTTTTAGTTAGTAATAGGACTAGTTCTTTTGAATTAGAATGCTTCAATATCACATGCTTTTTGTCTCAATGCTGGAATGCTACTAGACCCCCCCTGGCAATGGTGACCAGAATACCCACAGCCATGCCCTGGCCACTGGAGGTGCAGGAGGGTCAGTTGTCAGTGCTCCTAAGGAATAGAAGAAATTTTGGAATTACAGCAGCCATTGTTACAGCAGTGATTAGAGATGCTGTGGTGGATGGTATGCATGTGCAGGCGGGCACAGGTCGACCAACGACTGCTGACTCAAGCTATGGCAGCTATAGAGTCAAGTAATTCGCCCCATGTTTGGCTCAGTATGATGGATCATTAATCCACGATGGATAAGACTCTCACATGTGCATACCAACCTAAGACAGGGTAGTGAAAATGAGTTCACCACACCAATGACGGGTAAGGATGTAACATGGTTGAGGGCAACCTAAGACAGGTGCGATCCTGGAGCCATTTTAATTAAACAAAAAGGGGGATATGTGGGAAGCAGTTGTGACCAAGCCCCCATGATCCCTGTTTACCAAGAATCTGAGCCTGCTGAGCCTGCACACTTGGACGATCCTGTGCTGTCCACCTGATGAGTCACTGGCCTATCACCGCACGCCCTGGCTCAACTCTGATTGGATCCAGGAGAGGGGGGAGGGATTAGGTCAGAGGACTGATGAAAAACAAAAATAAGATGTGCCTCACGGGGAGGAGGGAGAATGCTGTTTTTGAGAAAGCTGTTTGAGAATGCTGTGGGAAAAGGCTGTTTGAGAATGCGTTGGAGAAAGCTGTTTGAGAAAGAAGTTTGAGAATCCTTCCTTGGCGTTTGTGTCTTTTTTTTCCCCCATCTCTGCCGATCAGAGTTCGGGGTTGGGGGCACATGCCTATAAAAAAAAAAAAATCAGAATTTTGTTCTCTGTAAGTCAGTTTATACATTTAACCTCATCTTTTTAAAAGAAATATGTGTGCCATCCTTCCTGGTTGCTTAGAAATTTTCTGTATTTTATGTCTATGGGTACTTTTACTGAATGCATATCTGTGCATCACGTGTGCCTGACACCTAGAGAACAGAGGAGGGCATTGGAATCCCTAGAACGGGAGTTACACCTGGTTGTGAGCCCCCATGTGGGCACTAGGAATCAAATCCAGGCCCTCTAGAAGAGCAGCCAGTGCTCTTAACCACTGAGCCATCTCTGTTTAACCTCATCTTCATAAACTTACCAATACCGTCCCTGAAAAAAAAAAAGAGTTTAAAAATCCATTTGAATAAATAAACAAGAGTAACCAGAAAGGGTCTGAAATGAAGATCAGAGCAATAGAGCTAGCCCAATCAGTTAAGATCAGAGTGACAGAGCTAGCACAAATGGATATCAAGATACACACTCAGGTCTCACCAGTTGCAGGAGGCTGGTGCTGTGTGTGACTAAGGGATAAAGGGGGACCATACAAAGTAAAGAAGCAAGTCCAGCCACATGTAATAAGTTGGGACAAGAGTCCATACTTCTCGTTGGGAGCTAACATAAAGATGTGTGTGCGTGTGTGTGTGTGCGTGTGTGTGTGTGTGTATGTGTGTGTGTAGTCCAGAGGACAACTGGTAGCAGTCAGTGGTGGCTGGCTACAGGGACCCAACTCAAGTCATCAGGCTTGGTGGCAGGGTCCCTTACCCACTGAGCCATCCTGCTTGTCCCATCAAAATGTTGAGACACCATGTCACATGTTTGTACTTCCAGAACTTAGAGGCAGAGACAGGATGATAACCATGAATTCAAGTCCAGTTTGGGCTGTGTTGTTAGACCAGGTCTTAAAATAAGCAAAAATGCTTTAAACATACTCAAAGATAAGCCAAAGTAATATGAAAAAACAATCAATAAACCAGGAAGCTATGCTTGCAACTTATACCATAGACATGGGCCAAATTTCCCAATATGTAAAGAATCACCGTCAACCAATATGAAGACCAGTGAAGATCCATTCTAGGAAGAAAAATTAACAAAGTTTATGTGAGCAGAAAGTTCATTGAAAAATCTACTTAAAGGTTTACATGTATATACAAAGAAAGAAAAGATCACTCAATAATAAAACTGCAAACAGAAAGTAAATCTAGGTATTTATTAGAGGATTGGGGTCATGACTCAGTTAGCAGAGTGTTTGCCTCGCATACAGAGTCCCAGTTTGAGCTCCAAGCACTGCATAAACTAGGTGTGGTGGTGCAGACCTGTAATCCTGGCACTCTGAAGGTGAAGGCAAAATTGGATTGGGATTTCAGGGGTGGGGTGGGGTGAGGAGAGTATGTTCTTGAAAAAGACCTGAGTTCCCAGCTCTAGGAATGGGTGACCCACAGCCTCCTCTGATTACAGCTCCAGGAGATCAGAGACCTTCTGCTTTCTGTGGGCACCTTTATACACATACACACACACACACCTTCACACACTTATATACAAATACACACACATAGGGGCAAGGAAAAAACCTTTTCTTCCCTTTGGTTTTGAGACAGGGTCTTTCTGTGCAGGCCAGGCGGCCTCGAACTTAGAGAAATCTGCCTGGCTCTGCCTCCTAAGTGCTGAGCTCCGACAACCCAGTTGTTGAGAGTATGTATCTACTCTTAAAGAGAGCCTGAACTCCTAGCCCCAGGGTTGACTCGCAAGTACCCGTTGCAGTATATCTTGTCACCCTGCAGACCCAGAGACTGTGTAATTTACTGAAAAACCCTGTTTCTAGTTGCGCTGTGCCTCAGCCTTTAGCACACACCTTTAATCCCTCTGACTAGAATACAGAAATGCCCTTAGCACACCCCTCTAATCCCAAATAATGAAGGTAAAGTTATAGTTTGTGGAAGGAAGGACCCATGTTTGAAAGTGATGCCTAATTGAGTGGCAGACAAAGTGATGAATCAGAGAAAGATTTGACAGATTAGGATACGCCCAACTCTCACCAGGAGAGAGGAGAAAGAGAAGCTACTTAAGAGAGCAGTGCAGAGAGAGAGAGAGAGAGAGAGAGAGAGAGAGGGGCAGATTAACTGTGACAGGTATAAAGAGAGGTTTCAGAGAGAGAACAAACTAAACACAGGTGAAGACAGAATGAGCCAGAGAATCAGAAGGAGCCAGAAGATTAGAATAGATTGTCAAAATTACTATGAGGCCAAGCAGAGCAATTCAGGAGAAGCTGAGAGAAGCCAGAGTGAATCAGTCAGCTTGGAAAGGAGTTTGAGCCAGAACAGCTCAGTTGAACTGGCCAGTCAGAGCTCAGAAAGACCAAGAAAGGGTGATGAAAAACCATCTAGGCCTAGATTAGATTGTATGGAGACTGAAAGCTATCAAGACTAGGCCTGGGTTAGCAGTAAGCCTCAGAGATGACAATTGCATAAGGAGAATTAAAAATTACTTTTACAATTACCTGGGACTCCAGATCCAGGGGTCCCGATGTTCTCTTCTGCTCTCTGTGGCCACCCATATTTACGTGCACAGACACCTATAAATAATTTTGAAAACTAAAAGCAAATCTTTTAAAACGATACAAGTAGCATAGGATTTCCACAAGTGACACTCCACCCATAATGTCACTCCATTCATCTGTCACCATCATCTAGTTCCAGGAGATTTCAGCACCCAACCAAAGAATCGTCAGACATATTATGAATCTGAACTGCCCCCTGACCCAGACTCATGCTGGAGGTGTTTGCTGGCCTTCTTTCGAGGTTGTGGACACTTTAGCCAATGAGTCCTGGCCAGCAGAAGCAGGTCACTAGACACCAGAATTTGAAGTTCCTGTGACCCAGCTCCTGATTCCAGTTCCTCTCCTCTACCTGATCCGCTAGGATGGGAGACATCTCTACTACACACTCCCACTGCCAATAAACACTGGCGTACCTTTCCCACTGTGGTGGATTGAAATTCTCTCAATCCAAAACCATCTTCCTTCCCTTGAGCTCTTTCTGTCAGGGTCTATGATCACAGTGTTACAGCAGTAGCAAATACACCTTTATATCTCCACTCTCCATCTCTCTGCCCCTTGTTCCTGGCAACTAACAATATTATTGTGAGTTCTACAGATTTCTCTGTTTGGGATTTGGAAAGGGGGAACTCCTAGAGTATGTGTCATCTCTGCCCAACGCCTTTCCTTTAGCATAGCGTTTCGATGGCCACCCAGGTTGTAGCATCTGTTGAGTGAGGAAGGACAGGCAGTTTTAATATTCCTCATCACCTGATGTCAACCTCTGGCTCCCACATGCACATATGCCACACATGTGCAAGCATGTATCCAGGCCTCCACAGGATACAACACATATACACTTGCAAAAAAGAAAAGGAGAGCTGGGTGGTGGCGCAGGCCTTTAATCCCAGCACTTGGGAGGCAGAGGCAGGCAGATTTCTGAGTTCGAGTCCAGCCTGGTCTACAAAGTGAGTTCCAGGACAGCCAAAGCTATACAGAGAAACCCTGTCTCGAAAAAAAAAAAAATGGAAAGTAGAAAGAAGGGAAGAGGAAGGAAGATTTTGGCAACAAGAAAATCAGGTGCCAGGCATGGCAACATACACCTCTCACCTCATCACTCAGGAGGCAGAGGTGGATCTCTGTGAGTTCAAGGCCAGCCTGGTCTACAGAGCAGAGATCCAGTCTAGGCAGGGTTACATTTTGAGGCCCTTTCTCAAAAAATAAACCAAGCAAACAAAACAAGGCTGGCAAGAGCCCTGGAGGGGAAGCCTTGGGTCCAAATGCTACTCCAGCCTTTGTTAACAGAAAGCAGGGATTCTGTCTTAACCGGTTCCCTTCTCTGGGGGCTGTGTCTTCCCCTGAGGAATGGGTACAGGCCCTGTGGTCCCTCTAGTTACAAACCACAGTCCTGTGTAAGAACACAGCCATGGCGAGCTGGCCCGAGGGTGTCATGTGACTCCTACAGGCCTGCTCTGCTGCTCTGGGGACTCAGCAACACGTCACCTAGGATTCTTTTTAATTCATTATCATGCCATCCATGATGTAAATCAGACAAGAAAACCCAGATGAAAGTTCCTGTGGAAGCCCGCTGCTTGGGCTTGATAATCTAACAAACAGATCACCTTGGAAAGCATTCGACGGTTAAATCTTCTGGGATCGGGATTTACATGGGGGGGGAAGAAAAAAATGTAAATGTGCTCAAGATGGGGAACCATCTTAAATAAAAATAACTACATTTTACTTTTAAATTTTAAAAAAATCATCTTCAAAAATATATAGTGTTAGATATTTTCCCCTTTTAGATCTCACAGTCATTTTGCAATTGCTTAAATAAAGCTCTAGGGAAATGAGTGTCAGAGCTGTCATCCCAGGCCAGGAGGATGGCCCAGATGACTGACTCTTCCTGCTACTTGCTTAGTTACTTGGCTATTGACGGCTGCACTGTGTCCTGAAACCAAACACCACTGTCATGGTGAGCTTTAACAGTCAACTCCAGACACAGCCTGGAGTCCCCTGAGAGGGGAGTCTCAATGGAAGGATCGCCCATATCAGATTGGCCTATGGGCATGTCTACTGGGGAGGAGTGTCTTGATTGTTAATGATGTAGGAGGACCCAGCCCACTGTGAGTAGAACTATTCCCTAGGCAGGTAGCCCCATGTATGACAAAGCTAGCTAAGGTGAACTTGAGCAAGCCAGCAAGCAGTGTCGTGGAAACTTTAAGAGGTAGAGCCTTATCGAAAGAAAATGAATCACTAATGGTGGGGGGGCTTGACATTCTCCAGCCTACCTCTGTCCTCTCTCTGGTTCTTGTCTGCTGAAGCAATGTGACCAGCTGCCCCACATGCCTGCCTCTCTGCCTTCTCCACCACGACCGACTGGGTCCTCACACTGAGAGTCATATAAACCTTCCCTCCCTTAAGTTGTCTCTTGTCAGACATTTGGCCGCCACAGCCACAGAGGAAGAAAATAATCCATCTTCACATACCCAAGGGCATCAGTGCTAGCTACTTCTCTGTTGCTAGGGGGAAAAAGGGCACCTGACAGAAGAGAGAGTTCGTTTTGTCTTCTGACTCCAGAGAAATTAAGACTGCATGGCTCGGGCTGGTGAGATGGCTCAGTGGGTAAGAGCACCCGACTGCTCTTCTGAAGATCCAGAGTTCAAATCCCAGCAACCACATGGTGGCTCACAACCATCCGTAACAAGATCTGACACCCACTTCTGGAGTGTCTGAAGACAGCTACAGTGTACTTACATATAATAAATAAATAAATCTTTAAAAAAAAAGAAAAAAAGACTGCACGGCTCAAGGAGATACTGCAGTAAGTGGCAGATGTGTTGGCAGGAACAGGAATCTGAAAGCTCATATCTGCAAGAACTAAGATAAGAGACAGAACTGGAAATAGGGGGAGACTTTGAATTCGCAAAGCTTCCTTCAGCAAGGATGAACCTTTTATAACCTCCCCCCTACACTGCCACTATCTTAGTTAGGGTTTTATTGCTGTGAGCAGACACCATGACCAAGGCAACTCTTAAAAGGACAACATATATTTGGGGCTGGCTTACAGGCTCAGAGGGTCAGTCCATCATCATCAAGGTAGGAACATGGCAGCATCCAGGCAGGCACGGTGCAGGCAGAGCTAAGAGTTCTACATCTTCATCTGAAGGCTGCTAGCTATACTGCTTCCGGGCAGCTAGGATGAGGGTCTTAAATCCCACACCCACAGTCACAAACCTATTCCCACAAGGCCACACCTACTCCAACAGGGCCATGCCTTTTAATAGTGCCACTCCCTGGGCCAAGCATATACAAACCATCACTGCCCCCAAAAGGAGGCTAAGTATTCAAATACATGAAACTGTGGGGGACATTCTAACTTAAACCACCACGCCAGTCATGGGCACCGTTGTTTTTGTAGAAGGATCTAGGGACTGAGGGTATGGCTCAGTCGTAGAGCACTTGCCCAGCATGCATAAGGTCTGGGCTCCATCTGAGCATCAGGAGAAGAGGGAGGATATGAAAGAGGAGGAGTAAGGAGGAGAAAGAAGAGAGAGGAAGAGGAGGGGCAGGGAGGAAGATGAATGCTAACCGTAAGGTCCTTAAGTTGGGAGAGAACACTCAACATATACACTAGAAATAACTCCGGCTACCCAGACTCCATGCTCACTTCAGAACCAGAAACAGCCTGGGTGGCTAATATTGTGTGTGCGAGTAGATATAAATACATACTGTTCACCCTCTAATGGACTCACTAAGGAATTCTAATTTTTTATTTCTGAGAAATCTTCCTTAGATGGCGTCAGTATGAAAAGTTAGAGACAGGCCCGGTTCACAGCCCTGACTGAGGGTTGACGGAGTGCCAAGGGAGGGCTAAGGTCTTCTGTGCATATTTTCTTAACCATTGGAGCATAGACATTCGGGATTCCAGAAGCCTGAGACAAATACAATAGCTTAGTGTACGTCCAACAGTTACAGGCTTCCTAGGGGTGCGGTGGCATGGCCTGATGCTGCTTGTATTCTAATGCTAAATATCGGTTCCTCAAGAGGTGATTGCCACTGACAGGACCATTATGTACTCAAGGGATGCCATGTGAACCTTCACCCCAAATTAACTGCTCAGGAAACGACTAGAGCCTGTGATTGGGCAGTGGAGGGAAAAAGGTGGGACTGGAGGCTTGAGCGGGGGTTGTAGGTAGAGGGAGGAAGAAGATGGAAAAGGAGGAAGCGGCCATGAACCAGAACCTCGGGGCCAGGAGAAACAGCAAAAAACAAGGGGTCTTATAGCTGGGGAATGAGTTAGCACAGCCCTAGATCTGCCCAGTCTAGGCATATGGCTTGTAAATAAAATACCTGGATTGTGTGTTTTGGGTTTTTTTTTTTTAATATTTATTTATTTATTTATTATATGTAAGTACACTGTAGCTGTCTTCAGACACTCCAGAAGAGGGCATCAGATTTCGTTATGGATGGTTGTGAGCCACCATGTGGTTGCTGGGATTTGAACTTAGGACCTTTGGAAGAGCAGTCAGCACTCTTAACCTCTGAGCCATCTCACCAGCCCTGTGTGTCTTTTATATGGGCTTGTTAGGATCTAAATTCCAACAGCACTGGGGGGCGGGGTGGGGATTGAGATCTGGGGTACTGAGTGTACATGGAGGCGCTCCAGCTATCTAGGATGGAAAGAGTTGAAGAAAGGTGGAATTATTGAGAGATGGTGCCCAGCATCAGAAAGGGGGCTGGGGGAATTCCCATGCATGTCTAGTGTGCACAGCATTAGACTGGGGGAGTGAATTGATAACTTAATGGCATTGCAAACCTCAATAAGGGATACAGTCTGTGTGAGTGTCTACGCTCATGTGTATGTGAGGGTGCATGTTCGTGTGTGTGTGTAAATAGTGCATGTGTGTGCATGCATGTGTGTACATGTTTGTGTGTGCATGTTTGTGTGTGCATGCCTGTGTGTGAGTGTGTATGAGTGTGTGTGTGTGTGTGTGTGTGTGTGTGTGTGTGAGTATGAGTGTTTGTGGAGTAGATTCCACCTCAGAAGACTCCAAGAGAAAGTTCTCCCACTGTTGTCAAAATTGTTTCTGCGGGGAAATGTGAACAATGTCTACCTTTTCCTCCTAAATTCCAGAGACAAACCAAAGTTCCAGTCCACCACAGTTCACCCTGGAGAATGAAGGAGTTTATTAGACTTACTTACGGAACATGGGTGAGGTGCTCTGGGCAGTGTCCCGGGTGATCCTAAAGCAGGCGTCCTGGAAGCCTGAGTCCAGCCTGCATGACAGCTTCTCATGGCTGCATAGATGGAGCCCTCTTTCCTAAGATGCACCCACAAAGACCCTGAGATCATGTGCATTTAGAGCAGGATTTATGCAGATGGCCCAGAGACATGGCTAGAACCTCAGGTAAGGGTCTTCTGAACATCCCTGCCTCATCTCTCTCTGAGCAAGCTCAGCCATGGTGGCCTTTAGCAAGCAATCACAGCTGACTGAATGACAATAGTGGTTGTTCTGTTCAGAGGAAGATGCCACACAATGTCCACGAAAGAAGGAGAAAAACTTGTAGCCCATGGGCACAACTCTGGGTCAAACAGAGAATGTGAGGTAGCTGTCGAGAATGCTAAAAGTAAGTCATGTCTGCCATGGTGGCAGAGAATTTTAATCCTGGCACTCGGAGGCAGAGGCGGAGGCGGAGGCAGAGGCAGAGGCAGAGGCAGAGGCAGAGGCAGAGGCAGAGGCAGAGGCAGAGGCAGAGGGGCAGAGGGGTAGAGGGGCAGAGGGGC
>NC_034607.1:14651324-14661520 GCF_900095145.1 Mus pahari | reverse complement strand
AGGGCAGAGGGCAGAGGGCAGAGGCGGAGGCGGAGGCGGAGGCCAGAGGCCAGAGGCCAGAGGCCAGAGGGCAGAGGGCAGAGGGCAGAGGGCAGAGGGCAGAGGGCAGAGGGCAGAGGGCAGAGGCAGAGGCAGAGGCAGAGGCAGAGGCAGAGGCAGAGGCAGAGAGGTCTCTGTGGGTTTCAAGACAACCTGGCTACAGAAAGAGCTTCAGGGTAGCCAAATTGCCTAGAGAGAGGCTGTCTAAAATAAAATAAAATAAAATAAAAATAAATTAAAAAAAAAAGCAAGAGGAGAATAGGAGGAGGAGGAGGGAGAGAGAGAAGAAGAGGAGAAGGAGAGAAGGAGGAGGAGAAACAGAAGCTGAAGTTGCTGTTTCTGTTGTTCCTATAGTTCATGTTCTTGGTAGCTAAAGGCTCCTATAAGTATCCTTATCTGTTCTGTCCAAGAGGAAGGCCCCTGGAGTCACACTACAGTATAGCAAGAGGTATCATGGCAAAATATATGAAAGGGGGAAAGATCACAAAGCCAGATAAGTTATCAGAGAGATCCAAGAGTCAACATGACCCCCTCTCTCCTTCTCTCCCTCTCTCTGTCTCTTTCTCTGTCTCTCTGTCTCTCTCTCTGTCTCTCTCTCTGTCTCTCTCTCTGTCTCTGTCTCTCTCTCTCTCTCTCTCTCTCTCTCTCTCTCTCTCTGATTTTTTTATTTTACTTTTGGAGGTGGATGCTTTTCCTGTGTGTACACATGTGTACCACACCTGTACTTGGTTCCAGTGAAGGCCAGATTCTCTGGAATTGGAGAGTTTCAGATGTTTATGAGCCACCATGTGGGAGCCTCCATAGACCAGGCTGGCCTCGAACTCAGAGATCCTCCTGCCTCTGCTTCCTGAGTGCTGAAATTAAAGGTGTGCACCACCCTGCCCAGCATAAACATAATTTTTAAATATATTTTTAAAAAGTCTTCAAGTTACACTAAGGCTTGAACTTTGCTCCACAAGAGTGGCAAGGAAGCAGATGCTGTCATTGGAGGACGGCAGTGAGCTAGTCCAGTGGCAGCCTTGCTGGGAACAGGACACAGGCCTGACCAGTCCTGAGGTCACTTATGACAGAGACTTGGAACAGAAAGACAGCAGAGAGGGTTGTGAGAAAGAGTGAAATCCTAAATCCGTTTTTAGGTAAAACTCTTAAGTGTTTCAGGATTTACAATGAGACCCGGGCGTTCCAGGAGGGTCTGAGGTTTTTAGATTAAATGTCTATGAGAATATTTACCATGAAATGAGGTAGGGAAAGTGAATGAGTTGAGAATAGAGAGCTCACTCGTGTGTGTGTGTGTGTGTGTGTGTGTGTGTGTGTGTGTGTGTGCACGCGCATGTGTGCGCTGGTGCACACATGCATACATGGGTATGGAGGCCAGAGCACAGCCTTGGGAGCTGTCCCCTTGTTTTCTGAGGGTCGTTCACTGGTCTGGAATGCAGAGACTATGCAGAGCTGCCTGGGTAGTCACTCCTGGGAAGCTGCCTGTGTCTGCCTTCCCAGGGCTGGGATCACGAGTGTACATCACCACACGTGGCTTTACAGCCTGAGCCGTCAAGGTCATATTATTGTGCACGTCATAAAGCTTGTTTTTGTATTATTCAAATGCTGGTTTCTGTACGGGGAGCTGAGTGCAGAATGGACTTTGGTATTGTTATACATATGCTGCATCATATTTTATAAACATTCCTCTCTCACCTTCCGGGCTTATTTAAAAGCTGATGGCCTATAGCAAAGGCAGGAAGTAGAAGGTGGGACTTCCGGGCAGAGATGGAAACTGTGGGAAAGTATGAGGCAAGGAGAATGCACATGCCAGACTCAGAGGAAGAAGCGGGCTGGAGTAATGACGAGGTAACTAATGAGCCGCGTGGCAGAACATAGCTTACAATCAGTGGGTTAATTAAGTTATACAGACTAGTCGGGAACAAGCCTAGCTATCAGGCCTAAGCCTTCATAAATAAATATAATTCTCTGTGTCATTATTCAGAGCCGGGGCTGGCATAGACAGACTGAACCATCTCCTCAGATTTAAACCTGGAGTGGAGACATCCCTAGCTGGTTGGTCTGAGGACTTTAGAGAGAGCTCAGAATTGCAGGTAGAAGTTTGGAAGCTGGCCAGAGAGACGGGTTGGCAGTTAGGAGTGCATACTGTTCTTGCAGCAGACTCAGGTTTGGTTCCCAGTATCCACATCAGAAAGGCCAATACTTCCAGTAACTCTAACTGCAGGAACTCTAGCCTCTTTGGGCACACACATACACACCACACACACACACACACACACACAAAAGCAAACTGGCACATTCCTGTGCTAGTGCCACAGGGCTCCCATCGGGCACCAACTCTACACACACACACACACACACACACACACACACACAAAAGCGAACTGGCACATTCCTGCGCTAGTGCCACAGGGCTCCCATCAGGCACCAACTCTACACACACACACACACACACACACACACACACACACCAGTTCTTCTCACTACCATGCAACTCCCCATGAACCCCCTGGTCAGCCATCTCAATACCTAATTACCCGATAGGGTCAAAACTCTTTTTTTTTTTAAAAAAAGGATTTATTTATTTTATTTGTATGACTAAACTGTAGCTGTTTTCAGAAATACACGAGAAGAGGGCATTACAGATGGTTGTGAGCCACCATGTGGTTGCTGGGAATTGTACTCAGGATCTCTGGAAGAGCAGCCAGTGCTGTTAACTGCCGAGCCATCTCTCCAGCCCCCAGAATCAAAACTCTTAAAGCTTAGGATGATGGTTAACCAATCAAATTTATGTATCAATAAACATCACAATTTACAAGATGCCAATACAATAATTTCAGAGCCAATTAATAATGATAAAAGCTGCCCACCTAGATTCGACGAGTTATCCCAATATTCTAACCTTTATGATATCGTAACAGCCCGTGGCTGGTTCTAGCTGCACTGATTGATGTCCTCTGCCATCTTCCTCTCTCCCTCCTCTGAGACTCTCCCTGCCTCTGCAACTCTTAGCTCTGTCTCCCTTTTCCCTTTCCAGTCACAGGCCACCTCTGCACCAATGTAATTGGACAGGGAAAATCCTACGAGAGAGGGGAGGGGGACTTAAAATACAATAATAGGTCTTTTTTTAAAAAAAGCAATAAGTTATTAGTGAATCCATGGTACTTGAAGTCACAAACCCAGTGATATCATCTGGAAAGTGGTTTAAATTGTGAAAATAAGAATTGGTTCAAGGTCCAACCGGGGCTTCATCACAGAGGTTGGGCAGTTGAAGAAGAAGCAGTAAATGGGTCTGAAACCAAGCAACAAGAACCAGATGGGCATGTCCTTCAAAGCCAAGTGAGGGGGGGTTATTAAGTCAGTAGAGGAGGGGATTAGGCAATTAGATCAAGACAAGACAAAAATTAGTCAATTCACAGACATAAAGACATAAAGAATAAAAGAACAGCTAAGAGAAACGAGGGCCGAAGATGGAACCTAGCTGCTGTTCAGTGAGTGTCTCTGAACAGCAAGTGTGAAAGGCAATCTTTTACAGGAAAATATAGATCTTTCTTTTACACATCATTTCAAAGGTTTTTTTCCCAAGACGGGATTTCTCTGTGTAGACCTGGCTGTCCTGGAATTCGCTCTGTAGACCAGCCTGGCCTTGAATTCACAGAGATTCACCTACCTGCCTCTGCCTCTTAAGTGCTGGGCTCAAAGGTGTGAACCACCACGCCCAGCTCATTTAAAACATTAGTAACTGGTTCATTTACTTTTACTTTGTGCGTTCCTGGATATTTTCCTGCATGCATGTACTTGTGGGTGCCTCGTGCCAGTGGAAGCCAGAAATACCTGTCCAATTTCCTCAGAGCTAGACTTATAAATGGCTGTGAGCCACCCTACGGGTGCTGGGAATCCAACCTGAGAGTTCACAGAAGCCGCCAGTGCTCTCAACCACTGAGCCAGCTCTTGTTCTACATCTGTATAAATTCATTGTGAATTTAATAATGCATAAAATTTATTCTGATCAGATTTACTCTCCAACTTCTGTCAATCTGCCTTCCGACTTCCTGGCTTTGTTATTATCATAATCATTATCATTATTGTTATTATTAAATCATTATTATTATTATTATTATTATTATTATTATTATTATTATTATTCGATAGCCCACCATCTTAGTTGGTGCTCTGTTGCTGTGAAGAGATGCCATGACCAAGACAACTCTTCTAAAGAAAGTGTTTAACTGGGGCTGGCTTACAGTTTCAGATGATCTGTCCATGCACAGCTTGGTGGGAAGCAGGCCAGCATGGTGCTGGAGCAGTAGCTGAATTTTACAACCCGATCAGCAGGCAGCAGGCAGAAACAGAAGACAGACAGACAGACAGACAGAGACACTTGGCCAGTGATACACTTCCTCAGTAAGGCCACATCCACTCCAACAAGACCACACCCAAATCTTTCCAAATAACTCCACCAACTTGGATCAAGTCTTCTAATGTATGAGCCTATGGGGACCATTCTTATTCAAAATACCACACACCCTAGTCCAGTTTGTGTTACTTTTCTATAAATGAGTGTGGAAAGAGAAGACGGTATTTACAAGTAGTGTGCTGGGAGATGAAGCGCCTAGCCTCGCAGAGACTTGAAGCGCCGGCTGGGGTGAGGGGATACCCAGGGAGGCCGCCACCCGCTCAGAGGAGAACAGGACCTGGGTGGGGAAGTCTTGTGAGAGGGATGACCAGCAGGGGGCGCAGTGAACAAGATGTAAAGTGAATAAAAGATTAAGTTAAATTTAAAAATTATGCAAGAAGCTATTGTGTTTGTATTTTTAAAGACCCAAGAGTAGCAGGTGCCGTTCTGGAAGGAAATTGAGTGTGGAGGAGGTTTACTGAGGATGATCTTGGAATCAACCCCAGGGGCAAAGTAGGACAGCCCGTTTGGAGCAACTTGGCTTGGAAAATTGTATTTGCCCTTTCCTGTGAAGGCAGCCTTCACCTCCTTCCTGTGGATAATTTGGGTGCATGAACTTCCTGGAAAGATTGATTAAAAACAAGGTCAGCTCAAATCCAGTATTGGGTACTAGTACAGTGGGAGCAAATTTGTCATTGACACTACCAATCACGGGAAAACCGCTCATCTCATGTGTACACATGATGGCACGTGGGCCCTGGAGTGCAAGCAACATCTACCCTTTAATCAAGATGAAAGCCGACTTCATTCCTCCCACTGGGGCTTGACTCTTCCCATCTCTCCAAACTCTTAAAAAGAACCCAGAAAATGATTGTACTTCTCTTATTTAGAATGTGTTTCGTTATTTTACTATCGTTTTAAATCTACACTTTCTTTTTAAAAGATGTGCATGTGTGTGTGTGTTGTGTATATAGGTACATGTGTGTGCTATGCCTACAGAGGCCAGAAGAGGGCCACAGATTCCCCCTTGAGCTGGAATTACTGTGAGTTAAGCCACCCAATGTGGTGCTGGCTGTTATTGAAATTTTATAAGTGATAGTTTTTTCTTAGCTCCCAAATAAATGAGACAGTGACTTTAAGGTTTTTACGATAAGTTTTAGGGCACATTATCTGAGCAGTTATTCATCTATTCTAATCCTCTAAGGTAATTTGGCTTCATCTCAGAGCTATGAAAAAATCTCCAGCCAAAATCTCCGAGATACTTGTATTTTAGTATTGATTTGGCTCTCTGTGCTCCGGGTATTTATTTTCCCATGGTGTCTCCAGGATCCTCTCCACATGGTGAATTCTCCTCTCATGTGTGTGTGTGTGTGTGTGTGTGTGTGTGTGTGTGTGTGTGTGTGTTAGAATAGCCATTACAATGCCCTGTCCAGACTGCAACCAGATGTGGGGTCAGGGAAATCAGCATTTGAACAACACGAGGATAATCTTCACACAGTAGCTGAAGCTCTATGCCTACAGCTAGCAATGCAACTCACGCCCTTTGGAAGACCAGCAAGCACTCTGAACTACTGAGCCCTCTCTAAAACCACCATGCTACCATGGTTACTACGCCATTGTTGAATGCACAAAGAACCTGGACATTCCCTCCTTCAGGGGACATGTCCCAGCCCCCTCCAGTAATGGGATTGAAAGCTTGACCCAGCTGTGGGAGGCGAGATGATAACATCTCTACAAAGACTTTAGCCAATCCCATGGGAAGGGATTGATCCCTGCCCTGGATTCACTGTTATTCCCAGATGTGTTATTCCCAGGATGATCCTCTGAATGCTGGATGCATTCCTTCTATCATGGGGAGCTCAGAGACTAAAATGGAACTTTAAAATAGTCTAACTCGGGCTGGTGAGATGACTCAGCAGGTAAGAGCACCCAACTGCTCTTCCAAAGGTGCAGAGTTCAAATCCCAGCAGCCACATGGTGGCTCACAACCATCCTTAACAAGATCTGACTCCCTCTTCTGGAGTGTCTGAAGACAGCTACAGTGTAATTATATATAATAAATACATAAATCTTTAAAAAAATAGTCTAACTCCAAAAGAAGGTAGCACTTAGTTGCCCAGCTTCCACGCCTCCTGGGAGACAGGCTGCCCTCAGGAAGAAGTAAGGCCGGAGGACAGACAGTGATGTGCACCGTGATCCCTGGAAGAGCCAGCACTGAGCTTGGTCTCCTGGGAGCAATCCCAGCTGAACTCTCTGGGGACCAGGGCTTTTCATTTGTAGAGGGAATGGGGGATTTCAAGATGGTGTGCTCCACGATGAGCCTTTCTAACTGAAAAGGCAGATGGAGTCCCAAGGAGACTAAGGCCAACCCTAGCCACACCCTTCTATCCGCAGAACCATCCAGAGAAAGGTGAAATCCAACCAAATGGGAAAGATTGGTTTCTCACAGGAGAACGGCAGTTACTGAGAACAGACTTCTCATCGGCTAGAGGAAATGAAAGAAGACATTGAAACAGGTCCCCTCAGTTTACAGAGGGACATTGTCAACCTGGCAGTCTGCTTTCCACAGTATCTTGCTTCTAGAGTGATCACCAAATAAAATGGAGGGCTCTTGAGACAGACGTCGGCAAGAAGGCTGGAGAGATGGCTGGAGAGATGCCTCAGCAATTAAGAGCACTGGCTGCTCTTCCAGCGGACCCAGGTTCAATTCCCAGTGTCCCCAGGCCAGCTCACAACTGTCTGTAACTCCAGTTGCAAGAGATCTGATGTCATCTTCTAGCCTCTGTAGGCACTAAGCAGAGATACACACGCAGGCCAAACATCCGTACACATTTTTTAAAAGGTCCAAGAGAGATCCTAGGACACTCTGCAGGGAAACAGGAAGTATCAGAGGGAGAGCCCTGAAGTGCTGAGCCAGGCATGGATGATTTACCGCTGCAATCCTGGCACTTGAAAGGTGGCGGCCGGGCTGGTGAGATGGCTCAGTGGGTAAGAGCACCCGACTGCTCTTCCAAAGGTGCAGAGTTCAAATCCCAGCAACCACATGGTGGCTCACAACCATCCTTAACAAGAGCTGANTCCCTCTTCTGGAGTGTCTGAAGACAGCTACAGTGTACTTACGTATAATAAATAAATAAATCTTTAAAAAAAAAAAAAAAAAAAAGAAAAGAAAAAAAGAAAGGTGGCGGCCAAGACCCACAAGTTCAAGATCACCTTTAGCTACATAGTGAGCTCCAGGCCAGCCTGGTGTGCATGACACCATGTTCTAGAAAAACAACAGCCGAGCGTGGTGGCGCACGCCTTTAATCCCAGCACTTGGGAGGCAGAGGCATGCGGATTTCTGAGTTTGAGGACAGCCAGGGCTATACAGAGAAACCCTGTCTCGAAAAACCAAAACCAAAAAACAAAACAACAACAACAAAAAGAAGCAATAGCATGCAGAACGGTTGTTAATATAATTATTTTTGTTTGATTAGATTTGTTTGTTTATTTATGGTTTTTCAAGACAAAGAAGCGTGCAGGGGGCAGGGTGTTCAAGACAGGCCCCGGAACTCCCTCTGTAGACCAGGCTGGCCTCAAACTCAGAGATTCACCCTTTTCTTCCTCCTGAGAGCTGGAATTAAAGGTGTGTGCCACCACTGCCCAGCATTAATAGAAATTCTAATAGATGTTAGCTATTGAAGGCTGACAAGATGACTTGAAAGATAAAGGTGCTTGCTGCCAAGTAGGACGACCTGAACCCCATTCCCTGGGGTCCAACTTGAGAAAGTTGCCCATGACGTCTTCACATGTAAGCACACACACACACACACACACACACACACACACATTGATATAATAATTATGATGAGTCTTTCACAAATCATTATTAATCATTTAAATGTAAATGTTTACAAGCAGGATGGAAATATATTTTAAGCAGACATAATGAAGACTACAGGAAAGGGGACAGAAATCTTCATAAGACCTTTTTGGGGTTTGTTTTGTTTTGTTTTTTTTTACAGAGGGCAATGATAATTTTACAATTTATTGTGTCAGGAACGCATAGGAGCTGAAGAGATGGCTCAGCAGTTAAGATCCCTGGCTGTTCTTGCAAAGGACCTGGGTTGGGTTCCCAGCTCCCACATGGCAGCCTACAACTGCCCTTAACTCCAGTACCAGGGGATCTGCTGCCCTCTTCTGGCCTCCATTGGCACTGCATGCATGTGGTTCATAGGTACATAAAAGCACATGTAAATAAATAAAATACATATTTTCTTATAAAAAGAACACAAGCTTTTCTTATAAAAAAAAAAGCATAAAGGCTGGGGAGATAGCTCAGTGGGTAAAGTGCGGAGCTGTGGGGAATCTCTCATCCTAGCACTTGGCTGGTGCTAGGGTATGGTAGTGGTAGAGACAGGTTATTCCCCAGAATCCAATGGCTGTTCAGCATAGCCTACTGGTGAATGTTGGGTTCAGTGGGAGACCTTGTCTCAAAGAACAAGGTGGCTGGATGTGGTTGTTTGTCCCTCTAATCCCGGCACTTGGAAGGCAGAGGCAAGAAGATCTATGTGACTTTGTGGCCAGCCTGGACTACATAGTAAATTCTAGGCTGGTTAAGGCTACATATTTAGCCCCTATCTCAATCATCAATCAATCAATCAATATCAGTCAGCATAAGGTGGAGTAGCCTCTCACAGAGCTTCTCCCTTGCTGCTGGGCCCACCAGCTTGCCTGAGTTCTAACTCATAAATACGTAGTGTTTCCTTTTCTGTCTTCCTATTTCTTTCTTTTAAAAAAGTAATTTACGGGCTGGAGAGATGGCTCAGTGGTTAAGAGCACTGACTGCTCTTCCCAGAGGTCCTGAGTTCAAATCCCAGCAACCACAGGGTGACTCACCACCATCTGTAATGAGATCTGATGCCCTCTTCTGGTGTGTCTGAACACAGCTACAGTGTACTTACATGTAATAAATACATCTTTAAAAAAATTAATTTACATGTATGGGTGTTTTGCCTGCATGTATTCTGTGCACCACACCCATGCCTGGTGCCTTTAGAGGCCAGAAGTAGGCATCAGATCCCCTCGGAGTGGAGTTATGGGGGGTTGTAAGCTGCTAGTTGGGTGCTGGGGATTAAACTGGGTCTTCTAAGAGAGCAGCCAGTGCTCTTCAGCACTGACCTGTTTTGCCAGCTCCCTATGTCTTATCCAGATACTGGCCAGATCTGACTGTGTATGTCCTCTACCAACACTCAGGCTTTCTCAGTCTTCCACTGAAGTTCTGGCCCACTCACCCTTCCCGCCCCGCCGCTAACCTCCAGTGCCAAGCTTGTTAGTCTTTTGGGACCAGACTCAAGAGGACACCACTTTGCGTCTTCCTCTTTCCTCCGAATGACTGTGGGTCTCCTGCTCCGTTGTTTCCTTTGGACTCTAGAAAAGTGGTCCTTGAGCTTCAGAAGGGGGAGAGAGAAAGAGGAAGACACCCAAGGTCGACGTCAGTCTGGCTGCCATCCCCACATAAATGCACCTATGTTCTCATGTGCACAGACACACGGGGAATACACCGCATCCAACATCGACACAGCAAACAAGGAAGTGTACAAATGCCTGGCATTCACTCAAAGTGTTATGAGCCACATCATAAGAAAGCAGATCATAAAAACATCCAGAAGGCCGGGTGGTGGGGGCGCACACCTTTAATCCCAGCACTTGGGAGGCAGAGGCAGGCAGATTTCTGAGTTCGAGGCCAGCCTGGTCTACAGAGTGAGTTCCAGGACAACCAGGG
>NC_034607.1:14645297-14650894 GCF_900095145.1 Mus pahari | reverse complement strand
GAGGAGGAGGAGGAGGAGGAGGAGGAGGAGCTGTATGATGCTTTATATATGCTTGGCCCAGGGAGTGGCACTATTAGATGGTGTGGCCATGTTAGAGTAGGTGTGTCACTGTGGGAGTGGGCTTTAGGACCACCATCCTAGCTACCCAGAAGTCAGTATTCTGCTAGCAGCCTCCAGTTGAAGATGTAGAACTCTTAACTCCAGCTGTACCATGCTTGCCTGGATACCACCATGTTTTCACCTTGATGATAATGGACTGAACCTCAGAACCTGTAAGCCAGTCCCAATTAAATGTTGTCCTTATAAAGAGTTGCTTTGGTCATGGTGTCTGTTCACAGCAGTAAAATCCTAACCAAGACAAATTGTAACTAGAATTAGTGGTGGCTTACGCCTCTAACCCCAGCACTCAAGCGGCAGAGGCAGGTGGCTGTCTATGAGCTCAAGCCCAGCCTGGTCTAAAAAATGAGTTCCAGTTCATCCAGGCCAACATAGAGAGACCTGATCTCACAAGAGGGAGAAGGAGGAAACTATGGGGTGTCCCGAGGGCTCAGTGAGTAAAGGCACAAATCAATCGTTGTTTTGTTGTTTGTTGTTACTTGTTTTATTCATGTTTCTTGTTTTTTGTTGTTGTTGTTTTGTTTTGTTTTGTTTTTAAATTTGGGGGTCGTTTGTTTTTGGTTCTCTTGTAGCCCTGGCTTTCCGGGAACTGCCTCTCTGTAGACCAGGCTGGCCTCCAACTCAGAGATCCACCTGCCTCTGCCTTCCAAATGCTGGAAGGCATGACACATAGCACATATTAATTAATTCTTTAAATGTAATTTTTAAGATGTTCCAGAAGGTAGAGGAGAAATTTTGAATGTGTTGAATGGATACAGACAATATTCAAAAGGTCCAAATGATCAATGACGTAGCTTCTGAACATTCTATTTCTTTATTATTTATTCATGGGTACGAGTGCCACATGTATCCTGTGGAGGCCATAAGAGAGTTGGGACCCCTGGAGCTGGAGTTACAGGTGGTTGCCCTGCCTGATGCAGGAACCAAAATGGGGTCCTCCGTGAGAGCAGCAAGTGCTCCTTACTGCTGAGCCATCTCTCCAGACCAACTTCAGGACACTCTTGTCCACTTCTTTGTGAGGACACAGCCTTTCACTCCTTGTGGCATGCATGGAGTACAGGCTTAGCTGGTACATCTGTTTCCCACAGCACCATGCTACATTCCCACTGGTGGCCTGTGAGCATTCCTCCATTTCTCCACATCCCTGTCTACACCTTTTATGTGTCTCTGAATTATAACCATCCTAAGAGGTAAAAGTGCGGTGCAATCATGGTCTGGATAGTTCTGTCTTAGCTAGGATTTCATTGCTCTGAGGAGATACACTGACCAAGGCAACTCTTATAAAGGACAATGACATACAGTTTCAGAGGTCCAGTCCATTATCATCATGGTGGGAAGCATGGGAGCACACAGGCAGACATGGTGCCGGGGGAACTAAAGGTTCTACATCTTGATCTGAAGGCCACCAGGAAGAGACTCTTCCATGGGAAGCCAGGAGGAGGCTCTCTTCTGTACTGGATCGAGGCTGAGCATAGGGTCTCAAAGCCCACCTCCACAGTGACACACTTCCTCCAACATGGCCACACCTCCTAAGAGTGGCACTGCCCATGGGCCAAGCATATTCAAACCACTATACTGCTTCAGTAAGGCCTATTGCTGGTCAGATGTTCTATGAGAAAACAAACAAACAAACTGCACATCTTAATCACTTCATTTGAAGATTTCATTTTAAACCATAGAAATAACTGGGCTTTAGCAGCGGCCCAGCCAAGGACACAGGTGAGAATTTTACCCAAATACCCACGCCAGCTGGCACACCCTTACAGCCCAACTGACTTAGGACCTACCCCCAACCCCTGAGCTCCACCTTCCTTCCAGCTGATGTCCTTACCCAGGCCAGACCAGTGGCCTGAAACACGCCCCCTTCCCAAATGCTACAGCCTCTGAGCCTTCCAGGAAGTCCACAGGAACTGGGGGCACAAGAGGCCTGCTCTAACCAGAGACACAAAGGCCCACACTAACCAGAAACAACACTGCCTGCCTCCAGGGAAACCAGCTCTAACGCAGGTCACAAAGGGTAAAGAATCTCAACTCAAATGGCCAGAAAACATATTCCACAAAACATCCCTAACCTAAAGAAAGAGATGGCCATAAATGTACAAGAAGCCTACAGAACACCAAATAGATGGAATCAGAAGAGAAAACCTTCCCATAGCATAATAACTAAAACACTAGACACGCAGAACAAAGAAAGAATATCAAAAGCTGTAAGGGGGAAAGGTCAAGTAACATATAAAGGCAGACCTATACGAATTACACCAGACTTCTCACCAGAGACCTGAAAGCCAGAAGATCCTGGACAGATGTCATGCAGACCCTAAGAGAACACAAATGCCAACCCTGGATACTATACCCAGCAAAACTCTCAATCACCATAGATGGAGAAACCAAGATATTCCATGACAAAACCAAATTTACACAGTATCTATCTATCAATCCAGCCCTACAGAGGATTCTAGAACGAAATCTCCAACACAAGGAGGGAAACTACACCTAATAAAATACAAGAAACTAATCAGTTCACAACAAACCCAGAAGAAGGGAATCATACGCACATAATACCACCTCCTGAAACACAGATAACAGAAACTAGCAATCACCTGTCTTTAATATCTCTCAACATCAGTGGACTCAATTCCCCAATAAAAAAAGACACAGGCTAACAGGCTAACAGACTGCATACGTAACAAGGTCCAGCATCTTGCTGCATACAGGAAACACACCTCAGTGACAAAGACAGACACTACCTCAGAGTAAGAGGCTGGAAAAAAGTTTTCCAAGCAAATGGTCCCAAGAAACAAGCTGCAGTAGCCATTCTAGTATTCAATAAAATAGGCTTTCAACCAAAAGTCATCGAACAAGTTGAGGAAGGACAATTCATATTTATCAAAGGGAAAAATCCACCAAGAAAATGTCTCAGTCCTGAACATCTATGTATGCCCCAAATGCAAGAGCACTCACATTCATAAAAGAAATTTTACTAAACTTCAGACCACACATTGAACCTCACACATTAATAGTAGAAGACTTTAACACCCCACTCTCACCAATGGACAGATCCTGGAAACAGAAACTGAACAGAGACACGTAGACACTAACAGAAGTTATGAACCAAATAGATTTGACAGATATCTACATAACATTTCACCCGCAAACAAGGGAATATACCTTCTCAGCACCTCATGGAACCTTCTCCAAAATTGACCACATAATCAGATATTAAACATGCTTTAACAGATACAAGAAGATCAGAATAACCCCATGCATCACCACAGACTGAGACTAGACTTCAATAACAACAAAAACAACAGAAAACCCATATACTCATGGAAACTGAACAACTCTCTGCTCAATGATAACTTAGTTGGGGAAGAAATAAAGAAAAAAAATCAAAGATTTTATAGAAGTCAACAAAAGTGAAGATACATCATACCCGAACTTATGGGACATAATGAAAGCAGCATTAAGAGGCAAGTTCATAAACCTAAGTGCCTTCATAAAGAAATTGGAGAGATCCCATGCAACCAACTTAACACCATACCTGAAAGTTCTAGAACAGAAAGTAGCAACCACACCCAGGAGGAGTAGAAGGCAGGAAATAGTCAAACTCAGGTCTGAAATCAACCAGTTAGAAACAAAGAGAACGATACAAAGAATCATCAGAACCAGGAGTTGGTTCTTTGAGAAAGTCAACAAGATAAATAAACCCTTAGCCAAACTAAGTAGAGGTCACTGAGACAGTATCCAAATTAACAAAATCAGAAATAAAAAGAGAGACATAACAACAGAAACAGGAAATTTTTTTAAAAAAATCATCAGTCTACTACAAAAGCCTACATGCTACAAAACTGGAAAACCTAGGTGAAATGGATGATACTCTAGACAGATACCACATACCAAAGATCTCAGGTAAGTGCCATAACCCCTAAGGAAACAGAAGTAGTCATCAAAAACCTCCCAACCAAACATAAGCCCAGGACCAGATGGGTTTAGTGGAGAATTCTATCAGGCCTTCAAAGAAGAGCTAATACCGATACTCTTCAAACTACCCCACAAAATAGAAACAGAAGGAATACTATTTAACTCATTCCTTGGAGCCACAGTTACTCTGATACCTAAACCACACAAAGACCCAACAAAGAAAGAGAACTTCAGACCAATTTCACTTAGGAATATTAATTCAAAAATACCCAATAAAATTCTTGCAACCTGAGTTCAAGAACACATCAAAACGATCATTCACTATGATCAAGTAGACCACATCCCAGGAATGCAGGGATGGTTCAATATACAAAAATCCATAAACATAATACAGTATATATACAAACTCAAGAGAGAAAAAAAAAACACATGATCATCTCATTAGATGCTGGAAAAGCCTTTGACAAAATACAACACCTCTTCATGCAAAAAGTCCTGGAGAGATCATGCATTCATGGCATATACCTAAACATAATAAAAGCAAGGTACAGCAAGACAATAGTCAACATCAAATTAAATGGAGAGAAACTTGAAGCAATCCCACTAAAATCAGGGACAAGACAGGCTGCCCGCTCTCTCCCTACCTATTCAATATAGTACTCCAAGTTCTAGCTAGAGCAAATCAATTAGACAACAAAAGGATATCAAGGGGATATGAGTTGGCCAGGGAGAAGCTAAGTATCACTGTTTGCAGATGATATGATAGTATGCATAAACAACCCCCAAAATTCCACCAGAGAACTACGAGAGCTGATAAACAACTTCAGCAAAGTGGCTGGATATAAAATGAACTCAAGCAAATCAGCAGCCTTCCTTTATATAAATGATAAACAGACTGAGAAAGAAATTAGGGAAACGACTTTCACACTAGCCACAGGTAGTACAAAATATCCTGGTGTGTCTCTTACCAAGCAAGTGACAGATCTGTGTGACAAGAAGTTCAAACCCCTGAAAAAAAGAAGTGGAAGAAGACCTCAGAAGATGGAAAAGTTTCCTGTGCTCATGGATTAGTAGGATTAGCATATTGAAAATGACCATCTTACCAAAAGCAATCTACAGATTCAATGTAATCTCCATCAAAATTCCAACTCAAGTCTTCACAGACATGGAAAGAACAATTCTCAACTTCATATGAAAAAAAAAAAAAAACCTAGAATAGCCAAAAAAGTTCTCAACAATAAAAGAACTTCTAGGGGAAACCACCATCCCTGCTCTCAAGCTGTACTACAGAGCAATAGTGGTAAAACATGCGTGGTACTGGTACAGAGACAGACAGGTCAATGAATGGAATAGAGTCGGAGACCCAGAAGTAAAACCCATATGTAGTGGTTATTGGCTAAACTGCTTTGTGCTCCTGGGGGGTTGAGCAACACACACACACACACACACAAACACACACACACCAGTTAATTTTAATATGCCTTGACTAGTTCAAAGGCTGGGCAGTTCTAATCCTCCATCTGGCTAGCACACACTTCCCTTCAGTACTCTTGATCAAC
>NC_034607.1:14642305-14644522 GCF_900095145.1 Mus pahari | reverse complement strand
AGAGGCAGGTGGATTTCTGAGTTCGAGGCCAGCCTGGTCTACAGAGTGAGTTCCAGGACAGCCAGGGCTACACAGAGAAACCCTGTCCCAAAACCTCCCCCCAAAAATAGAGTACAGAGCTAAACAGAGACTTCACAACATAAGACTCTCAAATGGCAGAGAAGCACTTAACTAAACGTTCAAAGCCCTTAGTCATCAGAGAAATGCAAATCAAAATGACTGGGAGATTCCACCTCACATCAATCAGAACGGCTAAGATCAAAATCTCAGGTGACAGCAGATGCTGGCAAAGATGTGGAGAAAGAGGAACACTCCTCCATTGCTGGTGGGATTGCAAGCCTGATACAACCTCTCTGGAAATCAGTCTGGCTGATCCTCAGAAAATTGAAAATAGTTCTATCTGAAGATGCAGATAAACCGAAAGATGCCCCACCATACCACAAGGACATGTGCTCCACCATGTTCACAGCAGCCTTATATGCAACAGCCAGAAGCTGGAAACAACACAGATGTCTTTCAAATGAAGAATGCATACAGAAAGTGTGGATCATTCACACAGTGAAATACTCTTCAGTTATTAAAAATGAAGACATCATGAATTTTGCAAGCAAATAGATGGACCTAGAAAATATCACCCTGAGTGAAGTAACTCAGACCCAAGAGGACATACGTGATATGTGCTCACTGACGAGGATATTTTAGCCAAAAAGTACAGAATACCTAGGACACAACCTACAGACAGTAAGTAAGAAGTGTAACAAGCAGGAAGGCCCAAGTGAGGGGGGGGGTTCCAACCTCACTTAGAAGAGGGGAGGAAATAATCACAGGAGGCAGAGAGAGGGAGGGACCTGGGTGGGAGAGAGGAGAGGTAGGAGAAAAGGGGAACAGGATTAGATATGGGAGGAGGGGACAGGAAAGAAGCCCAGAGGGCCAAGAGAATGAATGGAAATAAGCAGCCTCAGGGGGTGGGAGGTGGGAAGACTCTAGAAGGTACCAGAGACCCGGGAGGTGAGATACTTTCAAGACTCATTTGGGGTGTCCTTGGCCAAAATGAGGAAAAGGAATTTAAAGAGTCTACCTCCAATAGACAGACAGGGTCTCAAGTGGAGGGACGGGTTTACTATCACACAGTCAATATTCCTGACCCAGAATTGTTCCTGTCTAAAAGAACTGCAGGGACCAAAACGGAGAAGAGACTGAAGGAAAGGAGGTCCAATGATCAGCCCAACTTGGGATCTATCTCATGGTGGGGCACCATGGCCTGACACTACTATGCTATGATGTACTTACAGATGGGAACCTGGCATGGCTGTCCTCTGAGAGGCCCTACCAGCAGCTGACTGAGACAAGCAGATACTCACACCCATCCATTGGACTGAAGTCAGGGACCCCTATGGTTAGGGAAAGGACTGAAGAAGCAGAAGGGGAGGGTGACCCCATAGGCAGACCATAACTGTCAACTAACCTGGACCCCAGGGAGCTCCCAGGGACTGAGCCACCAACCAGGTAGCATACACTGACTGGTCTGAGGCCCCTGGTACATATGTAGCAGAGGACTGTCTAGTCTGGCCTCAGTGGGAGAAAATGTGTGTAGGCGCCGGCCTCGCCAGCAAGGAAGGCGCCACACAACAGGATCCTTCTGCACGCGTTTATTGGGAGAGCTTGATTGCTGAGGCGAAAGACCCGGAGCCCGCAAACTGGTGCTGCTTATATATGCCTAGGATAGGCGTGGAGCCTCCTGATTGGATATGCCATCAGAACCTCATTAACATGCTCTGGGGCGAGCAGTGACTCGGAGGATACCCGAATGCACATGCGCACATTGCCTGTTTATCAAGAAAGCACGCAGGAGGTCGGTGCCATCTTGTAATGGCAAATTACCTGGCTTCCCACAAATGTGCTTAATCTTCTAGAGACTTGAGGTCTGATGGGGGTGGAGCACCGTCTCAGAGGCAAGGGGGAGGAGAAATAAGATGAGGAACTGTGGGAGGGGGACCAAGGACTTGATTGTAAATAAATTTTTTAAAAAATTTTTAAAGAAATAATTGAATTTCATATGTAAAGTGTTTGATTACCCTTAACTCTATAAGGGACCACCTCACTACTTAACAATGAAACAGGGCTGGTGAGATGGCTCAGTGGGTAAGAGCACCCGACTGCTCTTCCAAAGGTCCGGAGTTCAAATCCCAGCAACCACATGGTGGCTCACAACCATCC
>NC_034607.1:14638873-14640440 GCF_900095145.1 Mus pahari | reverse complement strand
AAGGGAAGGGAAGGGAAGGGAAGGGAAGGGAAGGAAAGGAAAGGAAAGGAAAGGAAAGGAAAGGAAAGGAAAGGAAAGGAAAGGAAAGGAGGAAGAAAGAAAAGACTGGGAAGAATGAAAACTCAGTAAGCTTCGTGCACTCACCTTATCTTAAACGCTGTATTTATTTTGTATAATGGAACATTTTAATTTTTAAAACCCCTTTATTTTTATTTTTATTGTTTGTGCATGAGTGTTTTGCCTGCATGTCTGTACACCATGTGCATACAGTGCCTATGGAGGCCAGAAGAGGGCACTGGACCCCACAGACTGGAGTTACTGACAGTTGTGTGTACCGTGTGTACGCTGGGAATCAAACCTGGGTTCCCTACGAGGGCTGCCAAGTGTTTTTAACCACTGAGCCATCTCCCCAGCCTAGATATTCTTTAACAATAACTCCTTAATTTTATTTTTACCAAAAAATTTTCAGAGATCTTCAGTCATCCTTCTCGGACGTAAAGACTAGAAGGCCATATTGTGCGGAGCTGGGCCACAAGGTAGCTTGAGAGATGGTTCAGTGGTTAGAGTACTTGGCTATTCTTCAAGAGGACCTGAGTTTGGTCCCAGCATCTATGCTTGGGTAGCTCGCTGATACTTGCCACTCCAGCTCCAGGAGACTCAGTACCCTCTTCTGACCTCCATGGGCATCCATGTTTGTCTGGAGAGTATCTACTGTGCCTGGGCGAGATACACTCACACAGACACACACATAAATAAAAATAATAAATCTTTAAGAAAGAAGAGG
Organism: Mus pahari; assembly: GCF_900095145.1. Lineage (NCBI taxonomy): Eukaryota > Metazoa > Chordata > Mammalia > Rodentia > Muridae > Mus > Mus pahari. Next base: position 14,639,656 of record NC_034607.1, on the reverse strand, counting down.
ACTAGAGAGAAGAGACTGAGAAGGCGGCCGTGTGAGGTAAGCGAGCTTCGTGAACAAGCCACAAGGGGCGGAAGGGATGAAGCTGAGATGGCAGGGTGCTTGCTCGGTGTGTATACAGCCCTAGGTTAGTGGTTCTCAACCTGGGGGGGTCACGACCCTCTTGGGGGCCTCAATGACCCTTTCACAGGGGCTGCATGTGAGGCTATTTATATTATGATTCATAACAGTAGCAAAATTGCTGTTGTGAAATGTATAGTTGGGGCCCACTGCAACATGAAGAACTGTATTAAAAGGGCCCAGCATTTGGAAGGCTGAGAGCCACTGCTCTAAGTTCAGTTTTCAGCACAATATAGACTAGACATGCAGGCTTGCCTCTAATCCCGGCACTAAGGAAGTTGAGATAAGAGGATCAGAAGTTCAAGGCCATCCTCTATACATAATGAGTTTAAAGCCAGTCTGGACTACAGGAGATCCCCCCACATTATCTAGAAAACTAACAAACAAACAGGGGTGGGGAGATGGGCCAGTGAGGTGTTCGCCATGCCACATGAGATCCTGAATTCAACCCCTTTGAGCCCACATTTAAAACAAAAACAAAAAACAGGTACCTTGATGTGCACCCCTAATCCCAGCCCTGGGGAGACAGACAGGATGATCTCAGGGACTCACTGACCAGCCCAGGTGGCTGAATCAGCAAGCGAGGCTCAGTAAGAGACCCTCTCTCAGAAGCTAAGATGGAGAGACATCCAGGAAGACACCTGATGCTGACTTCTGGCCTCCACA
>NC_034607.1:14633024-14638547 GCF_900095145.1 Mus pahari | reverse complement strand
CACACACACACACACACACACACACACACACACACACACACAGACTCATAGCCACAGAGAGACTCACCCAGACACACATAGAGAGGAATTCATACCCACAGAGTCTCTCTTTCTCTCTCTCTCTCTCTCTCTCTCTCTCTCTCTCTCTCTCTCTCTCTCACACACACACACACACACACACACAAACTCACACAGACATGCACACAGAGAGAAACACATACACACAGAGACTCATACACTTACACACACACACACACACACACACACACACACACGCCGTGAAGAAGGAAAAGAGAGGTCGTTGGTTTGGCTTTGGTTTTCCACATCTTTCTTAACCCCACCCAAGAGTATGGCCTGGAGCTTACCAACCCTGAGTTTGGCCTGGTAGTGATTGGAAAAGCTGAGTCACCGCTGGGAAAGAGGCCAGCTCTGTGGTAGATGAGGAGAAACCCCAGGCCTACCCCACGGCAGGACCGGAGCCTTTCCGCTAGGCCTATCCCCTCCAAGCGTGGCTCAGTAAGTTCCCTTCATGGCTGAAGAGACATCAATGGCGCTTGCTAAGCTTGTTGCTGTTGGATGTTGATTTTATCAAGGAGCCACTAGATAGCATCGGCCGTGCCTGGACAGCACGCACTTGCCCCTCCTCACCTGCTCACACTTGGCTCCGTGTAGGTTATTTTAAGGCAGAGCTTAATTTTTAAGAAATCAGTAATGAATCTTGTTTAATCTCTTAATCCTCTTGCCTAATTCTCTTTTACATTAAGGGATTAAATCCAGAAGAGGAGCCAGGGCCAAACAGTGACTCACTCTTCTGTCAGCTCTCTGTCCCCAAAGGCAGAGAGAGGAGAAGGCTTGGGTGGTACGCACGACTCAGTGCCACAGTCACCGGGCCCGGGGCCCATCGATTCAAACTTCCATTTCATGGCACAAAAGAGTTAGTCTTGAAGGGATGCTCGTCTTGTGTTCTATCGAGAGGCTGGCCTTGGTACCTAGCTCATGGTCACACATGGTCTGCCTGGAACTGCTTGGCTCACTGTGGGATGGGCCATTTGAGTCATCTGAAATCTGGCCCGGCCCCCCTGCAAGCCTAGTCATTTGCTTGGTGACAGGCCAGGATTAATGGCAGAGAAGAGACTGGAGCCCCGTCGAGAGGGGCCGGGAAAGACACACCGGGGTATTCTTGAAACTGAGGCGAGGAAAAGAGAGGTCACGTCTCTGGCTAGCAGGACGGAGCCTGGGTGAGTCGGATTCACTGTACAGAACCTGGAAACGTCTGTCCTGGTCACAGAGCTCTACAGCTCTCACTCCCTGCTTCCTGTTTGGGCCTGAGCTAATGAAGCATGGAGTGACAGACAGGGCAGTGGGGCTTGAAGGGCACCTGCTCAGGGTTACCTGCAGTCTTACGACTTCTGAATGGAACCTAGGACATGTGCCTTCTGCTATACTTCATACAAACAGCCACCTTGTGGGCAGGACAGCAAAAGAGAGCTTGATCTCCCAAGATACAACCTCCTCCCCATGGAGCCTGGCAATCTGGCTTAACACCCATGCCCCCCCCCGGGGACACCACCCTTTGAGGCAGGACATCAAAATCGAGTGGCAACCAGCAATAGTTGGGTGCTCTACCAGGTAAACACACTCTGGGCCTTACATTTCACTGGACTGGCCTGTCCCCACGATTGGCATGGTTGACCTCTGACTGGTTGTCCGGTCTGACTGAAGGCTCTAGACTTCAGACTCAGAATATGCCTGTCTCTGCTGAGAATCCAAGCCACTGCCCTGGAATTGTCACTGAAAGTACCCGAATCCATCCTCAAAGATGAGCCGTGTGCCTTGCCTGGTTCATAGCTCTGTTCCTCCCACTGTAAGAAAGAAGGGTTTTAACCATGGAGAGACGGATAAATGTGTAACAAGGAAACGCTGTGGCCTCTCAAGGATCCAAAGCAAGGAAAGAAAAGGAGAAGAGTGAAGGATTCAAGGGTGCAGACGATGGGACGTGGAAGGTCATGTGTCTGGGTCTGCCCCTCCCCCTAGGCCCTTCCATGTTCCTCTGGCTTCTCCACACCCTGCAACTGAACATAATAATGCAGCTAACATTTTAATCTACAAAAAAAATATGAGAAAGAGAGAGAGAGAGAGAGAGAGAGAGAGAGAGAGAGAGAGAGACAGAGCAGGAGAAGAGGAGAAAACCCTGGTGTTAGAGAAACGGTTCAGTGGTAGAACAGTTTGCAGAGGACCTAAGTTCACTTACCAGCACCCATGTTGGGAGGCCTCCTGTAACCCTAACTCTAGAGAATCGATACCTCTGTGGATACCAACATGCACAACTTCGTGGTCACAATAGACACACACATGAACACACACATATACACACATGCACACACACACACACACACACTAAAAATCTTTCTTTAAAAAGAAGATAAAACCCTCAGACAGGTATGGGGGCTCCTGCACTTAGAAGGTGGAGGCAGGAGCATCGAGGTTACGCTTAGCTACGTGGCAAGTTCGAGGCTAACCTGGAATACCTGAGACCAACAATCCAAACGACCAAGGGGGTGGGGAGGGAGGGAAGTGGGGGAAGGAACAGCAAGGCAGGAAATTCTAAAACATCTTAAGGACAAAAACGGGGAAAGTTCAGTTGAGGAGAGTCCGTTTTCACCAGGACTCACAGAACTCAGTAGGCAGAGGCATGCGGGTCTCTGTGAGTTCAAGGCCAACCTGATCTACAATGTGAGTACCAGGACAGCCAGTGCTGTACATAGAAAACCAAAAAGACAAAAAAGGGGTCAGTTTTCATTTACAAAGACAGGCTAGAGTTACTCTGCATCTGCAGAGCAGGGCTCAGACAGTGTCCCCTAAGGACACCCCTCTCCTCTCCACCTTAAGTTTTTCTAACAGCCTGGGGACTGCCAGGGTCTATACACACTGAGCCAACAGGGTCCTCTCTCCATCCTCCTCCCCTCCCTGCAGCCCGCACCCCCCCCCCGACCAATATCTAGCAAATTCCTGACTCCAGATGAACTACTGCTTTGACGTCAGACACCAAGCGTGCAGCTGGTGGTACCACAATGGAAGAAAATCCACAACTTCTTTGGACTGCCTCAAAGGAGTCATGAACACTACTGTTGGGTTCTCGATTCCAGGAAAAAAGAAAAAAAAAAAAACGACTTAGAGCACAGGACAAAGGGTTACCTGTGCTGTTCCTTCCCTGTGAAAGGAAATAATTTTGATGGATTTGGTGGGACATTTAGGAGCCCAGTCAAACTGTGTGGCCGTCATCTCTGCAGCCATCTTGGGCTACTTACTTACAGGTGGCACTTTTCCGCCCTGACGAGAGGCTTGTTTTCCTAGCATGATGTTTTTGCAAGAAGCCCACCACAGCTGAACACACTCTGATAGCATCTCGTTTTTCTCCTACACATCCTGGACCTGTGGTTAAGTGTCTCCAGCTGCACTCCCCAGTGAGTGCATACACACCCATAGTTGCCTTCCAATAAACAAGACTTGATCCGATAGCCTGTCTTGTCTCCATTCTTCCTGTCTCTTGCCCCTCAGTCCCCACTCTCTCTCTTCATTCCTTAAGCACTAATCACCTTAGGTTGTTTTGCGTGTGTGTCTCTGTGTGTGAATGTGTGTTTGTATGTTTAAAGATTTCTTTTTATTTATGTGACTCTGTGTACATCTCAACAACGAAAACAGAAGGAAAGAAAGATGGAGGCAGGAAGGGCCCTGTGGGAGGGCTGCAAGGGCTGAGCCCTTCTACCTTGCTTTTTGAGACATGGTCTTTCATTGGCCTGGATCCTATCAACTAGACTAGAGTGGTTTGACCAACAAGCCCCAGGACTACCTGCCTCCACCTGCCAGTGCCTGAGCCACCCCGCCTGGCTTCATTTCCCCGTGGGTTCTGGGCTTGAACTCAAGTCCCCGTGCTTTCGTGACACATACTTTACCAACGGAGTCGCTGCCCTCGTCTTCCTTTAAATCTTCCCTGAGGTGAGTTTAATGCAAACATTTTTTTCTTTCCACTTGACATTTTTGATTCAACAGTTCTGTAGTTTTCTGGTACATAAAATATCCCTCAAGGTTCCTAAAATCTTTAATAAGACGCTCAAGCCAAATCTGTTTATTCATAGAGTCCCTTACAAACTGACACATTTCAGTTCTTCAGGGGGACTGCCCTGTGACAGCCAGGGGTGATGCTCCCACATCACTACTAACAAAAACGACAGGCTTGGTTGGCCTCACTCGGCTCTGATTGCTAAAGCAGTTTGCAGTTCTTAAAAATGCTTATGTACCGTTGGATGTGGTGGCGCACCCCTTTAATCCCAGCACGCAAGAGGCAGAGGCAGGAGGATCTCTGTGAGCTCAAGGCCCGCCTCATCCACAAAGCAAGTTCAGGGAAGTTACACATAGAAACATTGTCTCAAAAACAAAAACCAAACACTGCTTATACCTGTTTGATCACTTAAGTGCAGGACACTCCTGTTGTAGAATCTGTGGGCAACCAATGAGGCCATGCAGTTCATGCAGGCAGTGACAGGTGAGCAGTGCCTGTTGGTGGTGTTTAATATTCAACCTGAGAGGTCAGGTGGGATGAGCTCTCTGAATGCAAGCCACAGGAAGGAAAATACCCCACGATTCTACCTTGGAGCCACGACAAAAAATTTTTTGCAGGGCTTGGGAGGGGTATTTATTTTATTTGGCTTTTTGAAACAAGATCTCTATGTAGCTCTGGCTGTCCTGGTCGCTCTGTAGACCCAACTGGCCTCACATGCACAGATATCTGCCTGCCACTGCCTCTCAAGGGTAGGCTTAAAGACATGCCCAGTTCAAGGAGCATTCCGCTTAGCCTTTCTTCATGGTATTTTGTATTTTGAAATGACAGTTCTAGGCGTTTACCTGATCCATACCTGCTTTCACTGAGCAATTCATTATGAACACTTTCAATTCTTTTATGCTTAGATAGTTTTTTGGTTTTTTCATTTGTTATATTTTTGTCTCAAATAGCCGGAGCTGGCTTCAAACTCCATCTGTAGTTAAGGATGACTTTGACTCCTTGACCTCTTGCTGCCTGCCACCTTCCCAGGGCTGAAATTTCAGGTGTAACAAACATGATGCCAGGCACACACTTTTAAACCCAGCCCTCAGGAGGCAGAGGCAGGCAGATCTGTATGAGTTCCAGGCCAGCCTGGGTCTACAGAGTGAGTTCCAGGCCAGCCAGTTGTGGTGAGACCCTGTCTCAAAGCACAACAACAAGCAAATGCGTCGGTTGTACTTTTTATGGACCAGTCACTGTCCAAACTCAAAAACATTAGCTCCTGAGCTTGCCCCAATTTCTCTCAAGCGCTTTCTTCCTCCCGTTCTCTGATGCGGGCCCTTCAGGCTGAGCTCTCCAAACTGCTTGGTGAACTTCCTTTGACTGCAGCTAGTTTGTCTACTAGATGTTCTTTCTAGAAGGAATTATTGTTGCTGCTCCCTCTCTGCTCTCTCTCTCTCTCTCTCTCTCTCTCTCTCACACAC
>NC_034607.1:14631631-14632927 GCF_900095145.1 Mus pahari | reverse complement strand
CTCTCTCTCTCTCTCTCTCTCTCTCTCTCTCTCTCACACACACACACACACACACATACACACACACACACACACACACATAACGATTTGCCACGAGAGTTCGAGGAATGTAAACATCTTCTGTATTTATTTATTTTAGGTTCAGCCACGTGATCAGCTTTAGCCAGTGCAACATTTTGCGGTCTTGGCAAGAGCGCAGGCCTGAACTGGACCAGACTGGCCAGTTTGGTTTAACCTCTGGCCCAAGAAACTGATCTGAACCAGCCCCAAAGCCCGAGGCAGAGCAGCTGTCAATCTGGGAGGAAGGAAACAAAAGCAAGCAGCCAGAGTCTCTGAGAGAGGGGTTGCCTGTGTGCTCCCTTCGGCAGCCACAGCCTTCTAAGAACAACAGATGTCTAAGAAACGGGCTAGAGGCTAAGGGCAGAACACTCGGGAGAGGTGGATGGGTACAGGTGCTCTCCTCCACTCTCCTCCTTGCTTCTCCTCCCTTCCACCCTCCACCCTCCTCCCCTCCCCTCTCTTCCCCTCCACGCTCCTCCTCTCCCTTCTGTTCTCCTCTCCACCCTCCTCCCCTCTTGACATGCGGGGAACCAAACTCTGGTCCTCTGGAAGAGCAGCCAGTGCTCTTAATGTCTGGCATGTTTCTCCAGCACCTGTCTGTGCTTTTTTAGACAGTGTCTCTTACAGCCCAGGCTGGCCTTGAACGACCAAAGATGACCTTCAACTTCCGGTCCTCTTACCAATACCTTCTGCGTGCTGGAATCGCAAGCAAGTCTGTGTGTATAGTGTATATGCTCGTGCTAGCCCCTGGGTACACTATAGCTTCCTCTGTAGCTGTCTGCATTAGTTTTGAGACTGTCTCTCCACTGAGTCTGGAGCTGGACGCTCAGCTAGACTGGCACGGCACGGCGTCCCTGGCGTCCACTCGGCTTTGCTCCCCTCCCGCCATACCCAGCGCTGGGGATCCGAACTCAGGTCTTCGTGGCTACACAGCGGACACTTTACTGATTGAGGCATCTCCCCAGGTCTAACTTTTAAAAATACCGCACCCTTTTGAGTAGGAAACTGACCTGGTTTACTGACCTGAAATACAAAAATTCATGCATTACAGAAGTAAATATTATAGGACTTGAATATCACTGTGGTTCAGTAGTCTCAAAAACCAAGGCCCAGAGGTTGCCGGCAGGGCTCAGCGGTTACGGTTACGAGTGTTTGCTGCTCTTACAGAGGACCTGAGCTCAGTTTCTAGCTTAGTTTTTAGTTTTTTTGTTTTTTTGTTTTTGTTTTTGTTTTTTT
>NC_034607.1:14628707-14630469 GCF_900095145.1 Mus pahari | reverse complement strand
TTTTTTTTTTTTTCCGGTGTCAATATGTGAATTCAGCTTTTTGGGTACTGAAGTAGCAAGAACCACATTTGCACCTCAAAATTGTGAGGGTTGTGGTTTCTTTATGACGCTGCTGGCCACTCGTGCATTAGGAATTTCACATAGACTCATCTAGAAATAGCGATTTAAAAAAAAATTAATAAAACAGTTTTATGTTTTAAGTGTTCTGTAATCTGAAAGTCTTCCCATTTTTCTGTCAAACACCGTCCCCTGCACACACACACACACACACACACACACACACCACCATCGTTTCATCGTTTGTTTCTGAGACAACATCTTACAGCACTGCCTAGCTGGCTTTAGACTCCTGACTTCCCACCTCAGCCTCCTGAGTGTGAGCCACCAGGCTACACTTGGCCTTTGTTTTTTGTCTTTTGTTTTGCAATGGGGTTGGTCAGTATCAGTTACTTTTCTGTTGCTGGGATAATACTATGACCAAAGGCAACTCCTGGAAGAATTTCACCTGGCTCAAGATTCCAGGAGTTCCGGAGAGCTCCATGCCCATAATGGTGGGGAAGGCATGGAGGGAGAAGCCTGAGACCACATCCTAATCACACACTGGAAGCCAAGAGAGCAAGCAGGAAGTGGAGTGAGGCTGTAAATTCTCCAAGCCCTCCCCCAATGATGTACTTCCTTCTGCAAGGCTCCACCTCCAGACTTCCCTCCACTAATAGAGAACCAAGTGTTCAGATACATGGCGCTCTCGCTCGCTCGCTCTCTCATTTATTTATTTATTTATTTATTTATTTATTTATTTATTTATGCGTCCGTGAATGTGACGGTCATAGGACAACTTGAGGGAACTGGTTCTCTTTTCCACCTAGTGCGTCCTAAGACTCAAACTCGGGTTGTCAGGCCTGGTAGCAAGCAGGTGTGTCTTGCAAGGGGCGGGGGGGTGGGGTGGGGGGTGGGGGTGGGGATGTCTCATTAAAGCCACTAGAAGGCCACACTGTGCAATCCAAGCCGCTCTCAGATTCCTGGGCTCACGTGATCATCTTGTCTCAGTCTCCCAAGCAGCTAGGGTGACAAAAACCAAGTTCAGCTGCCCTACATCTTGCCAAAACTAAGTCGTTTTTCTGGATGTGGGTACTTTCAGACTAAAGTGTGAGACGTTCAAGTCAAATGGGACCAAGGAGTCACTGTGGCTGTCTGGTTCCTCAGACTGTGTGGGAGACATGCGCAGTTCACACAGGGATGCTGGGCTGGTGTGGAGTCACAGTCGAAGCTCTTGTGAGTGGATGTGTGTGTTGAATTGTCCTCCAGGGATCCCGGTGTGCTAGAATCGTGAAGAGAAGTTGGTTTAGGCACTGGGGAGTTGGTTCCGTTCGGAAAGTGTATGCCATGCAGGCACGAGGACCCGAGTTTGGATTTCGGTACAAACATAAAAAGCAAGGCTCTGCGTTATAGCTCCAGGCTCTCGGGGATTTGGGCAGAGACAGGAGGATCCCTGGGGCTCCCTGGCCAGGGAGCTCCAGGTTCAGTTAAAGATTCTGTCTGGAAGAATAATAAGGTAGGAGGCTGGTGGGATGGGTCAGTGTATAAGGGTGTTCATCACCAACTCGGATTATAGGAGTTGAATCTCTGAAGCCCAATGGGGAATCTCTTCTGGCCTCCTAGTGCACTGTGGCATGTAAGGTCTACAAACATGTATGCATGTTTGCACCTGCTCTCTCTCTCTCTCTCTCTCTCTCTCTCTCTCTCTCTCTCTCTCTCTCTCTCT